>NC_092228.1:10438261-10705761 GCF_036320965.1 Panulirus ornatus
AAATCCTTTACGGGCTCGAGCCTTCCGTCGACCTTGCCCTTATGTGCCTTCTTTCCAAGCTACGATAAAGACTCGGTAATGAAATTAACTTTTTTTTTTCCTTCCCACAACGACCTACGTCATGCCACGTACATAACCGCCCTTAAAAATTGGGGTAACTGATGTAACAAGGTGCCCCCCTTCCGGTGTCTTCCCTCCACGTTACTCTACTTATATATCCAAGTATTAACACACAAATAACTCTTGCCATGAAGACGTATGCTGTGCCATATATCAAAGGTGTTTAACCCCTCACAGTTGGTGATTCACAGGGTAACAAGGGCCGTGTGCAGTCATGACCTGGTTATGAGTATTGACACACCAGTTTTACAGACTTACCTGTTGTGTACAAGGACTCCTCCTCCTCCGGCCTCCTGCGTTCTTTGTGCTACCACGAGCAAGTCAGTAGACAGCACTACCTGACCAGGGGTATAGGGACTCCAACACCACCTGATCAGTGGTGTAGGGGCTCCAACACCACCTGATCAGTGGTTTACAAGCTCCAACACTACCTGACCAGTGGTGTAGGGACTCCAACACCACCTGACCAGTGGTGTAGGGGCTCCAACACAACCTGACCAGTGTTGTAGGGACTCCAACACTACATGACCAGTGGTTTATAAGCTCTAACACTACCTGATCAGTGGTGTAGGGGACCCAACACTACCTAACCAGTAGTGTAGGGACTCCAACACACTACCTGACCGGTTGTGTCTGTTCACCAGTTCAGCCCTGGCGAGGCAATACAGTAGCAGACCCTTCGAGCTCCTAGCTCTACACCGATTAGGTTGGGAAGTACCCAAGTACCAGCATACCCATCACACACCTTCCCCATTCATGATGGGGTCATCTCACACCTTCCCCATTCATGATGGGGTCATCTCACACCTTCCCCATTCCTGATGGGGTCATCTCACACCTTCCCCATTCATGCTGGGGTCATCTCACACCTTCCCCATTCCTGATGGGGTCATCTCACACCTTCCCCATTCATGATGGGGTCATCTCACACCTTCCCCATTCATGATGGGGTCATCTCACACCTTCCCCATTCCTGATGGGGTCATGTCATACCTCCCCCATTCCTCAGGAGAGGGGGAGGGGGTCATTAAATCATTTAACATTATATACAAAAAATATGGATACATCTATGAGTTCAAGCGTGCCTTATTTACAACTGCAGGTGCCACTACGACGCCCCTGACCATGCCAAAGATCCTCTTCAACTCCCCACACCGAAGATGACATCATCAACTGGCTCATTGAATGTACAGGATGAACAGCAGCGGCGGCAGAGGCCTGACCGGGTGAAGAGGATCAGTGAGAGGGAGGGTCGGTCTTCACATGTCTGTCACCTTGACAAGCAAGCTGGGAGAACCTAGATAAAGCTTAAGCTGTGGAGATAAAGCTTAAGCTGTGGAGAAAAGCTTAAGCTGTGGAGAAAAGCTTAAGCTGTGGAGAAAAGCTTAAGCTGTGAGCGTGCAAGCTTGATGGAAGCGGTGGCACGAGGAAGAGGAGGAGGAGGAGGAGGAAAGAATCAGAGATATAAAAAAATGAAGAGGTAAGGAAGGAATTAAGACACACACACAAACACACACAAAGGAGAAAGGTGGACGAGTGATATAGGGTGATGAGGGCATGAGACGAGACATGGAGCAGCTGTGACCCTAGTGTGTGTGTGGGGGGAGGATGTGATATCCTGACGACAACCGAGTTCTTTGGTGTGGGGGTATTTGGGGAGTGAGGGAGGAGGAGGAGGAGGAGGAGGAGGAGGAGGAGGAGGAGGAGGAGGAGGAGGAGGAGGAGGAGGAGGAGGAGAAGGAGGAGGAGGAGGAGGAGGAGGAGGGGAGAGTCGCCGTCTTTGTCTGGGCATGTTGGGAAGGGGAGGGAGGGAAGAGGGTGAGGAGGGGGGGAGATGCGAGTGTTGGGGACCAATGGGGCACACGGTGGGTGAGAGAGAGAGAGAGAGAGAGAGAGAGAGAGAGAGAGAGAGAGAGAGAGAGAGAGAGAGAGAGAGAGCGAGAGAGAGAGAGCGAGAGAGAGAGAGCGAGAGAGAGAGAGCGAGAGAGAGAGAGCGAGAGAGAGAGAGAGAGAGAGAGAGAGAGAGAGAGAGAGAGAGAGAGAGAGAGAGAGAGAGAATGGAAAATCGATAAAAAAAATAAATAGTATTATGATTACGTATGCGAGATCAAATCTAATGAGGAGGAAAAGATGATAATGTGATAAGAGATGAAGAGGGGATCTAAAAGGGGGAAAATAAGAAGAGCAGAAAGAAAAACTGCGAAAGAAAACGAGGGGTTGGAGGAAGAGAAAAGAAAAACGGGACACGACAACAGGAGGAGGCAAACAGAGATGTGGCAAGTCCAGGACAGTCTGTTTGTGGGAGGGCCGGGAGGAAGGCAACACACACGGCTGGCTGCAGACAACGGCACTGAACTGCACAGAAAATGGAGAGAGAGAGAGAGAGAGAGATAGATAGAGAGAGAGAGAGAGAGAGAGAGAGAGAGAGAGAGAGAGAGAGAGAGAGAGAGAGAGGCAGGTTTACATGAATTCCATGAGGGTGATGGCAAGGACTAGTTTGGTGAGAGAGAGAGAGAGAGAGAGAGAGAGAGAGAGAGAGAGAGAGAGAGAGAGAGAGAGAGAGAGAGAGAGAGAGAGAGAGAGGCAGGTTTACATGAATTCCATGAGGGTGATGGCAAGGACTAGTTTGGTGAGAGAGAGAGAGAGAGAGAGAGAGAGAGAGAGAGAGAGAGAGAGAGAGAGAGAGAGAGAGAGAGAGAGAGAGAGAGAGAAAATATATGATCACGTGAGCGAAGCAAAGACTACGAGATGTTGATGATGAGAGAGGCAATCTCAGAGAGGAAAGCCCGGCCTTCCCTCCACCACCAAGGCAATCTCTCGTTCACAGAGCAACCGTGTGTGTGTGTGTGTGTGTGTCTCTCTCCACAACGGCATTAACCCACAGCGGTCCAGCTGACATCATACATTCCTCTCTCTCCGCCGCCAACATCCCCAAGCCCATCCACCGCCCGCCGTGAGGTTTGCCCTCATGAAGAGTGTGAGGATGCAACTGCCATGCGCCATGCAGTGAGAGAATATGATGATGGTGTGAGGGGTGAGTGAGTGGGGGAGGGAGAGACGTAGTGGTGGTGGTGGTGGTGGTGGTGGTATGGTGGGGTTGAGAGAGAGAGAGAGAGGGGGAGGGCGAGAGAGAGAGAGAGAGAGAGAGAGAGAGAGAGAGAGAGAGAGAGAGAGAGAGAGAGAGAGAGAGAGAGTTAAAAAGAAGTGAAAATAAAGATAGTGTGGGCGTCAAAGCCTGGAAATATGCCAGAGGAGCGTGGGCGTGCAAGTGAGAGTGGGGGAGAGTGCGTTCGTGCAAGTGAGAGTGGGGGGAGAGTGCGTTCGTGCAAGTGAGAGTGGAGGAGAGTGAGTTCGTGCAAGTGAGAGTGGAGGAGCGTGGGCGTGCAGGTGAGGGTGCAGTGTGGGCTTGCGGATGACAGTGGAGAGTGTGTTCGTGCCAGTGAGAGTGGAAGAGTGTGGGCGTGCCAGTGAGAGTGGAAGAGTGTGGGCGTGCCAGTGAGAGTGGAAGAGTGCGTTCGTGCAAGTGAGAGTGGAGGAGAGTGAGTTCGTGCAAGTGAGAGTGGAGGAGCGTGGGCGTGCAGGTGAGGGTGCAGTGTGGGCTTGCGGATGACAGTGGAGAGTGTGTTCGTGCCAGTGAGAGTGGAAGAGTGTGGGCGTGCCAGTGAGAGTGGAGGAGTGTGGGCGTGCAAAGTGACAATCAAGCGTTAGCGTGTCTGTGAGAGATGAGCGTGGGGCATGCAGGTGAGGGTGGAGGAGCGTTGGGTCGTGCGGGTAAGAGCCATGTGTTGGGTGACTGACTGACTGACTGGTGAGTGTGCGGGGTGAGTGTGGCTGGAAACTAGACCGCCAGGCCGTGTGGTACTGGCGACCATGGGTGGAGTGTGAGAGTGTGTGTGTGTGTGGGTAACACAGGTGGAGTGTGTGGGGGGTAGGGAGGGAGAAGAGGAGGAGGAGGAGGTTAGTATGTGGAAGGCAGTAACCATTAACCTAAGGGGGCCGGGCATGTGAGGCTACGGATGGGTGTGGCGGGTTCGATACCTGACTTCATGATGTATGAATGACGATTGGGGAGTGACCCCGAGGTGTGGCGGCTTACCGTGCCCTTGTGGAGTCGGATCAGGGAGACGGCGTGTGGTATAGGGAGGGAGGTCGTGGAGACAGGGTGCGGGAAGGGGCGAGGTGTAAGGAGCACAAGGGACAGACAGATAACATACATAGTCTATGACGAGGATACAAGATGGATGCGAGGACAGTCTCCTATAACCCTAATCTACGTAGATGGAGGACAGTCTCCTACATTCCTAATCTACGTAGATGGAGGGAACAGTCTCCTACATTCCTAATCTACGTAGATGGAAGAACAGTCTCCTACATTCCTAATCTACGTAGATGGAGACAGGAGGGCACAAAAGTCAGATGAGGGAGTGGAGGTAAAGAAACTGAGATAAGGGGTGCGAGCGTGAGGTATGTGATGTATGCATGGTGTATGGAGAAGTGGGTGGGGGTAGTAGTCGAAGGCACGTAGGGAGGAAGTAGTGGGAGAATCTACGACTTGTGTGGGGGCGTACTGGGGGAAGCTCAACGTGAGGTGGTGTGGGCAGTGGTGGTGGTGAATGCAACCGTTGGAGACGAATGCACCGAGGTAAGAGATAGATAGATAGATAGATAGATAGATAGAGATAGAGAGAGAGAGAGAGAGAGAGAGTAGTAGTAGTAGTAGTAGTAGTAGTAGTAGTAGTAGTAGTAATAGTAGTAGTAGTAGTAGTAGTAGTAGTAGTAGTAGTAGTATTAGTAGTAGTAGTAGGGCATGGGAGGTGTGGCGGCTCGTCATGACTGTGTGTGTGTGTGTGTGTGGGGGGGGGGGGGGTGGCTTGTGTTAGTAAAAGTGGTTTTAGAGAGTGAGAGCAAAGTGAGCGAGAGAGAGAGAGAGAGAGAGAAATTAGAGCACAGGTGATCGCTAGCTAAGAGACTTAAGGGTGACTGACTACACCTTCCTTTGCTGCTCCTCCTTGCTTCCTGATGTGAAGCTGATGCTCATCTTGTTTATGCTTGATGACTGGCACTGGTCTGTGCTTGGCGAGTGGCACCAATTTATGCTTGCTGAGTGGCAGTGGTTATAAATAAAAAAAATCTATATAAATATATATATATATATATACAATCGTTCAATTGGCACTTATTTTAGAGCTAGATGAGTGAAAATTTTCCTTTTTCTTTTTCTTTCTTTCTTTTCCTGAGTCAGGAACTGAGGGTTCACAGACCCAACTGGCACGCGACATTAGGTAAGAGAATGAAACAATTTTAAATTTCCCTTTACCTCTTTTATTGAAGCACAATGCCCAGGTACCGGTAGATACAAGGCTCGTCCCCTGGGGGAGGTAGGCACACAGGAACTACCCTCCCCCCACAACGCGAATACACTGGAGCAAAACACTAGTTATAAATACAACAAAAAAATCATAGAATAGAGAGACAGAGAGGGACAGAGAGAGAGAGAGAGAGAGAAGAACCATTTTTTAATAGGACTGGCTTACTTCTACTTAAGCTAATCAACCGGAAGACATTTATAGCTGCAACATTCAAACATAAACAGAGACTCGTTGAATGGCGTGGGAGAAGTAGGCTATACAATATGTACAAGAGATGTACAAAAGGCGGAGGGGGTTGTTTGGTTGGTGGTTGTTGGGAGGGTTGTTGGTTTTGGTGTTGGGTGTCTTTTTTTCCGTGTGTCTTCAAAAAAAAAAACAAAAAACAAAATGTAGTGCGGCGCGTGAGTGGTGCACATTGTGCGGTACTACAACACTGGCGCGGGGGCAGTGCTCCGTGCACACTCACACGGCCAGGCCCCACTCCCTCTCGGCCCCCCCTTTGTGGCCAGCTGGCCCCGCCACTGTCACAGCCCGAGTGACCCCTCCCACGGGGGCCAGCTGGCCCTCACGTTCTTGGGCCGAGGGGCGGTGGAGGGTCGAGAGCCCCGGCCCGGCGCTAACACCGTAGCGCATTACCATCCGAGGCTCTCTGATGCAGATGAGCCGGGAGGACACGGGCCGCACCACAGGCAAGCAGAACCATTTTGGGAAAAACTAAAGGGTGGGGCCACACCCGCTGGAGGCAGTACATGGCCCAAGCGTGGCCCATGGCCCGCCAGACATGCTACAGGCCGGGCCGTGGGCCGCGTATCTCCAGCATAGAGATGCCGTGGGTGCGGCCCGCGGGCACGGGGCCACCAGGGTTAGGCGTGCAGTGCTGGGCTCCCTTGGGAGGAAGGCGGCTACAGCATGGGCGGTGCGAGGGCTGGGCGTGGTCGTCACCGTAGACCCGTCGACTTACTTGAGCTGTCGGACTCATCGTGAGAGACGGTCATGAGCCCCGTCGCACCCGTCCGTCGGTTTCGGCCGCAGATCTTGGGTCGTGGGATGGCCCAGTCGTCGTCAGACTCCGAACCGGCCTCGGTGACGTGCCGGGTCGACTGCTTCTGGTGGCGTGGTTCCTGCTGCTGCTTCCTGGGCTGCTGGGAACCCATCAACACCTCGCGGCGAGAAAAGCGACAGTTGGGTTTCCTGGCGTAGTCGAACTCGTCGCCAGACCCGGAGGAACTGTGGGAGTTGCTGCCACCGTCACTGTTATGCATCTCGCTGCGACGGTGGTGATGATGCTGTTGTTGCTGTTGCTGCTGCTGCTGCTGACGGCGGGGCTTCAACACGTTCTCCACCCTCAGGTGGTCGAACAGTGGGTGGCCCGTCTTGGGCACCGATCGCACCTTATTCTGACGATTTAAGGCCTCAATCTGTTTCCTGTACTGAATCACTTCCACGGACTCGTAGATATTCTCGTCACTGGCGGCAGAGCGCAGACTGCCCAATAAACTCTTCTTAATGGTGTCGATATTGGCACTATTGCGTTTACTGCTACCTTTAGAGGCGTGGGAGATGCTGCGGGCGCGAAGCCTGTAGTCGTTGTCGTCCATGGCGTGTCGCAGTTTGCCGTTCTCGCTCATGAAGGCGTCCAGGTAGTGGGCGTCGTTCTCGGCGCCTAGCAACTTCAGGCTATCGAAGGTGGGATACCCAACTTCTCCAGCCAACTTCTTGAGTTCCCGCATCCTCAACATGCGGGCGTACTCAGCCTTATCCATGGCGTGGCTGGTGCGGAGGGCCTCAAACATAGGGTGAGTCTTACCCTGGTGGTGACGCCCGAAGAGCATCTCCCGGGAGCGTGGGTGGTGGCCATGCATCATGTGCATCTCGGGTTGGAAGGAAACTTTATTGCCTTGGAAAGCTGGCATCGTGAAACACCACACTAATTTTGTATATCACACTAATCAAAGGGCAAAACTAAATCACAGACACTAACGGTAGGTAGGTAGGTAATCCTGTCTTTAACACACACACATTCACTGTGACACTCCACTCCCCACACTGCTTGCACTGACACTGACGGTGCGGTTTACCGTCAGCTCCGGCGATTGTAGTAGTACTTTCTATTGACACAGGTTCTGTGGTACTAGTTCGGCGCGGGAGGCTGAGTCGCTGAATCTAACGTCACACTGAGCGCGGGAGAGGGATGAACTTCACAGTCACTCACACCCACAACTCGAGGAGGATTTCTCACTCTCGACGTCTGCGCGACAGTTCTCTCGGGCGAGGAACAGGGCCTGGCTCCGACCACTCTTGATACTTTCACTTTCCTGACGGAGTTGGCAGTGGAGCACGGGTGGTAGTGGGTTGGCGGCGGTGGTGTGCCTTTGCCGTGGTCTCCCGCCTGCTGGGCACTGCAGTGAGCCACTGTCCTGCGCGGCTGGGTATAAGAGGCTGGGTGGCTCTTGTCCCCGTGATGAAACTCGACGTGTTGCGTCACGTGAAAGTCGGTCGCGTCACGAGAGTCGCCACTTGGCTGGCGGCTTGCTGGAGGTCAGCTGGCGGAGCGGAGACTCTCGCTTGTGTAATACTTGTGGCCTGGACGGCTGCTGGCAGGCACACTGAGGGATGCTGGGCTGCGGGGGCGGGATCAAGCGGAGATGACCCAGATGCGGGATGTCCACGTCACGAACCAACTGATCGCCTCAACAGCTGAAGTGGACACTTGCTGGACGGGAGCCAGGTATTTGCCTACCTGTTCTTGTTGTAGACACGTCTTGGGGGAAGGTAAGAGAGCTTGGGGTGGAAGGGTTTTGAGCAAAGAACTTTTCTCCTTTGGGGGGAGGAGAGAGTACGAAGTTTCGTCCTGATTCTTGGTGGTTAGTCGTCGATTTTGGTGATGGAGGTTTCGAGGGAGGAGGGAAAGGAAAGAAGAGGGAGGGAGTCGTCGTTCCACGCAGGATAACAGTATTATCTGGTGACGGGAGACTTGGTTATTCACGGGGGAGTAGAGGGAGGGGAAACCGCTGACAGGCTCTGGACTTGACGAAGAGATGAGAGCTTTCCTGCTTGTTCCGGTAGAGGGCAGGCAGCCGGGCACCAACACTTGCCGATAAGTTGGGAGGGGGGTTGAGAGATCAAGCAACGCGGGGGCGAGGCGCTCTAGTATCTCGGGACACGGGTTGGGACTTCGTCGTCTTCCTTCTTCCTCAGGCTACCGTAGCGGCACTCCTGAGTGTGGCGAGCCTGTCGTGGTGGTGCGGCTGGTCTCGGCTGTAGCTGACGGCCAAGTGACGCCACCTCCTCGCTCTACGCTCCCACCTCACGCACGCCAGGAGAGGGGGGTTGGGGGGGGTGAGGAGCAGCAGCACGAGGAAGGCGGGGGGGTTGGCAATGGCGCTGGGGGGGGTGAGGACATGTGGGTATGGGGGCGTGGTACTGTTGTCAGGACCGGAGGGGAAGGGGGAGGAGAAGCAGGAGGACAGCCACGGCCGCGGCGTCGACGGAGGCGGCGGGAGGGGGGGAAACTGCTCCACAACTGGGGCACATGACGAGGAGCAGCACAAACCATGGCAGTCCCACAGCAGCGAGAGTCATGCAAGCGAGGGTATAGTTTGGTCGTGGGGGAGACAACAAACAGTAAAAGAAGGGGGTTAGGGAAGGAGAGAGAGAGGGAGGGAGGGAGGGTTGGTTGGTTGGCTGGGGGGGGGTTCAAGGTCGCGCAGCACAAGACCAGCCCCCTCCCCTCTCACCCCCTCCTGCTGGACTACCCCACCACCACCACCTCCAAAGGGATCACATCACTCACCGACACACACACATACACACAAACAAACACGTGCAACGCCAAACCATCGCTAAGTACGTTCGTGGCTGCGTCATTACGCCATAACAGGCCCGCCACTATTATACTCCCTCCCCCCCCTTCACAACCCCTTCCAGTCACCCCACCACCACCACTTCGCGCCACTTCCTAGGGAGGGGATGTACTTCCTCATTTGCCCACTCCCTGTACTTCCGCGCTTGCCGACTGAAGCCAATTCTTCTAACGGCCGGGGGCTCCCGTGCGCCCAGCACACCTAAAGCCTTATGGTTCGCGCGTTACATAACGACGCCTGGTGGACTCTTTTTAAAGGGCCGAGCGTCACTGGTGCGCCATTTATACTTGCGCGTTTACGGTACCACAGACTGGCACGAGCGATACCCACTTGAGCACGACGGGGTCCTGCGACCCTTGAGAACGACGGCGCGCATGTAGTACCGTCGTTTGGCTCGACCAATACCTGCATACACCGAAGGACCACAGCATGATGTACGATGGCGCATACTCAGCATGATGTACGATGGCGCATACTCAGCATGATGTACTATGACGTATACTCAGCATGATGTACTACGGCGCATACTCAGCATGATGTACGATGGCGCATACTCAGCATGATGAACTACGGCGCATACTCAGCATGATGTACTATGGCGCATACTCAGCATGATGTACTATGACGTATACTAACATGATGTACTCGGGCGCATACTCAGCACGAAGTGCTATGGCGCATCCTCAGCATCACCTACCATGCTACACACTCACCGGCAAGACTTATTAACGGAACATACTCAGCACCAGTCAATATGGTACACAATGAGTACAAGTATCATGGCACGTCAGTCCATTGTATGACAGACCACCTCCACACTGCGCCACATGCACGGCACAGAATTCAAGTGACGCGTCTCGAATGCTTAAAGATACAGGTGGGGAAGACTGTGATTTCTCTACACTTGTGGATCGATGAAAACACGTCGGTAAGAAAAGGAGGAGATGCAGGCCGACCAATGGTTCACGAGGGGCTAAGTAAATCATTTACTGTCTCCGTCAAATGGCAATATGTGTATTCGTGTATATCTACAAATTCTACGCCAGGTAAACGCCAGAGTTTTGCATACACGTAGAAAAGTAAACAAACACGTGCCGGGAGACTACATATTCAAGGCTTTAAATGTGCAAGGATTATTATCATTATTATTCCAGTTATCTAATTATCCATTTTATCATTTATTTTCAACCGAATCATTTATCAACTTATCTCACCCACAAAAAAAAAAAAAAAACAATGGAGATAATCCTATCTAGGGGGATACACTTAAAGCATCGAACGCTGCTTCTGTAAAGTGAGTGTCTGATTCCCTAGGACAGAAACCATACAATTCCTCTTACTGACCGCCTCCTCCTCCTCATACCGGTTCATGGGAAGTCTTCAGCTACGTTAAGCCCAGATAAGGTGAAGTTACAGCTCGTTTTCCTCCGTGATTTCTTGCAAGAGTAAATTTCGCTTTCTTCCACATTGCCTTACAGGATCGTTTATTCTAACGTGAGAATGATCAGAGACAATTGGATCGGGGTTTCCTAACATGACTCGCGGTTTTCTGTAGAAATCCCCCAGTGTACAACTCTGCTATTTTTCCTCCACCTTCCGCGTCCCATAATTTGTCGCCGTCTCGAAATTCGCATCAACTTTCCCTTCTTATGGTAAAGTCGATAAACTCCATTGATAATGTAGCGCAAGGAGAGTATATACTCCTCATTTCCAGTACCGAGACAAATGTTTACAATAACGCTGGGTTCTGGCGGCTTGTTAAAGTAACACCCGACACTCCTCCCCTTGTCTCCTATAAGGGCGGGTCTCTTACCTAACTATCGGGCGGTGAGCGCAACGCGTTAGTCCTGCCACAGGCAAAATCTCCCAATAGGTACTCGTATATACTCTCTCTCTCTCTCTCTCTCTCTCTCTCTCTCTCTCTCTCTCTCTCTCTCTCTAATATAACGGCACTAGCACATCACACTCTCGTCTCTACGACCCCTCTCCTCTCCCGTACACCTCCTACGGTTTCAGGGCCCTGTCCATCAGGTATACCCGGGTATAACACATAAGGTCACCAACCGGGACAGTCGGGAAGAACCCAACACCCACAGCGTAAGGGTTCGGATCCTGCCGAATGGGAGGCGGATCCTTTTACAACACTAACATGGCCGGGGAAGGATTCCTTCGCCCTTCTCCGGGCTGTGCCACACCCACAGAGCCACTGTGAGCAGTGCAGGTGGCACGGGATGGTACAGTGACGCTTATCTGAGATACTCACGCACCACACAGTGCGTCACCACAATACAAGCCACACCACACAAATTCACCTCATTTCTTTATTTCGAAAAACACTTCATAATCTAATTTCAACTAACAACTACAACAAGAACAATAATAACAACAACAATAATAACAATAATAACATAATAATAATAATAATAATAATAATAATAATAATAATAATAATAACAATAATAATAATAATAATAATAATAATAATAATAATAATAATAATAATCATAATTATCATTGCTGATGATAAAATTCATAATCATAATAATATTAACAACAACAATAATAAAGACATAATCATAATAATATTAACAACAACAACCATAATAAAGATATGCAAACAGTGTCTACATGAAATGCAAGCAAGATATGCACTACGGACACAAAACCCACGAGAGCCAAGGGCTTACAACCAGCGCCCCACACCACGTCAACACACAAGTATGTGCACATGTTTGTGATGGAACGCTGGGGGAGGGAAGGTGAATAAATCCACCTGGAAAAAATATATAAAAAAAAGAGGTTGCCGCACATCATAGAGGCGGGAAGACCCATCACCCCCATCTGCTGGGAACAAGGAAAAGGAAGACGACGACGACGACGACGATGAAGACCAAGACGATGACGACGAAGACGTGGCAGAGGTTCTTCGAGAGCCAGGGGAACAACACCCCCCTCCCCGAAGACGGACGAGAGACCTCAAAGAGACGGGAATGGCTCCAGGTCCGGACACCGATGAGGAAGGGAGGTAAATATACAACTATTAACCCGACGGACGGGGAGAAAAGGGAAAGAGTCATGCACACCAGGGGAGCAGGGGCACGCACAGAGGAGTACGGACGGGCTCAAGGACACCCAAGCAACACAGAAGGTCACGCACTTTTGGAGGCGAGTGCGCGCACGCACCCACCTGGCGCGACGGCGGCGGACGTGCCACAACACCCCTTGGGGGAAGCCCAGCGCCTCGGAAAAGACGTCTGGGCATTCGAGGCAGCTTCCGGACGGAGGACGAACACCCCTTCCCCTCCTCAAGCCTCGTCGCCCTCCCAAAGTCATCGGACTAAAGGACGAACACCCCCGTCCCCACAAACCACCCTTACCCCCCTCCTCTCTCCTCTTCTCCACCTTTGTTCCTGCCAGACACATTCCTAGCGTGAACTCGCACCACAGACATCAGCCTCGTCCAAACCACAAGGACGAGTCATGAGACTAAACGGGAAAATCGAAAGGATTAGCCTGGACGACCAGCCCCCACCGTGCATGCGACCCGAAGGCCTTTAACAGGGGCGTGAGAATCCCGTGGTGTATCCCGCAAGCCTGGAGTGTCTTAATAATACAACACATAAAGATCATTCATGTGTCTCGCATCATCACCGTCCGATAGACCTTGCTACAGTCTGGGACAAGGGAACGAGGCTGGAAGTGGGGAGGGAGGGGTCGGGGGGAAGAGAGGGAGGGAACTGGCATAGCCAGAGGGGGTAGGGGGGATGATTACTGATGAGAGAGAGAGGGGTGGGGAGGGGATGAGGGAAGTGGAGTGAGGCCACAGTATGGAGTTTGGGGGGGGTTGGAAGACCCCGAGAGGTAGTGGTGGACTTTACCTTCCACCGTTTGAACTTTCAGGTGCGGTAGGGAGTGACCTTTCTGGTGTTCTTGCGGCCGTAACGTCCCACGAGGCAACATGACCATCGGGGTTCAAGGGATATGAACCACCTCCCTCCCTGCCTCCTGCTGCCTCCGCTGCTGCTGCTGCCGACTCCTCCTCCTCCTCCTCCACCGCAGACTTCCTCCTCGGGATCACGTCCAATATACCTTCACGATCTGATCCTCCAGTCAACATGTAGCGATGACGTCCCACTCCTTCAACGACAACACAAACGGAAGTCGTCCATGTGTTTCCATCATACAGATCGAACACACTTGAAAGCGGTATAACCGAATGCATCTGACTACAGACGCCGTCTGTTTCGAGGCATCACACTTCCTGTACACCGCATAAATCGACAAGTGACGATTCCCACCAAGAACGAGACAGAAAGATAGACGGATGGACAGATCAGCTGACCATCAGACAGCCCAACACACAGGTAATGTGGCAAACAGACGACACAATCGCAAAACTTTCGTTGGATGAGTCCGTGAAAAGAGACGCGGTGTTCAGGAAACCATACAACCCAAGTTTTCTCAAAACAGTGCACGAATAAACACATGCTAAACAAACACAAAAGAGGCTCCTTACGTGTGAACAAATACGTGCACGTTTATCCACACAGGAACAGATACAGACACTCTCAACAGCAGGACAACCATAAGACAAGACTCCCAAATTGGAATTCACTTGGCCTGATACTCTTCCACACTGGAACAGACCCGGACAGGTTACTTGCGACGGAACAGTTACAAACAGGATCCTCAACACGGAACACAAGGCTGGGTAAAAAGATTTCCCACAACGGACACAGCAGGAACAAACACACGGTGTGTTTTCCCCACGATGCACCGAGCCAGCACAAGACCCCAAACCAAGTTGACAATCACAGGTGCCTAAGAGTGAGAACAAAATAACACACAATGTACAAAACAACACCCATCCAACCATCCACCCACACACACACACACACTGCCTTCAGCATGAAAGGGAACACCACCCACACACACACACACACACACAGTACCTTCAGTATGACAGGGAACACCTTCCTTCCTAGAGCCAAACAAAAGCACAGTTTTCTCTCCCCTCCCCCCATAAAAAAATTAGAACTTAAAACGTTCCCATACTGGATCCAAACTAACCATTTCCTCCCACTGCCTAAACAATCTACCCAGGTTCTGCGAAACGACCCATCAGATTTCCGCGTTCGTAATGAACACGAAGAGGCGACCGTCAGCTTAATCAAAACGTTTGGTGTGTATTCCCCCCCCTTTGCCCTGTTTTTCTTCCTCCCTTTTATCGACATCTGGTGAACGTCTGACATTTGTGGGGTAAAGCAACGCACGGGCGCCTGTAGTTTTCGTCATCGGGAGCCACAAGCGTTCAGAGGCGAAGGTCCCACCGAAAAAGTGAGACGAAGAAAATCGTATATATATATATATATATATATATATATATATATATATATATATATGATATGAGAGAGAGAGAGAGAGAGAGAGAGAGAGAGAGAGAGAGAGAGAGAGAGAGAGAGAGAGAGAGGGAGGGGGGACTTTGCCATCCACTCCCTCTCTCCTCTGACTGACGCAAAACGACCAACTCATTACTATCCACAACACCTGTTTCATCCTGTTTCTGACCCCACCCAACCTCCGTCCCTCCCCGCCCCACACTTACCTCATCCAGATCCTCATTTGACCTCTCTCCCCCCCTGTACCCACGGTGTAAGTCACCTGCTCCTACGTTCACTTGACTCCCTTTCCTTTCTTCTGGCCGTGCCAGTGTGCCAAAACTCGATCAAGGCCACTCTACGCACACGAGTCTACTCCAAACCGGTTCAGGACGTGCCCCAATCCATCGCCCAAATTAACCCTGCTCTCCCGCACCACCCTACCTTCTCTACAGTCCTCCGTGCCACCGTAAGTCATCGCCAACCACGGGATACTGTTCTTAAATCATCAAAAAAACATCGTCCGTTACACGACCAGGTGCAGCACAGCCTACTCGCATCCCCCTTTCACTCTAAACTGAGAGTGAAACAGTTCTAGCAGTTGCCACAGTTCCCACTACACACATCCCACTTAACCTTAATCTAGACGCCCCCAACAGTTACCACTAAATACATCCACTTAATCTCAACCAAGGCACTCCAACAAGTACCCCTTACATACATCCAGTTGACCACTACATACACCCATCCTTAACCAAACCATTTAAAACAGTTCGCCTACATGCACCTACTCGACCAACCCACTTTTAATAATTTCCCCTCAATATACACAACCACATCCATTAACTTGCCTTTAATATTAACTTCTTTCCCCATCCCCGTAATACATACATACATATATATATATATATATATATATATATATATATATATATATATATATATATATATATATATATATATATCCTACCTCACTTTCCTGTCCCATTTTCCATAAAATAAGGCTACGGAACTGACTATACAACAGCACCGTTTAAAGAAAATGGCTTCGAGGAGCTATTTTAAGGTACACTCAACAGAGAGCCGGGCATACATTGCTCAAAATTCTACACTCAATTTGAGCGAATTTACATCAACTTACAAAACACAATGACGTCCATATGGAGAACTCAATCTCACAACTTGGGAAAAATATAATATAAAGCTTTTCTTTTTCTAACCTCCGTTGATAATCAAATCGTTTATAAAAAAAAAAAAGGCTTAGATCACAAGGTCTATGAAACCACCTATCCTCAACTACCGTACTCCAGCCATTTCCTCCCCTCCCCCTTTATCTGCCTTCACCCCTCCCACACACCTCCTCAACCCATCATTCTCCCCCGGCCTAAGACACCACCCCCCTCCCGCCTCCACCTCCCCCCCACTCAACCTTCCGGGCCCACCAGTGCATAACATGGCCGCCGCCCATACGGAAGTACGTAGCTAACTGGGCCCACTACTCAACTACTAATTACTGATATCATAGCCACTTCTCCCCACTTGATCAAAAAAAAAAAGAAAAAAAAAAGAAAAAAAATACCATTAGGTTCAAAATCAGGCATAATAACACCATCTGACAAACGGTATAATCACAGGGGCCTATCTTCCACACGGGGAAGATAAGGAACCAAGAACGCGTCAGTGGCATGCGAGTGGGGGCGATGGCGCTCGGTGAACCTCACGGTCATTCAAAGAACCCCAGCAAGACCCACAACCTCAGACGGCACTCGGCGAACCTCACGGTCATTTAAAGAACCTCGGACGGCACTCGGTGAACCTCACGGTCATTCAAAGAACCCAGCAAGACCCACAACCTCAGACGGCACTCGGTGAACCTCACGGTCATTTAAAGAACCCAGCAAGACCCACAACCTCGGACGGCACTCGGTGAACCTCACGGTCATTTAAAGAACCCAGCAAGACCCACAACCTCGGACGGCACTCGGCGAACCTCACGGTCATTTAATAAAGAACCCAGCAAGACCCACAATCTCAAACGGCACTCGGTGAACCTCACGGTCATTCAAAGAACCCAGCAAGACCCACAACCTCAGACGGCACTCGGCGAACCTCACGGTCATTTAATAAAGAACCCCAGCAAGACCCACAACCTCAGACGGCACTCGGCGAACCTCACGGTCATTTAAAGAACCCAGCAAGACCCACAACCTCGAACGGCACTCGGTGAACCTCACGGTCATTTAAAGAACCCAGCAAGACCCACAACCTCGGACATTTAAATACCCCTACGCACGCTGTAATGAAGGCCAGTCCACGCCGATGAAGGGGTAACTGTATCGGATTCTTTAAGGCTAATCATGGAAGGGAGGTCTGTGTTGAACACAAAGGATCCGGATGCCAATTAACGGGCAAGCGATCCGGGCACGAGCCGGACAAGGATCGGCCATCGGAGACGTCAGCGTGTGCAGGCGAGTTCCAATTATCCGATCATCGCACAACTTACGGACACGAACACTTACGGACACGAATACCACTTCATTTCAACACGAACATTTAAGGGACTTTACGAATTTACGAATACCACTTCATGTCCGTAATAGGTAACCTCCTCTCCCGCAATGCCAGACGTACAGGATAAGGGAGAGAGAGGTTCAGGGAAATACGATGTCGCTCATACATGTAACTCGACTCACACAAACGCAGCATCGAACACGTCCTCAGAACGACCCTCTTCTCCTCCAAAAGAAGGTTCACTCAACACATCGCAAGAGCTTCAACACCACAGAATTGGTCTTAGGACTATCAGAGAGTAAATCACGGCCAGTCATCATCTGACTTAAATGTAATCATGTCCTTGCTGGTGCGATTACGTCCTCGTTGCTCCTTAAATGTCGGGCAATCAGTGGAGACCAAGAGGAACTAATATGCCTAATTACCCCCTGCGACGCCGAGGTAAATGTGGGGCTTGCGGAAGGAGAAAGCAATTAAGAACACTTAAAAACTTACGAGACAAAGATTGAGGTAGTAACTTAGTGGTCAGAAACCAGACAAGTGAGGCCAACTTCCCCTAGAGTTTAACAGACCCTGAAGAACCCCACTATGTCAAGAATCTTCCCCTAAAGTCCAACAGACCCTGAGGAACCCCACTATGTCAAGAATGTTCCCCTGAAGTCCAACAGACCCTGAGGAACCCCACCAAGTCAAGAATCTTCCCCTGAAGTCCAACAGACCCTGAGGAACCCCACTATGTCAAGAATCTTCCCCTGAAGTCCAACAGACCCCGAGGAACACCACCGTGGCAAGAATCACCTGCTGGTGAGGGCGACATCTCCCGAGCCATAATGAAACATACCACGCTATGCATCACGTACATCCCCTCTAGGGAATGATACATTGAACCTCGCCGATGACCTACTCCCAAGCGTTGAAAGCTGCCTGCCTCACAGAACCCCACAGCAGCTAAATACCAGGACCTCCGACCACTGCTACTATCGCGCTTCAGTCACCATCAGGTATCGGCACAACACATACACACACACACACACACACACACACACACACACACACACAACACACACACACGTCTTTGAGGGAAGAGCCAAGTAAGACACATCACAATATTACAGAATAAGACCAAAATAAAAACAGCTGCTCCACAAAACAAGAGATGATCCGGCATCCATTACACTCAAAAGATACTCCCAGGCTAAACTTAATATGAGGAGACACGTAATGAATATCCTATAAATATCACATACTCGGCAAAGGTGTTTCATGTTAGTGATCAACAGATCGCACTGGTAACTTCCCACGTCATTTCGAAGCGGGTCAGGAGTGACCAGCACTCTACTGGCTACTCCACGTCATAATAAATCCGTTGGCTGGACGTTTACTGCACCAGGGTTCAGAAATCAGACCTTGTGGCTGAGCGGCACAGGCCGCCTCCAATACGAGATGGAACACTGTTGTTCTTTTACTTCTTCCTGGAGGAAGATTAAGAATCTTTCTATCAACTGCTTCCTCTTAAGATATTCCTGTGTCTGTCTGTCTGTGTGTGTGTCTCTCTCTATCCTTTCTCTACCCTCCCTGACACCGACCATGGTTCTGATCCGGCCTTTCAGGGAGAACCTCCACAACAGACACATGTCTATCTGCCGCCCGCGGATTCTCAGAGCACACCCACCCTTCCCTTCCGTCAGCTAGATCCGCTCTCTTCTCTTTCTTGTACACGGTTGCAACAGTCACCTCTTAACACTGGCAGTATCAAGAGGCCATCTACATATATATATATATATATATATATATATATATATATATATATATATATATATATATATATATATATATATATATATATATATATTCTTTCTCCCCTATCCCTGGGGATAGGGGAGAAAGAATACTTTCCACGTATTCCCTGCGTGTCGTAGAAGGCGACTAAAAGGGGAGGGAGCAGGGGGCTGGAAATCCTCCACTCTCGTTTTTTTTTTTTAATTTTCCAAAAGACGGAACAGAGAAGGGGGCCAGGTGAGGCTATTCCCTCAAAGGCCCAGTCCTCTGTTCTTAACACTACCTCGCTAACGCGGGAAATGGCGAATAGCATGAAAGAAAGAAAAAGATATATATATATATATATATATATATATATATATATATATATATATATATATATATATATATATATATATATATATATATGGAATGCTCAATCATGTGACACTTCAAGGTTAACGCAAGGACAAAAACGTCTCGTACAGTGATCCCAGGCCATCAAAGGACCTCCTCGACTCTACTCCTGTTACTCGATGTATAAATCAATCACGATATCGGAGGGTTTGAGGTTTTTCTCTGCCGTCGAGAGCAATGTGGTTCCTACCATTACGAAGGCTGCCCAAACACACCATTTTCTTCAACCGTTCAGCATGTATTAATCTGCAATGACATCTGCGTCAGGGAGGTGTTTCCCGAGCTGCTATTCCACCAGGCGTCTTCGTCAGGAAGGTGTTTCCTGGATGCCGTTCCAACACATGTCTTCGTCAGGGAGGCGTTCCCTGGATGCCATTCCAACACATGTCTTCGTCAGGGAGGTGTTCCCTGGATGCCATTCCAACACATGTCTTCGTCAGGGAGGTGTTCCCTGGATGCCATTCCAACACGTGTCTTCGTCAGGGAGGTGTTCCCTGGATGCCATTCCAACACATGTCTTCGTCAGGGAGGCGTTCCCTGGATGCCATTCTAACACATGTCTTCGTCAGGGATGTGTTTCCTGGATGCCATTCTAACACATGTCTTCGTCAGGGAGGTGTTCCCTGGATGCCATTCCAACACGTCTTCGTCAGGGAGGTGTTCCCTGGATGCCATTCCAACACGTGTCTTCGTCAGGGAGGCGTTCCCTGGATGCCATTCCAACACGTGTCTTCGTCAGGGAGGTGTTCCCTGGATGCCATTCCAACACGTGTCTTCGTCAGGGAGGCGTTCCTTGGATGCCATTCAACACATGTCTTCGTCAGGGAGGTGTTTCCTAGATGCCGTTCCAACACATGTCTTCGTCAGGGAGGCGTTCCCTGGATGCCATTCCAACACATGTCTTCGTCAGGGAGGTGTTCCCTGGATGCCATTCCAACACATGTCTTCGTCAGGGAGGTGTTCCCTGGATGCCATTCCAACACGTGTCTTCGTCAGGGAGGCGTTCCCTGGATGCCATTCCAACACATGTCTTCGTCAGGGAGGCGTTCCCTGGATGCCATTCTAACACATGTCTTCGTCAGGGATGTGTTTCCTGGATGCCATTCTAACACATGTCTTCGTCAGGGAGGTGTTCCCTGGATGCCATTCCAACACGTGTCTTCGTCAGGGAGGCGTTCCCTGGATGCCATTCCAACACGTGTCTTCGTCAGGGAGGTGTTCCCTGGATGCCATTCCAACACGTGTCTTCGTCAGGGAGGCGTTCCTTGGATGCCATTCAACACATGTCTTCGTCAGGGAGGTGTTTCCTAGATGCCGTTCCAACACATGTCTTCGTCAGGGAGGCGTTCCCTGGATGCCATTCCAACACGTGTCTTCGTCAGGGAGGTGTTCCCTGGATGCCATTCCCCTACACGTCTTCGTCAGGGAGGTGTCTCCTCTTCTGGCCATGCACCTCACCTACTCTTTTATTAGACGCTTCCTCGGCGGGGCCAGTTTGAACTCTAGAGGCTCCTCCAGCCTAAGGAGGAGCTACTTCCAGCAGCAGGGAAATGCGGACTCCTCTAGAGCTATACGTTCTTTGACGAGACTGAATTCCGTACATATACATACACCTACACCTACGTACAGACCCACAAACGCATGTGCACAAAACTACACTTCGTATGCACTGGTATGTAGACGTACAAAAAAATAATGCACAGCGAGTAACGGAAAAATAAACTAACTTGAATACAAAAAAGAACTACATCAAATTACTTACGGCGGTTCACATTCTCATCCAACAATACAGTACCGGGCCAGAATCCCCTTCATCCACGATACGTTAGGGCGCAAAAACTGGGCCTTGCCCCGCTTCCTCGTTGGGAATTATCGGCGCGGCGGGGCGGGCGGGCAAGCGGGCGGGCCCTCCCAGTCACCCACCCACCAGCAGTGGCCGGTGCCTCTACCATATAGCCCGTCTCCTCGGGGGAGAGTGTCTCTCTCTCTCCCTCTCTCCCTCGTCCTCACGTCTAGTTAGGAAGCCTTCCTCTGGCACCGTTGAAATCTCCTCACACCCCGACGAAGAACTTACACACCTCATTTTCCCCCACAACCAGGTCGTCCGTCGGGGTTCCTTCTTTGGATCGCATTGAAATCACTCCGCCAGGTCACCCTCCCATACCAGCTCAGCCGAGGACCAATCACTTCCTTCGACACAGATATGGTGGCACCAGGTGGTGGTAAAATATCTCCACCGATGTCTGACGATGCCTTATTTGGTCTGCCCGCGAGGCACCGGTGCAAGCTTACCCTCCCACTGCAATTACCTGCAATTACTTTCTCCGAAATTTACAGTACAAGATCAATTTCTTGTCTCACTCTTTTTATCCTACGTGATTTCCTAGACTTGCGTTCGAACTCCTGGGTGCGAGTCGAACTTCCAGCAGTTACCACCTGACCTTCCCGTGTCTGGTCGGCCAGTAATACCATGGGGGCATAAGGATTTCCGAGTGGCATTGTTCATGCATACTCGGGCTCTCCTCCTCCTGCTGGGGGGGAGGAGGAACCGCATGGAACCTGTTCTCTTTTCCCACCTCTCTAAATGAAACTGTATCACTTGCAGATGATCGCGTCGCCTCTTTTGTCTTCCAAGGGTAGCTGGGCACGGTCTTGTTACGACGATTTACGAACCATTACCTGCCGGAGAACACTGCACTGAGGGGTTCAGCCTTATCCAGAACAAGCAGTGTAAGCCACGAGCCTGATACGGCGAACCACGAGCCAACATTCCACACGAGCCAACCTTAGTCCGAGCGGGGGTATGTCAGAGCGGGAGGAGGAGGCGGCGGAGGCGGTAGCAGGTGCTGGTGATGATGACGAAGTGCGATTAAAAGCAATGGTACTAAGGCCAAGAGATAACCGTAGGCTAGAGACACCAGTGACTCGAAGTCAAGGTCATGCACTGGGATAACATTAACCCGGAACTCCAGCCCATGGTGAACTCCGCTTCCTCATGTTGTGTCATCGTTTTAATGTTCCACTGAGGTTGTTCGGTAACCATAAAGTCGGCAGGAACGTTCGTGAGGGTACGAAGCTGGAGTACGAACGGGGTCGTGTACTAACACAGGGTCGTCTGAATATCTCACTCTGGAGGGCAGGTCCTCCCACACGACACGTCCCTAAACACGACCTGTCCCTCCAGAAAGTCAAACCCTCCACGTAACGCGTCCCCTGGGCAAGGCGGTACGACCCCTGGGCAAGACGGTACGACCCTTGGGCAAGACGGTACGACCCTTGGGCAAGACGGTACGACCCTTGGGCAAGACGGTACGACCCTGGGCAAGACGGTGCGACCATTGGGCACGAGGGTACGGGGTTAAGTCAAAGGTCACGTCGACGTATCCAAGAAACGTACTGTCGTGTTCAAGGAAGATCCCTCCACATCGCGTTTACCGCCATATGACTTACCTCTTCACGTACGTCGCTGCACACTGCACATGCCTCTCCACATATCTCCACACGATTCACCTTCCACATGGCATACCTCTCTATGTGGCACCTCACTCCACTGGCCACATTCATGCAAACCCACTACCACATCTACGGCATCGCGGTTCACATATCCTGGTCATCTCTCACACCCACATTACTCTCATACTCACGCGTGACTCCTCTTTCATACCCATGTCTGTCTATTCATTTTTCGTACCCTTATGATTCATTTTTTTCGCACCCATGCGATTCTCAATTTCCATAACCGTCATTCATCTTTGATTTCTATATGATCAAATTTTTCGTACTACATATGATTCACTTTTCATACTAATGTGACTCAATATTCGTACCCATGTGACCCAATAGAGAGAGAGAGAGAGAGAGAGAGAGAGAGAGAGAGAGAGAGAGAGAGAGAGAGAGAGAGAGAGAGAGAGAGAGAGAGAGAGAGAGAGGAAATTTTTGTTCCTCTGAAAATTGTGGTTTCTGTTCTTAGCAATAGCCAGACGAAGACCACAGCAAACTCTGGACTCCTTCGAGACACACGAAAACTAACTCTAGGGAGAAAACACCACCATTCTCTGTGTTGCGGTGAGGCAGCAGTTACTACCCCCACACACGAAGCAGAATTTGCCCCCTCTCCCTCCCTCTCTCTCTCCCTCTTACCAACCCTGGAACTGCCTCCCTCTCTCTCCCTCTTACCAACTCTGGAACTGCCTCCCTCTCTCTCCCTCTTCCCAACCCTGGAACTCTCTCCCTCTTCCCAACCCTGGAACTGCCTCCCTCTCTCTCTCCCTCTTACCAACCCTGGAACTCTCTCCCTCTTCCCAACCCTGGAACTGCCTCCCTCTCTCTCTCCCTCTTCCCAACCCTGGAACTGCCTCCCTCTCTCTCCCTCTTCCCAACCCTGGAACTGCCTCCCTCTCTCTCCCTCTTCCCAACCCTGGAACTGCCTCCCTCTTAAGGCCGAGCCAGGCAACACGGGCCGGATCGTTCGTGCCATCACTAGGTAACTGTATCCTGGGCTTCTAAAAAAAAAAACCTTCGTTACTTTAATTCACAGTTTCGGGCCGTTGGGGGTAAACTGAACACCGAATCACGGAACACTACGTAAAGCAGGGAGAGAGGGAGGGAGAGAGAGAGGGAGAGAGAGGGAGAGAGAGAGAGAGAGAGAGAGAGAGAGAGAGAGAGAGAGAGAGAGAGAGAGAGAGAGAGAGAGAGAGAGAGAGAGAGAGAGAGAGAGAGAGGGTAGGGAAGGAGGGAGAGAGGGAGAGTGAGTGAGAGACGGTATAGGCTGTAATCTCCTCCCTCCATCTCGAGCCACACAAACCTGCTTACATTATTCCGTTACTCTCCCGCTTGCTACTCTGTCTCTTATTCTTCAACTATGTTTATCATAGTATTAGCTGTATCCCTCCCCGGGATCTGGGATACACTATATACATTACTGTATCAGCTGTATCCCCTCCCTCAAGATCTGGGCTACACTATACATTACTGTATCAGCTGTATTCCCTCCCCCAAGATCTGGGCTACACTATACATTACTGTATCAGCTGTATCCCCTCCCCCAAGATCTGGGCTACACTAATACATTACTGTATCAGCTGTATCCCCTCCCCCGAGATCTGGGCTACACTATACATTACTGTATCAGCTGTATTCCCTCCCCCAAGATCTGGGCTACACTAATACATTACTGTATCAGCTGTATCCCCTCCCCCAAGATCTGGGTTACACTATACATTACTGTATCAGCTGTATCCCCTCCCCCAAGATCTGGGCTACACTATACATTACTGTATCAGCTGTATCCCCTCCTCCGAGATCTGGGCTACACTATACATTACTGTATCAGCTGTATCCCCTCCCCCAAGATCTGGGCTACAATATACATTACTGTATCAGCTGTATCCCCTCCTCCGAGATCTGGGCTACACTATACATTACTGTATCAGCTGTATCCCCTCCCCCAAGATCTGGGCTACACTATACATTACTGTATCAGCTGTATCCCCTCCTCCGAGATCTGGGCTACACTATACATTACTGTATCAGCTGTATCCCCTCCCCCAAGATCTGGGCTACACTATACATTACTGTATCAGCTGTATCCCCTCCTCCGAGATCTGGGCTACACTATACATTACTGTATCAGCTGTAACCCCTCCCCCAAGATCTGGGCTACAGTAAAACAAGAACAGAGTAACATTGGCAGTTGTGGGCCACTGGCGTGCCCCCCTGCCAGGGAAGCTGAGCTTAAAAGCCCACGCAAGCAGTTGCGCTGCTCAAACCTGCCCGGCAACACTGAGGCCTTGGGGCCACAAATGACATGACAGGTGAATTACTACAGCTCAAAGTGACATGACAGGTGGATTACGACAACTCAAAGCCACATGACAGCTGGCCAACTACATCTCAGGAGCTCAACACAGTAACATGACAAGTGGACCAACAACTCGGTGTCATACACACTAGCCAATTTAATGCATCAACCCCATGTGACAGGTCTGCTGAACTAATGTAAATCCTGGGACACGGAAAATGAACTAATCTACACCTCGTCACACGGCAGCTGAGCTAATCCAACAGAGCCACGACTCGTTACATGACAGATGAGCTAACACACCATAGCCATATGAGTAACACAGCGGTCTGGCAATAATGAGACGGCACCTAGTCCCTGGGATGGCTCTCCCTTCCTCACTGCTTTTCAACAGCACACAAGGGAAGTCATTCCTCATCCTTCGTTTTGGCTTACTCGCTCAACAAACACCTGCGATTATAGCAAGTACCGAAACACAACGCTCAAGGACCAGGCGTGAGAAGCATGCCAACTGTAGCAGACACAGGAAATAATGCATGCAAATAATATGCATCAAATCAGAGGATTCAATCATGTATAATCGTGGGTTACTTTAAAAATTCTAGCAAGGTAGCAAGCCTTCCAGACACTTCCCTTCCCCTTACCATCAAAATCCGAGAGGGAATTTTCTTCTCGTTCATCGCCCCTAGTGTTTAGAGATGACAGTAATAACCAAAGCCAGTTCTCGCCTTCTCTCTCTCTCCAGGAGGGGTGAGTCGGATCAACATAACAGAGTCTATAATACAACTGGGTGGCCTTCATAAATACGAGACGACATTTACCTATATCTGCACACACACACACACACACACACACATTCCCTCTTTCTCTCTCTCTCTCTCTCCCCGCCTTCCTCCACGCAGACCGCGAGCTATCGAATCCATCACAAGTCCTGCACTGCAATTCACATTCTTCACCTTTACATATACGCGCCCTCGCATCCTATTATGATCGGGTGATCTCCTATTTGGTGGTACCACCGCCGACGTAACCCTGTCTCTGTGACATTTCCTTACGCTGTTGAGAGTCGACGTCTCGGAAATTCACATTTGATATCGGCATCAAGGCACTTTGGGCGCCTGCCTAACTGTCGTCGCTCACTCCCTTAAAATCTTTTAAGCTGAACAATTTTTGGTCACCATGAACCTTCTATCTAGCTTCTTGACCCATCAACTATAATATATATAGCCTATGATTTATGGTTTTTTTTTTTTTATGACCAATTTATCATCCGTAATCTTCCAATTCTAAGAAATGGTCATTCTCTCTCTATCCGGCACGGCTAATAGTCGCGATTCTGTGAAGAAAAAGAAGAAAAAAATATCACTTAAAACATCATCTAATTTCTTTTTACACAATCATCCAAAATGTCTACACCAATTCTCTTACGTCTATATAATAATAATCTGCTTATGACGAGGTAGTGTTTGTAAAGTGAAGCCTCTCTGCAGTGAGACGGTAATGGCCATATAACGCAGTGGGCAAGTATCTCTCATCACCTGAAGAAGGTGTTCAGGATTCTTTCGGACAGTGGTTTTAACATCACCCAGACGGCCTTAAGTGCCCCCCCCCCCCTGTCAGCTGATGGGCCTACAAGCCCAAATAACTAACCAGGGAAGGAAGGAAGGAAGGAAGGAACCAACACCAACCCTGCTACTTTTCTGACATTTGTAAATTTCCTTATTTACTCTTGGGGCACCGCTTCCTTCCGCGTCTCGGCTCCGCCAGCTGGGGGTGGTGGTGCGTGCCTGCCCTTCACGCCGACGACGTAAAAATGGGATCATCAGTCGGAGACTGAAGGATGGCGTGCACTTGGTCCTCTCTTAAGAAATGCGGAGGCAACACCTGCTCCTGGGGAACCCCGGTCCCATTGCGTCTGATACACGCCCAGACACTTCGACCGTACCAGAGGGCGTGCTTAAGATCTAAATCAAACCGAACACCAACAACACACACACACACACGAAAGACCAGCAGAGCCTTCATAGAATAATTCAAATTTCTACGGAGCAAATTCATGTAGGCATAAAAGTCTTCAGCGTGTGCAGATTTTTACTTGAATCACCCGAGAAAACACAGACGTCGGCAATGATGCCAGGTAAATATAAGTGGGTCCACACCCACCACAAAGTTCGGGCTGGGAGCATTAATATCTCAGGGCATGTGTAACCCATCCGCTGCAGGTTGCCACACACACACAAGCACACCAGCCACGATCCGACCCAGCGAGGGAACCCACAGGCAGCAACACAGGCCACAGAGGTATCAACTTCATGAATAAAACCAATCAGGCCTCTGCCAACTTCATGCCGATAAAACCCGAGGTGGTCTCTCTCTCTCTCTCTCTCTCTCTCTCTCTCTCTCTCTCTCTCTCTCTCTCTCTCTCTCTCTTCCTACCAAGGTTCTGAAGGAGAACCTATAAAAAGGAAACAAATATTGGGCTGGGCGGGCGCCCTCTGGAGTAACTGCGTCGTTCCTGAAGGAGGAGGAGACTCGAGTGCTCTCTCCAGAGCTCTCGAATCGACGACAGAGGACAGACCGTCCTCATCAAACCGTACAACCGAAATTGGTCATCACAACCTACAACCACGAAAGAGAGTTCTTGCCT
Organism: Panulirus ornatus; assembly: GCF_036320965.1. NCBI lineage: Eukaryota > Metazoa > Arthropoda > Malacostraca > Decapoda > Palinuridae > Panulirus > Panulirus ornatus. The sequence continues at coordinate 10,466,125 of NC_092228.1, forward strand.
CTACACACACACACACACACACACACACACACACACACACACATACACACACACACGCACACACACACACACACACACACACACACACACACGCACACACACACACACATACACAGTTATCCTCTCTGCATTCCTTATCCAGTGAGGAGGATACAACTCCCCCAACCCAACCCAACAGGTCCCTCCGGCTGCCCTATAGGATCCGTGAGACACCTGACGGGAGGTAAGTCACCTTGGGCGCGCCGTGTCACCAACAACACCCAGGAGGTTCACGTCACGCCATCGGGGGGTGGTAGAGAGAGGCGCCCCAGCCAGGGACGCCTCCCCCCTCAATTGCCACACTGTCATACTTTGACGTCCATCTTAGAATAATCTTATATCCCGGTTCGATCCCACCATTTTTTTTATTCTTTCTACTTCCTTTAAGAGATCCTGTTAGGGAATGCGGGTTCCTGGAAGTTGGGAGCATTTTGAGGAATCAATGTTTGAGCGTACGCCATCAAGGACACACCACTCAAGTCCTGGTGGACCTTGGTGGTCGTATATCGCCGTGCACGCAGCTGTCCATCATCAGGTCACCCGTCCAGCACACCGAGCGGCGCTTCCAGCCTCAGCCACCTCCTATTTAACGGCCACAGCAATCATTAAAGAGAGAGAGAGAGAGAGAGAGAGAGAGAGAGAGAGAGAGAGAGAGAGAGAGAGAGAGAGAGAGAGAGAGAGAGCAATATTCACTTCCATCATCAACCACGAAGAAGACAATTCAGTGATGTTATGCATCAATATCGACATCTGTCTCAGCGGGAGCCAAGCCAGATGCACATACGCGCAGTAATCGCCTGCAATGGAGGGCGCAATACTTAAATCCAGCCAGAATCTGAGAGACAAGAGGTGTCCACTGTTCATCCTGCACGTAATTCTACCCAACCACACCTTCGGCACGAACACCGCTGGACGATCTCACACACACACACACCAAGAAACCCGGGGATGAACACGGTGTCGGCGTGCACTTAGACAGCTGATCCCCCGTCCGAACATCGAGTAGTCATTAAGCAACAAAATACTGGACGAGGGGCCACGGCGACTGCGGTGCGCCTGTGTGTGTAACCGTGGAGCCCAACCGGTCTTAACCCAATATATCTGCCTGTTACTCAATACATCCGTCCGTTACTCAATACATCCGTCCGTTACTCAATGCATCCGTCCGTTACTCAATACATGCGTCCGTTACTCAATGCATCCGTCTGTTACTCCATAAATACCCCTCAGTTACTCGACACATCCGTCCGTTACTCAATACATCCGTCCGTTACTCAATACATGCGTCCGTTACTCAATGCATCCGTCTGTTACTCCATAATACCCCTCGGTTACTCAATACATGCGTCCGTTACTCAATAAATGCGTCCGTTACTCAATACATGCGTCCGTTACTCAATGCATCCGTCTGTTACTCCATAATACCCCTCGGTTACTCAATACATGCGTCCGTTACTCAATAAATGCGTCCGTTACTCAATGCATCCGTCTGTTACTCCATAATACCCCTCGGTTACTCAATACATGCGTCCGTTACTCAATACATGCGTCCGTTACTCAATACATGCGTCCGTTACTCAATGCATTCGTCTGTTACTCCATAATACCCCTCGGTTACTCGATACATCTGTTCGTTACTCAAAACAGTCTTCCGTTACTCAACATATTCTTCCAATACTCATAACATCTGTGCCTTACTCACTCTATGTCCGTCCTGCTGTTACTCAGTATACTTGAGTTTCTGTAAACCTGCATCGTCCACACCTGTGCCTCACCAAGTGGGAAGGAGTGGGAGCTGGCGATGCTGTCCCTCGGAAATGTGAGCACTCTGCTCCTGCTTTTAAGGCCGCTGTCGAAGTATCTAGCCCACAGAGCTTCTGACCCGTTCGTCTCCCAAGGGAGCGACGTGACTTTATCGAGGAAATTCTATGAGGCACGTCAGTATTACACAGGGAGGGGAGTCCTGCGCCCTACGTGGGGAGGCCATAAACTATTTTGTTTTCCAAAGAAATGAAAGAAATTTGTAGGTAAGACCTGGCAAACTGCACGTATGTTACACACACACACACACACACACACATATATAAATATATATATATATATATATATATATATATATATATATATATATATATATATATATACATAAATACATAGACAGACAGACAGACATATAGATATTGTAAACAAGGAAATTTCCACCTAAACTTCAGGTATAATAACCTTCCTTCCGACTTCTGTCTCGAAACGACGCTGAAAAACAAGTTCATCTTTACCGATCCCCGGGCACCTCAAACCTTCAGGAGAAAAAATATATATATACATCCTCAGCCTCACAGCCAAGCCCAGCCCTCTCCGCTCCCAATTTCCCAACGTCCTGATTTCTAAGGAGACGAGATTCATCAGTTCCAGGTACAACGCGAGGCGTTGCGACGCACGCACGGATTCTCCGTCGGCGTCCGAGACGTTATCAGCAGGCGGGAGGAGGGGTGGGTGGGTCTCTCTCTCTCTCTCTCTCTCTCTCTCTCTCTCTCTCTCTCTCTCTCTCTCTCTCTCTCTCTTCGCCACCCGTCCCGTCGGCATCATTACGATGCCGGACGTGCTGGTGACATCACGAAGGGAGGCAAGGTCAAGACAAAACAGGACAGTTTGTGAGACTGTCGCAGTCCCGCGGGACAAGTCAGTCCCCCCCCTCTCCGGACGCCCAGGAAACTTGAGACGCATCCACGTGTTCATCTGGTCCACGAAAAGCATCTAAGTTACAGGAAATCCAGGCACGGTAATCCACACAAGTGACAACAACTCCACGAGAAGTATTTAGGCGAGCCAGCAACGTATGGTGCAACGAAGGCACACTCAAGGAAGCCAATGCTGTCGACGAACGGAGTGTGAACCTAACATCAAAAATGGAACACCATTCAGTTAAAGAACTGAGTGAAGGGCGAGGCTGCTAGCAGCACTGGACATCAGTAACCCGACCATGAACATCGGTAATGTGTACTGACCACTGTCTGCATTCAGAGCGGGGTGGTTGGTGCCTGCTCTACTACACCTTACGATGGTTTCGGAGGTCTTCCATCCCCCCCCCCCCCCAACCGAGACTTTACGTTACGTATGCCTTATGATGGTTTGGGAGGTCTTCTATCCCAGCAGGACATGAACGCAAGGAGTCCACCACAGCTGTTCTAACCAATTCAGGAAATGTACGAAATGACATGGGAAGACCCCCACCCCTGGACTTCATCCATGGAAGACTCCCTGGCCTTCATCATGGAAGACCCTCTTGGGCAAGTTCGATACAAAATAAAACAGACTGCAGCGAAATGTAACGGACCGAGTCACTTGCACAACGTGCGGAATGCCGCAGTAACAAACACCCTCGTAAACCTGGCCCTCAAAATGCAAGGCTGATTGCAGGCTGAGCAAAAGGGATAAGACAAAGCGTTCCGTCACCAAGCGTCAGGCGTTCCGTCACCAAGCGTCAGGCGTTCCGTCACCAAGCGTCAGGCGTTCCGTCACCAAGCGTCAGGCGTTCTGTCAACAAGCGTCAGGCGTTCCGTCACCAAGCGTCAGGCGCTCCGTCAACAAGCGTCAGGCGTTCCGTCACCAAGCGTCAGGCGTTCTGTCAACAAGCGTCAGGCGCTCCGTCAACAAGCGTCAGGCGTTCCGTCACCAAGCGTCAGGCGTTCCGTCACCAAGCGTCAGGCGTTCCGTCAACAAGTGTCAGGCGTTCCGTCAACAAGCGTCAGGCGCTCCGTCAACAAGCGTCAGGCGTTCCGTCAACAAGTGTCAGGCGCTCCGTCAACAAGGGTCAGGCGTTCCGTTAACAAGCGTCAGGCGTTCCGTCAACAAGCATCAGGCGTTCCGTCAACAAGCGTCAGGCGTTCCGTCAACAAGCATCAGGCGTTCCGTCAACAAGCGTCAGACGTTCCGTCAACAAGCATCAGGCGTTCCGTCAACAAGCGTCAGACGTCCCGTCACCAAGCGTCAGGCGTTCCGTCAACAAGCGTCAGGCGTTCGTAAGAAAGAACAAGTATGGACATAAAAAAAATAATAATATCCAGACAATTTCCTCTGAATATATATATATTTTTTTTTTTTCATACTATTCGCTATTTCCCGCGATAGCGAGGTAGCGTTAAGAACAGAGGACTGGGCCTTTTTTGGAATATCCTCACCTGGCCCCCTCTGTTCCTTCTTTTGGAAAATTAAAAAAAAAACGAGAGGGGAGGATTTCCAGCCCCCCGCTCCCTCCCCTTTTAGTCGCCTTCTACGACACGCAGGGAATACGTGGGAAGTATTCTTAATCCCCTATCCCTAGGGATATATATATATATATATATATATATATATATATATATATATATATATATATATATATATATATATATAAACAGAAGACCGTCAACTTGAGTCCACTGGGAGGAGGACACTCCACGTCTCGGATGCGTGAGGAAGATCAGCGCAATTTCGACGATCCCTTATCTTCCTGATGAGTAGGAGCCTCCAGCAGCGACCAAGGTCAACCAGTCTCCTATCTACAATAAGGACGCCAGTAAACAAGAAGAGCACACACACACACACACTGCAGCCTCTCTTAATAAGGCTCAACACGAGCTAAGGTTACAGAATAATCGGCAAATGTGTCACATGTTATTTTCCTTGAAAACAAGGCCAGTGGAGTGTCCTCTGCTTACCCTCAATTATGGCACTATTACATCTATTCATTACGGTAACGCTGTACCTATTCACTATGGTACAATTATATCTATTCATTGTAACAATACTATATATATATATATATATATATATATATATATATATATATATATATATATATATATATATATATTCACTATGGTACCAGTCTATTCACTAAGATACCACCATATCTGTTCATCGAAGAAGCATTATATCTAGTCGCTATGTTACCAATATATCTATTCACTATGATGCCTCTGGTGCCACTATATCTATCATGATAATACAGCGTACGCGATTATCATGAAACTTCAAAGCAAAACAGCAACACAAGAATATGAGAAGGTTAACCACGCGAAAAGTCCACAAATGACGTACTGACTCACACATCAGATGAAAAAACAAATATATACACAGCCACCACATGCTTAAAACATTAACACAGTCTGTCTCTCTCTCTCTCGGCGGCTACCTGGCAGCGGGCACGCAGCTGCTGCCAGTGGTCTGGTGGGAAATATCGTACGGCAATCCCATTCGGAGGGGGGACTCGAGAAATTGAATATTTAATCGATCAAAGAATCTCATTACGGAGAAATGATGAAAGTGAATATTTTTTTCCCACGTTTTACAGAACGATATATATATATATATATATATATATATATATATATATATATATATATATATATATATATATATATATATATACACATATATATATGAGGGAGCGGGGGGCTGGAAATCCTCCCCTCTCGTTTTTTTTTTAATTTTCCAAAAGAAGGAACAGAGTGGGGCCAGGTGAGGATATTCCAAAAAAAGGCCCAGTCCTCTGTTCTCAGCGCTATCTCGCTAACGCGGGATATGGCGAATAGTTTAAAAGAAAAAGAAACACACACACACATATATATATATATATATATATATATATATATATATATATATATATATATATATATATATATATATATATATATATATATATATATATATATATATATATATATATATATATATATATTCCTATGAGTCCACGGGGAAAATGAAACAGGAAAAGTTCCCAAGTGCACTTTCGTGTAATAATCACATAATCAGGGGAGACACAAGAGAGAAATATAACAGTCAGTTGATATACATCGAAGAGACGAAGCTAGGACGCCATTTGGTAAACATGTGATTGTGACTGTGCACATGTTTACCAAATGGCGTCCTAGCTTCGTCTCTTTGATGTATATCAACTGACTGTTATATTTCTCTCTTGTGTCTCCCCTGATGATGTGATTATTACACGAAAGTGCACTTGGGAACTTTTCGTGTTTCATTTTCCCTGTGGGCTCATAGGAATATATATATATATATATATATATATATATATATATATATATATATATATATATATATATATACAAACCGCGCCGGACAGTGCCGGCAAAATATCAATTTTAATGCTGAAATTCCGCTCTTATCTGTGACGACGACGTAAAAAAAATATATCCTCAGCAATAAACTGGCTCCACGCGTTTAAAAAAAACTCGTTCCGCCCTCATTAGCAAACATAAAAATGTTGAGAGAGAGAAAAAAATCAACGTTAAAAAACATGAGGGGGGGGTGGGGAGGATATTCTTCCAAGGGTGGGGAGGATATTCTTCCAGGAGTGGGGTGGATATTCTTCCAAGGGTGGGGAGGATATTCTTCCAGGGGTGGGGTGGATATTCTTCCAAGGGTGGGGAGGATATTCTTCCAGGGGTGGGGTGGATATTCTTCCAAGGGTGGGGAGGATATTCTTCCAAGGGTGGGGAGGATATTCCTCCAGGGGTGAGGAAGATACTCTTCCAGGGGTGAGGAGGATATTCTTCCAAGGGTGGGGAGGATATTCTTCCAAGGGTGAGGAGGATATTCTTCCAAGGGTGGGGAGGATATTCTTCCAGGGGTGGGGTGGATATTCTTCCAAGGGTGGGGAGGATATTCTTCCAAGGGTGGGGAAGATATTCTTCCAAGGGTGGGGAGGATATTCTTCCAAGGGTGGGGAGGATATTCTTCCAAGGGTGGGGAGGATATTCTTCCAGGGGTGGGGAGGATATTCTTCCAGGGGTGGGGAGGATATTCTTCCAAGGGTGGGGAGGATATTCTTCCAAGGGTGGGGAGATATTCTTCCAGGGGTGGGGAGGATATTCTTCCAGGGGTGGGGTGGATATTCTTCCAAGGGTGGGGAGGATATTCTTCCAAGGGTGGGGAGGATATTCTTCTAAGGGTGGGGAGGATATTCTTCCAAGGGTGGGGAGGATATTCTTCCAAGGGTGGGGAGGATATTCTTCCAGGGGTGGGGAGGATATTCTTCCAAGGGTGGGGAGGATATTCTTCCAAGGGTGGGGAGATATTCTTCCAAGGGGTGGGGAGGATATTCTTCCAAGGGTGGGAGAGGATATTCTTCCAAGGGTGGGGAGGATATTCTTCCAAGGGTGGGGAGGATATTCTTCCAGGGGTGGGGAGGATATTCTTCCAGGGGTGGGGAGGATATTCTTCCAAGGGTGGGGAGGATATTCTTCCAAGGGTGGGGAGGATATTCTTCCAAGGGTGGGGAGGATATTCTTCCAAGGGTGGGGAGGATATTCTTCCAGGGGTGGGGAGGATATTCTTCCAGGGGTGGGGAGGATATTCTTCCAAGGGTGGGGAGGATATTCTTCCAAGGGTGGGGAAGATATTCTTCCAAGGGTGGGGAGGATATTCTTCCAGGGGTGGGGTGGATATTCTTCCAAGGGTGGGGAGGATATTCTTCCAAGGGTGGGGAGGATATTCTTCTAAGGGTGGGGAGGATATTCTTCCAAGGGTGGGGAGGATATTCTTCCAAGGGTGGGGAGGATATTCTTCCAAGGGTGGGGAGGATATTCTTCCAAGGGTGGGGAGGATATTCTTCCAAGGGTGGGGAGGATATTCTTCCAGGGGTGGGGAGGATATTCTTCCAGGGGTGGGGAGGATATTCTTCCAAGGGTGGGGAGGATATTCTTCCAAGGGTGGGGAAGATATTCTTCCAAGGGTGGGGAGGATATTCTTCCAGGGGTGGGGTGGATATTCTTCCAAGGGTGGGGAGGATATTCTTCCAAGGGTGGGGAGGATATTCTTCTAAGGGTGGGGAGGATATTCTTCCAAGGGTGGGGAGGATATTCTTCCAAGGGTGGGGAGGATATTCTTCCAAGGGTGGGGAAGATATTCTTCCAAGGGTGGGGAGGATATTCTTCCAGGGGTGGGGTGGATATTCTTCCAAGGGTGGAGAGGATATTCTTCCAAGGGTGGGGAGGATATTCTTCCAAGGGTGGGGAGGATATTCTTCCAAGGGTGAGGAGGATATTCTTCCAAGGGTGGGGAGGATATTCTTCCAGGGGTGGGGAGGATATTCTTCCAGGGATGGGGAGGATATTCTTCCAGGGGTGGGGAGGATATTCTTCCAGGGGTGGGGAGGATATTCTTCCAGGGGTGGGGAGGATATTCTTCCAGGGGTGGGAAGGATACTCTTCCACCTATGGGGAGGATATTCTTCCAAGGATGGGGAGGTTAATCTTCAGGTGTGGGGAGAATGGTCCTTCAGCACAACCAGAGAGCCATTCTTAGGGCCTTTGACTGACGGCTTCAGTCATGGCAGACGCTCGGCTCCACGAATTCCGCAAAAGCACAAGTAACGTGAAAGTCTGATGAAAGTCACTGCCATGACTCATTATAGTCAAGAGTCACTGCCACGAGTCCTTACACGAGTTCTTATAGTCAAAAGAGTCACTGCTACGAGTCCTCATAGTCAAGAGAGTCACTGTCACGAGTCCTTAAAGTCAAAAGAGTCACTGTCACGAGTCCTTAAAGTCAAAAGAGTCACTGCTACGAGTCCTTAAAGTCAAAAGAGTCACTGCTACGAGTCCTCAAAGTCAAAAGAGTCACTGTCACGAGTCCTTATAGCCAGAGAATCACTGTCACGAGTCCTTAAAGTCATAAGAGTCACTGCTACGAGTCCTCAAAGTCAAAAGAGTCACTGCCACGAGTCCTTATAGTCAAAAGAGTCACTGTCACGAGTCCTTATAGCCAGTCAGAGAGTCAGTCACGAGTCCTTATGGTCAAAAGAGTCACTGCTACGAGTCCTCAAAGTCAAAACAGTCACTGTCACGAGTCCTTAAAGTCAAAAGAGTCACTGCTACGAGTCCTCACACTCAAAAGAGTCACTGTCATGAGTCCTTAAACTCAAAAGAGTCACTGCTACGAGTCCTCAAAGACATAAAGAGTCACTGTCACGAGTCCTTCTAGCCAGAGAGTCACTGTCACGAGTCCATATGAAAAAAATCAAACAATCGACGAAGCCTTCGTTCATAAATCCATCAACAATACATGTCACAAGATATGAGCGAGAGACCAAAATCCATCAACAATACATCACAAGATATGAGCGAGAGACCAAAATCCATCAACAATACATCACAAGATATGAGCGAGAGACCAAAATCCATCAACAATACATCACAAGATATGAGCGAGAGACCAAAATCCATCAACAACACATCACAAGCTATGAGCGAGAGACCAAAATCCATCAACAACACATCACAAGCTATGAGCGAGAGACCAAAATCCATCAACAACACATCACAAGCTATGAGCGAGAGACCAAAATCCATCAACAACACATCACAAGATATGAGCGAGAGACCAAAATCCATCAACAATACATCACAAGATATGAGCGACCTCCAGCCAAACTTCAAGATTTCCCTCGATCTTCACTTCTATAACTTCCCAACAAACGTTTACAAAACAACACCTCTTACACCTTCACTGTACTACAAGTGTGTACCAAAAAAAAAAAAAAAAAGAAAAAATGGGAGACCAAACGAAAAGAAATATAATACGGAACCAGAGGCTAAGTGGACACCATTATTAAGTCTTGGTCGTGATATCGAACCATCGGCACACACACACACACACACACACACACACACACACACACACACACACACACACACACAAACACTCCTCCTAAAAAATAACACAGGGATGGACTGAACCAGATGGACACCCTCAGCTCTCTCTCTCTCTCTCTCTCTCTCTCTCTCTCTCTCTCTCTCTCTCTCTCTCTCTCTCTCTCTCTCTCTCTCTTCTTGGGAATCGGGGAAAGACCAGAAAAAAAAAGGGGGGGGGGGTGAGTGTATCACTGATACCCGTCCATTAAAACGCTATCAGAGCATAATCACTAGGCTCGAAAAAAGAGCAAAACGAAATAAAAAAACCCCACTTTTTAATGGCTCTCCTCTTCCCCCCACACCAGGACTAAACCCGGATATTAGATGCGGGTCTTCACCTTCGCTGGGAGATGGGCAACATAGACCAAAGGTTCACCCCAGAGAAGGATTAGAAATATGCCGGATACGCCGATGTTCTCCCCGATATCTATGTCCGTGGGCTATCCAGGGCGATATATATCTACCCCGATATGTATATGTACGTGGGTTATCCAGGGCGATATATATCCTTCCCGATATGTATATGTACGTGGGTTATCCAGGGCGATATATATCTACCCCGATATGTATATGTACGTGGGTTATTCAGGGCGATATATATCCTTCCCGATATGTATATGTACGTGGGTTATCCAGGACGATATATATCTATCCCGATATGTATATGTACGTGGGTAATCCAGGGCAGTATATCCCTCAAGATATATACATATATGTACGTGGATTATCCATAGTGATATATCCTTACCAACACATATATGTACGGGAATCATCCATGGCAACATCCTAATACATATACATACATAGGTGAATTCCCTACAGCGATATATCCTTCGCGATACATACATTCGTGAACTATTTACGCCTGAGATAACTTATGATAACTGAGGGAAAAATAATCAAGTAATAATAAACTCCTGATAACTCAAACCAGTGTTACCGAAAGAAAAGAGAAGTGCTCTTCTAATGTCTTGACACAAAATCCTGTGCTACGTGACCCATGAATTCACTCTTACTTACGTCTCTTATTAACCGGATCATTTCCAATTATCCGAGACGGTGATCTACCACAGTTAACCAGGACACGACTAAAAGAATCTTCAGAATTATCCAGGGACCTGGGCCCACCGAACTCACTTGGCGATCTTCAACGAAGCTGAACCAGTTCCTTCCTGCACCTACTCAAACCACGGAGATTAACCCGAGACACTGGACGACCATTGATTAACCCGAGGCCAACCCACGGCAGTGTTTGCCGTGCGCCTGAGATTATCCAAGTCAGCTGTCGCCTCTAAGGTTGCTTCCCTGCAGTGATCACTCCTTGAGAGAGAAAGAGAGAGAGAGAGAGAGAGAGAGAGAGAGAGAGAGAGAGAGAGAGAGAGAGAGAGAGAGATACGCCTTGGTCTAACCCTTGCTTGATCCATTTTAAAACCACGTCTTTTGTCTCAGTGGCATATCAATTTGCCTTCCACTTTGAAAAGAGCGAGAGAGAGAGAGAGAGAGAGAGAGAGAGAGAGAGAGAGAGAGAGAGAGAGAGAGAGAGAGAGAGATTCGTCTTGGTCTAACCCTTGCTTGATCCACTTTAAAACTAAGTCTTTTGTCTCAGTGGAATACAATTTGCCTTCCACTTTGAAAAGAGAGAGAGAGAGAGAGAGAGAGAGAGAGAGAGAGAGAGAGAGAGAGAGAGAGAGAGAGAGAGAGAGAGGAGGAGAGAGGAGAGAGAGAGAGAGAGAGAGAGAGAGAGAGAGAGAGAGAGAGAGAGAGAGAGAGAGAGAGAGAGAGAGAGAGAGAAATACAGAATATCACTTCAGCATCAGCACAAGCGCCATGATGCCTCCACAAATTTCTTTTCCCCCAGCAACATCCCTCGTCCCTCACCCCCGGACTGTCTGGAATCACCTGAATCCCGATGACGACCAACCACACACGAGAATCTCTACGTCACCACCACGACGACCAACCACAACACACGAGAATCTCTACGTCACCACCACGACGACCAACCACAACACACGAGAATCTCTACGTCACCACCACGACGACCAACCACAACACACGAGAATCTCTACGTCACCACGACGACCAACCACACACGAGAATCTCTACGTCACCACCACGACGACCAACCACAACACACGAGAATCTCTACGTCACCACCACGACGACCAACCACACACGAGAATCTCTACGTCACCACCACGACCAACCACAACACACGAGAATCTCTACGTCACCACCACGACGACCAACCACACACGAGAATCTCTACGTCACCACCACGACGACCAACCACACACGAGAATCTCTACGTCACCATGACGACCAACCACACACGAGAATCTCTACGTCACCACCACGACCAACCACACACGAGAATCTCTACGTCACCACCACGACCAACCACACACGAGAATCTCTACGTCACCACCACGACCAACCACACACGAGAATCTCTACGTCACCACGACGACCAACCACAACACACGAGAATCTCTACGTCACCAAGACGACCAACCACACACGAGAATCTCTACGTCACCACCACGACGACCAACCACACACGAGAATCTCTACGTCACCATGACGACCAACCACACACGAGAATCTCTACGTCACCACGACGACCAACCACACATGAGAATCTCTACGTCACCAAGACGACCATCATCTGCTGCCCCTCCTCCTCTTCCTCCCTCCAGCTACCGAATCCTCCACACGTACCTGAAAGAAATAGAAAAAAAATATATATATATATAAATACATTCACCCACATTTATACACATTCATCAAACAATATTCAAAAGCTTTTTAATAATAGGCACGTCTATCAGGCGTAATTTAAAGCCCAAGATGTTTCAAGAAAAAAAAAATACATATATATATATATATATATATATATATATATATATATATATATATATATATATATATATTCATCCACAATATTCAAAAGTTTTTTAAAAATAGGCACGTCTACCAGGCGTAATTCAAAGCCCAGGAAGGCGCAAGCTAAGCACTTCATTTGTAAGTCTAAGATTCAGGGGAAACTAGTCATCATGTCATTCCATACATATTCTAACACTGCGGATAATATGACCACGTCATTTCTGGACGGGGGACGGACTGCTATCGTCTGACGTCGTCGTGTCCCACCCAGGGCCGTCCTCTTCTCGTTTCGAGATGTATAATTCCACACCATCAACTCAGGTTTTTATGTTTGGCCTTTTGAGGCCAGGTTCTTGAATTGGGCACCCCCTTCGTCATTACGAGAGCTTGTCGTCCACGAGCTTTCTGGGAAGGGCTGTGGCAACACCGGGGCCTGTAAATTCAAATGCACGTCTTTCGAGGACCAACACGCCCGAGCTAGACTAATAATAGGTTTCTGGATATAGTCTCTCGTCCTATCCACTAGTCGTAAAGTCCTACCCTCAAGCTAATACTGTCCTATCCACAAGTTATGCAGTCCCATACACACGCATGTACATTCCTATCCACAAGTTATGTATAGTCCTATTCACAGGGCATAATATTCAGAAGGTATAAGTGGTACTCACAAGTTACCCTTGTGACTACAAGTCATACAAGCCTATCCAAAAGCTATACAGTTCTATCCACAACGTATACAAATCACACGAATCTACCGAGTTATATAGCTCTAACCACAAGCTACAGAGTTCTACCCACAAATTATACAAAGACTTATCCTCATGCCTCACATTCCTACCCTACCATAGCAATCTCTACCCACAAATCCTACTTACTGATCACACACTCCTATCCTCAAATCCTACAGTCGTACCCAGAGACCATACATTCAAAAAAACGACATTCCTCCCCAAACATTATACACTCCTACACATAAACCCACGAGCCTCAGGACCATATAAACCTCACCCACACTCCTACCCTACACGCGCCCACGTTTCGACCACACAGTCCACGTCAAACACTTTACTCGCGACGACACTTCAACCACACACTCAAGAGCGGAACCACCCAGAGGGAGGGAAGGCAAAGACCGAAAGACCAAGAGGTACTCTGACCTAATCTGTCCATCATATCTTTCCCTTCCAGGTGAATTAGATGGGCCGATCCGTCCATTACGTCTGAGGGGGTGAGTGAACCTGTCTGTCCATAGGCCTATATCCCATGAGATACATTCTAACGAGTCCAGGTTTATTGACACTAGCATTTTTTTCTCTCTCTCTTTTAGGGTGTCCGCTCGAAGATGGAAGGTTCTGCAGGAGGACGCTGATACGCGGCCTCTCCTGCTGGATCTTAAAAGTCAATCTTCTGCTCTGTGGTCTTTCATATGATATCTACACCCTCGATCTGCAGACAATTATTTTGTGAATTAAATCTTTCCGGGATAAGATCTCGGAAGCCGTCTGGAATGCCAGGAGCTGTGGCCCTGGCGAGGCGCCAGTGAGGTATAGGGGTAAACTCCGGTGACTCCCTTGAGCAAACTGGGTCTCCAGTCGCTTTCAGGTAAACCGAACGCCGTCAGGTGTCCGTGGCCTTATTCTCCAGCTCGGCAATGCACGTGGAGAGCTTCCGTCCCGTCCTTTCTAACGTGAACGATGGCCAACTTGGTCATCAGACTGCGGCCGAGAGAGTGTTGGGGCCAAGACCCCTTTCGCGAAGACGCCAGAACAATGAAGTCACCACCACACCCGCTCCATCCGTTGTTGCGGCAATAAGCAACAGTTGAAGCGTCTGTGCAGCAACCTCCTGTTCTAAACCAACAGTTGCAGCGTCTGTGCAGCAACCTCCTGTTCTAAACCAACAGCTGCAGCGTCTGTGCAGCAACCTCCTGTTCTAAACCAACAGCTGCAGCGTCTGTGCAGCAACCTCCTGTTCTAAACCAACAGCTGCAGCGTCTGTGCAGCGACCTCCTTTCTAAACCAACAGCTGCAGCGTCTGTGCAGCAACCTCCTGTTTGAACCAACAGCTGCAGCGTCTGTGCAGCGACCTCCTATTTGAACCAACAGCTGCAGCGTCTGTGCAGCAACCTCCTGTTCTAAACCAACAGCTGCAGCGTCTGTGCAGCAACCTCCTGTTCTAAACCAACAGCTGCAGCGTCTGTGCAGCGACCTCCTTTCTAAACCAACAGCTGCAGCGTCTGTGCAGCAACCTCCTGTTTGAACCAACAGCTGCAGCGTCTGTGCAGCGACCTCCTATTTGAACCAACAGCTGCAGCGTCTGTGCAGCAACCTCCTTTCTAAACCAACAGCTGCAGCGTCTGTGCAGCGACCTCCTATTCGAACCAACAGCTGCAGCGTCTGTGCAGCAACCTCCTGTCTGAACCAACAGCTGCAGCATCTGTACAACCACGACCTCCTGTTTGAATGAACAGCAGCAGCTCTGTACTGCCATACCAGTTTGAACCAACAAGAGCAGAAGCAGCAGTAACAAACTGCCAGTACCAACAGCATCATCAGCACACAGCCTTTCCCTGACCACTGTAACACGTCTTCGAACATTTCTAAATTCCTTGACATCGTAAAGCTAAAAAATAAAAAAAATCCCTCAGCAGCGTACAGCACAATGGATATATATATATATATATATATATATATATATATATATATATATATAGAGAGAGAGAGAGAGAGAGAGAGAGAGAGAGAGAGAGAGAGAGAGAGAGAGAGAGAGAGAGAGAGAGAGAGAGAGAGAGAGAGAGCAAAGAGGGAGTTTGAGACAGAGGATGAACAGGAGGAGGAGGAGGCGGCGGTGGTGGCTACTACCGCAGGAGGACATAACGCTGATATTTGCGGCTGCGACCAGAGGCTGCGGGTCACCACACACCGTACTCCGGTTACTGTGACGCATAACCACGCTGGGTGTGGCGGGGCAGCTCGGCGCCTCCGTGGTCTCGCTCTTGCTCGCAAAGCCACAAGAAAGAAGAAGAAGAAGAAGAAGAAGAAGAAGAAGAAGAAGAAGAAGATATAGAAGAAGAAGAAGAAGAAGAAGAAGAAGAAGAAGATATAGAAGAAGAAGAAGAAGAAGAAGAAGAAGAAGAAGAAGAAGAAGAAGAAGATATAGAAGAAGAAGAAGAAGAAGAAGAAGAAGAAGAAGAAGAAGAAGAAGAAGAAGAAGAAAAAGAAGAAGAAGAAGAAGAAGATGAAGAAGAAGAAGAAGAAAAAGAAGAAGAAGAAGATATAGAAGAAGAAGAAGAAGAAGATATAGAAGAAGAAGAAGAAGAAGAAGAAGATATAGAAGAAGAAGAAGAAGAAGATGAAGAAGAAGAAGAAGAAGAAGAAGAAGAAGAAGAAGAAGAAGATATAGAAGAAGAAGAAGAAGAAGAAGAAGAAGAAGAAGAAGAAGAAGAAGAAGAAGAAGAAGAAGAAGAAGAAGAAGAAGAAGAAGAAGAAGAAGAAGAAGAAGAAGAAGAAGAAGAAGAAGAAGAAGAAGAAGAAGAAGAAGAAGAAGAAGAAGAAAGATTCCTCAACAGCTTCTACATTCAAAATCATCATACAATTTCCAGGACTGGAAATAAGGCCTGGAATACGTGGTCTCTGAGGTTTCCTCAAAGACCACCAGAGATCGTCCAGCAAGACACCCTGATACAAGCAAGATTGGAGGCACCATCCAGCTGGTTCACCACACCTCCACCTGGCTTCAATGACTTAAGAAAATCACACCTGTAATCCAGACCTGAGCCACTGCGAGGGGAGGCCAACCCAACGCGTACCACAGGTCGCCTGGACCGCATTCACAGCCCTGGTCCTCAGAGCATACCGCCCGGACCACACTCATAAACCACCTTCGACCTCTGCTTCAACACTGGCATATTGACGTTGAAGATGGCACGCAACCGAGGGAAACATTCACTCAACAGTTCTCCAGACAGCACATACAGCGTTACACGTTCCTTAAGAACAGTTCCTCTCTTGTACGTTTACAGTAACAATATTTCTTTTTCTTTTTTCCTGATAACATTTAAATTTACACAGACGTATGGAGCAAGTATGGCATACCAAAGCAAGAGGTTGCCTACGTCCCGAGTTAAATGAGAGGAAAAACCTTTCACTTGCAAAGAGGGAAAAAAAAAATCTGTACGCCATGATATTTGCTCTTGACTAATATTTACATCCTAAGTTATGGCGATCGCCAAAATATACGTTTTGCTTGATGTGCAAATACATGTAATTAAATGCCCTAAAATCTGCTCAACTTGTTATCTCCACAGAGGGTACAGCTAACAAGAGTACGCCCCCGTACAGACTATACAGAGACACAGGGGTGTAGTAGCGTCGTTTCAAGACGTGAGGAAGAAGAGCATTTCAAACCCAAAATTCGCCTGCATCTCTTCCTTCCTGTGTGCTGGGGGCCAGGCCCACGGCTTTGATGAGGGGTCACGGAGAGGGGTCGTAAAGTCGTCAGAGGGGGAAGCTGACGGACGTGGGGCCTTAATTACCTGGAGGAGAGGGAGGAAACCTGAGATTAAAACAGTTCTTCACTGACGCTTCCATGTTCTTTTTACGCTGGCTCATTGCACCAGCGACGACACTCGAGAGCCGGCGAAGAGTCTGCAACCCTCCACCTGGCTTGCTCCCTCTACTTCCTTACTCCATCATCTTCCATCACCGACGGGGCTTCAACTGCTGCAACCACCATGCCTATCATCTCCCTAGGCAGAATTCTTCTTGCTCCATCATCATCTTACAGAAGCGAGGCTCCACATGCCCACCTGCAGGAACTACCATACAGATCCTCCACCTGGCTTCCTCTCTCTCTCTCTCTTCTCCATACTCCACCTTCTTCCACCACCGACGAGACTCAGCTTGCGACCACCACCACATGCAAACCTCTCCGACTCCTTATGCCTTAACACACAGCTTAAAGCAACTCCTTCAAGCAAGACACCTGTCACCTTATCTCGCCTTATATCTTAATATTCAGATATCTATTTCCAGTTTCACCGTCTGGTGGCGTTGAAATAAGCATTAAAAATGTATGCAATAAATCATACATTAACAAATAAATCGAATCGTTAATCTTTTCTACAAAAAGTTACACATTTGGTTAAAATCTAACCTTCCTTTGCCGCCATTAACATCCTCCCCTCCCACCCTTCCCCCATTCTTCTCTCACTTTTATCATCTCCTCCTCTCTCCCTTCCCCCCCGTCCTTCTCCCCAGTCTCTTTCTTTCTTCTCCCGCCTCCATGTCCTCCTCCTCCCACCCTATCCTTCCCAGAAGGCGCGTCCATGAGCGGAGGAGCGACCCTCGACGCGCCACAAGCCAAACATCATCAAGGCAGCGAGAATCATAATATGAAAAGGAATAACCAGGCGGCCCTTGACCACCAGAGGGATGTGTGTGAACACAAGGCACACAGGAGCCTACACCATGCGTCTTCGTGGAGGATAATGTGTTTGCTCGCCGCGTCCGTGACAAAGTGCTGGATGGCCAAATGTAGTTCTCTTGAATAGAGGCATCAAACCTGGGTGCTTGCTACCTGTGAGTGTGTGTGTGTGTTTGTGTGTGTTACTTGAAGGTGTAACGTGTATGTTACTTGAGGGTCCTGTATGTTACTTTAAGAGTACTCTGTGTATGCGTTATGTGAGGGTGATGTGTGTTACTTTAGAGTGCTCTGTGTATGCGTTACCTGAGGGTAACGTGTGTTACATGAGGGTGATGTGTGCTTAGAGTGCTCTGTGTATGCGTTACCTGAGGGTGACGTGTGTGTTACATGAGAGACATGTATGTTACCTGAAGGAGTGGTCGTGTGCGTGTGTGCTACCTGAGGGTGCTGCGTGCGCTACGTGCACGCGAGCAGGACACAGGCGGCGTGTGCAACAGTGCTCCCCACCTGCCCGGGTATCCTCACCAGGATGTGTGGGACAGTGCTCCTAAGGTCGAGCATAGAAGGAGGGGAGGTTTCGGGCGTGGCCCGCCAGACCCTCGCCCACAACCGGAGAAGTCACCTTCATTATCCACACAATATGGTATAATACGTGCCACAAGGAAGCCACGCATGAACCACGCATCCTTCAGGCTGAAAGTTCACACACAGAACCGTCAGTAACGCGGATGAAATTCTCATCTTAAGAATTTAAGTTTAATCTTAGGTCGAAAAGCCAATGACGTTTGACTGCCACGTAAGAGCTGGGGAGGAAGAATTTCTGTGAGGCTGGCTGCTATGCAAATCCGGTGCGGGTGAGGAGGAGCAGGGAAACCCAGCGAGATGAGTAATAAATTCTTTCGGTCGTAGGTGTATCAAATCACATCTAATCCCACCTCCATAATGCTGCAGTCAGCAGTGGTTGTAGGTATAATGAAGCATCTCTAACCCCCTCCATAATGCTGTAGTGTGTAATGGTTGTAGGAATAGTAAAACACCTCTAACCCCCTCCATAATGCTGACACCTCTAACCCCCTCCATAATGCTGTAGTGTGTAATGGTTGTAGGCACAGT
This sequence comes from Panulirus ornatus, assembly GCF_036320965.1. Taxonomy (NCBI): domain Eukaryota; kingdom Metazoa; phylum Arthropoda; class Malacostraca; order Decapoda; family Palinuridae; genus Panulirus; species Panulirus ornatus. The sequence goes on from NC_092228.1 coordinate 10,485,279, forward strand.
AAAACACCTCTAACCCCCTCCATAATGCTGTAGTGTGTAATGGTTGTAGGCACAGTAAAACACCTCTAACCCCCTCCATAATGCTGTAGTGTGTAATGGTTGTAGGCACAGTAAAACACCTCTAACCCCCTCCATAATGCTGTAGTGTGTAATGGTTGTAGGCACAGTAAAACACCTCTAACCCCCTCCATAATGCTGTAGTGTGTAATGGTTGTAGGCACAGTAAAACACCTCTAACCCCCTCCATAATGCTGTAGTGTGTAATGGTTGTAGGCATAGTAAAACACCTCTAACCCCCTCCATAATGCTGTAGTGTGTAATGGTTGTAGGCACAGTAAAACACCTCTAACCCCCTCCATAATGCTGTAGTGTGTAATGGTTGTAGGCATAGTAAAACACCTCTAACCCCCTCCATAATGCTGTAGTTTTCAGCACCTCCACGACGTCATGTGCTGTGGCCGACATCATAATACAACCCATATATCCCCCTTCCCCGTAACGCTCCAGTTTGTTGTGGTAGCAGACATGACACAACACCTCTGCCCTAACCCATTATACGGCAATCTGCAGTGGCTGCAGCCACAGTGGGCCACAAACAGACACAGAACACACCGATGCCCAAACAAACAACATGCACACAGGCAGACGGTCAAACACACACACACACACACACACACACACACATAACATACACAAACACAAACACACGGGACATCCATATTGACAGACGGTCACACCCACACGCACAATATATGTGCCACACAAAACATGAAACACACACACACACACACACACACACACACACAACAAGCGCATCAAACCATACCACCATACAAATCAACCCTGACGATGTCATTCATGGTAGAAAACATAAACGGCATGACCAAGTTGTGGGAGCAGAGGAGTCAGGGTGCCCTTGTGGCCGACGTGGGGGTCCCGAGACCTGACCTGAACCACAAGAGGATATCAACCCCCCTTTCCAACAGCCGTGTCGTGCCCTTACTGACACCAGGGTCATCGCAGTGGTGCTGAGAGTGGGTTACTGATGGCCGACAAGAGCATCAGAGGATCGAACTGGGGACCGACCGACACACCCCCAGCAGGCCGATGAGTGCAACTGAGGAGCTCTGGCGATCGACGAGGGGGCGCTACCAGAGGCAAGCCTAAACCTTCGGGGTCCATCTGGACCGACAGGGTGTCGTCCCTATGGCAGACGCGGACCCGACAGGCCGCCCTGATGAACGACCTGGATCAACAAGGTGCCCTGTTGGACGAAATGGATCAACAGGGCGCCCTGTTGGACGAATTGGATCAACAGGGCGTCCTGGTGAACGAACTGGATCAACAGGGAGTCCTGTTGGACGACCCCGATCGACAGGGCGTCCCGTTAGACGACTCACGATGAATATGGCGTCCTACTGGACGACCCGGATCAACATGGCGACCTGTTGCACGACCCGGATCGACACCTTGGATCAGCCTTGGGGTCCCGTCGGACGATCTGGATTATCTTGGGGTTCAGTTGGACGACCTGCATCATTACGGGGTCTGTTTGCCCCGACCATTAGTCCACCTTCTTGACCAACACGAGTCCTTGTGGATCAACAAGGGATCCCACTGGTCAAAGACGTGGATCAATATGGGGTCCTATCGGTCAGAGGCCCGGATGAATATAAGGCCCTTGTTCATCACGGACCCGGACCAACACGGGGCTCTGTTGGTTTACCCGAACCAACACGAAGTATTCTTGGTCATAAGGAGTAACGTTTGGGGGCATCCTGGCGGTCCACCTACACCATGACAGGTACTGAAATCATAAGAGAGAGAGAGAGAGAGAGAGAGAGAGAGAGAGAGAGAGAGAGAGAGAGAGAGAGAGAGAGAGAGAGAGAGAGAGAGAGAGAGAGAGTTTACATATACACACAGAGACATAAAAGTCATGAGACAGGAGCAAACGAGCTTAATAACAGGACCCTCAAAGAGATGTCTCCCTGGCCTGTGCCAGTGTGAGGCGTACCCCTTCCACCTCCAGCATATAACCTCGAGTCCTTCCACTCACCTCGTCCTCAAGTTCCCCCCCGCCCCCACCAAGTCTTTGAGGATGAGTAAGACACACATCTAACACCCCTCACCCTCTCCTGGAGTTCAAACATCGGTCCTGCAGGCTTGGAAACCCTTTGCAAGGTCTTGCCTCTTGTCACGGTCGCACACGTAACGGCATATTCCTCTGAACTTTTCCCCCAAGGCTCACATCCCTTGTGCAGGACCAAAAGATTCTTGTCTCTGGTAATGTCTGCAGGTGTGGCAAAATGTCGCGTGTGCTTATGTGAGTCGGCCGCCAGTAATAATCACGTGAAATTAGATACAAGTCAATGTGCTTTTTGAGGCCGGACACGCTCATCAAAACACAAAGAGACAACGGGCATGAAACGGGTCGAATATCTGCTTTTAAAAGCATTGGGGTAAACGAGAGTGCGAAAGAGGGGTGTTACCGGATTCCGCCCGCTCGAGGTCACACCGCGAGTGAAAAGTCACCTTTGGCGAGGCTGTACCACTGGGGGCATATACAAGTCCTGTTCGTTCAAGAGCTTCTCACTCCACCACAGTGGTCTACATATCCCTTTCCAGTGGGAGAGGACCATTCCTTGGCTGCGAGAGACTTTAGAAAGGTCCTGGGCAACAAAGAACTGGTCCCGGGGTTATCATACAAACAAAAATGACGTTAAGAAAGCTCACAAATGCGAGATTAGAATGACACACACACACACACTATCGTAAACATTCTACTCAATACATCTACTTCCCATGCGTACGTAACTGTGTCAGCTACACACACCCTGACCTGTATGAGTATTCTAACGTCTACAAACAGTGCCCCTCCAGTGGAGAGCGAGACCTCAGTTCCCTTCATCGTACATGATGTCTGTCACTTTTCACTGAGCGAGACCTCAGTTCCCTTCATCGTACATGATGTCAGTCACTTTTCACTGAACTTCGCTGGCGCTCCGGCGTCTGTGTTCAAGAGTTATATAGTTCACCAGTAAGCAGACACCATTCGGCTCAACTCGTAATGCAACACACTCTTGGGTGTTATACTTCGAGATCGCCTCACACACTACCGGGTTCTGCGCGCCGTTCTTCGTCTCTGCATCAGTTTCACTCGTGACTTGCACACAACGACCCTAAGCAAACTCAGGAAGATAGACTGTTCTTCACTACAATTGTTCTCTAGTGTTCTCCTGCCTACAAAAATGTTAATTCACCAGTAGGGACTTTTTAGATTTACATGAGGAGCAATTCCCTTGTCTTTCTGAGCGGTGTTCTTCTGTCTCTAACACTTGTATCTGCAGCTTGTAACAGCTCTGTCTATGACCAGTGGCTTTTAAAAAAAAAAATGCATTCTGCCTTCACACAATCTTCTCAAATAATAAAAGAAAAAAGTCCACAAGGCCTTCTCTTAATTTAAAAGTCTGTCTGCATTCATACTTCAGTAACGTTTTCGTAAAAAAAAAGACGAATATTCATTTACAGAAAAGATTACACATTTAAAAAAAACACAATACGATCCATCAGCGTCAGAGACAGTTTTACTTGAAAAAAAAGAAAAATCTTAATGCATGAAAAAAAAATCCCATTCGGGACACCGGGTGTCAAGAACTCACGCAAGCGGCACCAAAATGGAAAGGGAAAGGAGAGGCTCTGGATAGGGGGAGGGGAGCAGAGGAGGAGGAGGAGGAGGTTTGCAGTGAGGAGGCAACAGAGGGAGAGACCTGGACACACTCGAGTTGCACCAGGCAGCCTCAAGCTCCCTTCCAGCCAAGGTCACTCGATCTGACGACTTGAAAATACATTATACAATGAAGTGCTGGTCGGGGTGTGTGTGGTGTGTGTGTGTGTGTGTGTGTGTGTGTGTGTGTGCGTCACTCCCCTGCCACCAGTCTTTCTTCTGTTGCTGGAAGACAAATGTTTCCAAAGTCCGACGCTGAGGCAGTGTTTACGGCGGTGGCTGGAGTGTAATGGTTTTATTACTCTGTCCAGGGGTTCAATCTATGGCTCATGATGGCAACTGCGAGTACCGTGGTCCGTGTCAGAGGCCCAATGTCTGTCTCTCGCTGGCAACGCTCACAACCTGTCCATGACTTCGAGTGTTTGCTGTGGTGTACAGAAGTGGGGTTTAGTGCCCACGGTTTAACGACAAAAGTCGTGTATCTAACGTTATATACACGGAAAATGTCAAGGGATGTTCACAGCCGAACGTTCATTAACTTGAGGCTAAATTGTGGTTTATATTGCACAATGGACAGAAGGTGATGCCTAGTGTTCACTACGGAGTACCGGGTTAGGTGTGTGTGTTTCCCGCTACATTTGCGACGCCTTCACACGGCTGAGTTGGTAGTGGGAGGCACCTGGAAGGACTGCTCAGTGATGATCACCATGTTTACAGGGGCGGGAGGAAGGGGGTGTGCGATACTGAATGACCAACGGCCGTCTTCTAAACGTGTAAATGAAGCCTTACTGCACGACGTCTGTGTTTACCGTATTTACACTCGGTCAGAGAAAAATGTTCATCCCTGGTGTTCACTGTTAGATGGATAATGTTGACGCCTGGTGTTTACAGTGATGACACACGTAAGTGAGGGATGTTCATGCCTGGAGTTCACTGATGCCTAAACGGGTACGTGGAGAGTACTGCTTACCAATTTATCACAGTCACTCTTACAACAGGCATGGAGGCAATCCAACTGTTAGCTACAAGCACACACACACACACACACACACACACACACACACACACACACACACGAGCGCGCATCAATATCCATTACGGTGAACAAACTCATAATACGAGACACGTGTAAACAAACCCTTACGTTCATGACCAGCGTCTTCCCCTGTGATTTACACACCAGACGTCCCCAAGAGCCACTGCTGTGACCCTACCATGTAAACACACGAGTGCCTCGCACCATCCAGCATGTTGGGAAGAGTCGACTCCAAACCACACCTCAACCAAATCTACTGCGGTATATACGTACACATGATAAATGTTATTTCACCTTATTCACTTCTGTCAACCTATTCATTATCATTTATCATCATTTTTATCAGCATTCTTTTTATTGTTCTTAATCTATCTCTTTCATCATTTTTTTCACTGTTCTTAATCTATTTCTTTCTCATCTATCTCGTACGTAGACATCATCTGGTTGTGTGGTTTGCTTACTACTGCATCTGAGGTTCACGGCGTCTGACGTTTTACTGCTAAAAAAAAAAAGGGGGGTGTAAAATTTGTCCTGCTGTCTCCTGTGTATTTGCAGAGGTGAGTGTTACGAGTGTATTCCCCGGGTGTGTATGCACAGTGTCCACACTGTGGCGCACCTATCCACTGGCTTTATACACATGCGGTGCTCAGTGGGGGTCTACGTCAAACTGACGCTTTAAGTTAATGAGCACATCTTTTCGAACCCTATAGCACGATGGTTCACACCCTTGAGCACGAAGGTACGACCCCTTGAGCACGAAGGTACGACTTCTTGAGCACGAAGGTACGACTTCCTGAGCACGAAGGTACGACCCCTTGAACACGAAGGTACAACTTCTTGAGCACGAAGGTACGACTTCTTGAGCACGAAGGTACGACTTCTTGAGCATAAAGGTACGACTTCTTGAGCATGACGGTGCGACCGCTTGAGCACGAGGGTACGACCCCTTGAGCACGAAGGTACGACCCCTTGAGCACGACGGTACGACCCCTTGAGCACGAAGGTACGACCTCTTGAGCACGAAGGTACGACTTCTTGAGCACGACAGTGCGACCCCTTGAGCACGAAGGTACGACTTCTTGAGCACGACTGTACGACGCAATGGCAATGATGGTGTGACACTGACCAGCAAAGGTCGAGCTAAGGACCGGGGGCCCATCACATGCAAGGGTAGCACGCAGTAGTGCTTAATTGTCGTGCCGTCGTGCTCAATGGTCGCGCCGCCGTCGTGCTCACGGGTCGTGCCGTCGTGCTCAAGGAATTTAACGTCGTCGCTCAGCAGACAATGACACATTGCTGTCGCCCTAATTTCGGGCGATAATATTGTGTCTTGTACAACCTTACTGTTCTTTGTTGCATTACGTATAACAGGAAGAGAGAGAGAGAGAGAGAGAGAGAGAGAGAGAGAGAGAGAGAGAGAGAGAGAGAGAGAGAGAGAGAGAGAGAGAGAGAGAGAGAGAGGATGTTTATTGTCTTCATTGTCTTATACTCATTTCATCATATGACACATGGAATGGGGTGTGTGTGTGTGTGTGTGTGTGTGTGTGTGTGTGTGTGTGTGTGTGTGTGTGTAGGAAGGACCTAACGACACACTTCACCACACACACACACACACACACACACACTGTGGTAGGGAGAGGCGTGCTCACCAACACCACCAGCGCCTAGTGTCGAAGTTCACCACAACAAACACATAGTGTATGCACGAGTTCCCCCATAACACGTGCAGCGTTGGGAAAGCGGAGGAGGAGAGGGGTAAGGGGTTTCTCCCTCCCCCTACACACACACACACACACACACACACACACACACACACACACACACTATCAATGATTTAATAAACATCTTTCCCCCTCTCCCCACACAAGCTTGCCCTGGTGGTGTTTACCCCCCGAGGCCTCAGTGACGCACACAGCGAGTCACGTGAGTTTACCCATGATGATGACGATGATGATGACGTCACCTGACAAGACCAGAACCCTCCAAGGGCCCCAATGGTGGTGGTTGTGCACCAGCAGGAGGAGGCGGCCGATCCTCCCACCACCGCGTGGGTCAACCCCGAGCTCCGCCCTCCCTCCGGAGTCAACACAGTGGTGTCTATATGGGCAGCGACATCCCCGGGCAACCAGTGACAACACCACTGGAGAGAGACAACACAACGCCGCCACTACCACCACCGCCACTAGTGGTGTTCGTGGGAGATAACCCACTGTAAGATCAGGGTGGGTTGGTGCCCGTAAACCTGGATTGGATTGACAGTCGTATGAAACGATAGGAAATCAAACTGAAGTTGTTACCGATGAGCGGACGAAGAAAAAAAGAAAAAGAACACTGTAAGTACGGGACAAAAGAATTTGAGGGAGAGAGAGAGAGAGAGAGAGAGAGAGAGAGAGAGAGAGAGAGAGAGAGAGAGAGAGAGAGAGAGTGTAATTACCTATCTGCAGTGTACAGGGAGGGAGTTTTACACTTGTGAAAACCTATCTCTTGAAAACTCTCTTTTACCATACATCTTAAACCTAACCACGGTGTATATATATATATATATATATATATATATATATATATATATATATATATATATATATATATATTAGCAAGAAGGGTGGAAGTATTGCCACGATCTTATTAGGAAACTCTGATCAGAGAAAAACGTATTAATCCTTCACCTTAATTGACCGTCTGGCATTGCGCCCTCCGCCGCCCCCCTTCCCGCACACCTGTGAAAAGCCAAGTCTCGTGGAAAATCATTCCCTTCGGAGAACCTTAAAGGCGCACGTAAGGGGGCTACATCAAATGAGAGCTACGTACGCCAACTCTTCAACCGTACTAATGTCCAAAATCGTGACCCCGATGCCCCTCCCTGTTAATGTTATATACTAATCAAGATGAATGGTGCATGAATACCATTCATCAGCGATGGGTATCGGCAGAGGTGGGTATCCTGTTGGCCGGGGAACGAGAGACGATGGCTGTGCCACCAAAGTGAAGGCAGAGCTTTGACGAAAATGGAAAAGCCACTGCCAAATGGCGACCCCCCAAAAAAGAGAAGAAGGTCGACGCCTTCTACTTTACGAAGAGATGATGGTAATGTTTTCCCGCGACGCCTATCATGCATGGGAGCATAAGGACACCAGCTGAGTGGCGAGCTCGATGTATTTCGAGTTATCCGATGACAAGACACTGAGGTCGTACAACCCTTGGATGCGACGGGGTGAACTCTCTGACCTGCACCCTTTGAGGGGGTCGGGTCAAAAAGACCGGGCCATCAAATTCAAGGGGCCGTGCCCGTCCTTGCTCGAGCGTCTTACGTAAAGTCTTACGAACGGGTCGCATCGCCGTTGCTCCGGGACGATACCGTCGTGTTTAATGATGGTACCGTCGCGTTGGATGACCGTACCGTCGTGCTGAAAGACTGTACCATCGTGTTCAGTGACCGTACCGTCGTGCTGAAAGACTGTACCATCGTGTTCAGTGACCGTACCGTCGTGCTGGATGACCGTACCGTCGTGCTGAAAGACTGTACCATCGCGTTCGACGACCGTACCAACGTGCTGAATGACAGCACCGTAGAGTTCGTTTAATGACCGTTCCGTCGTGCTGAAAGACCGTATCTTCGTCTCGTTGGCCGTACCGTCGTGCTGAAAGGGGCTGAAAAAAAAAAAGTGGGGGGGAAGGAGGGAAGCATGACGCCCTTGATGAACCCCTGCCAACCCTGGCGTGAGACAAGAATCACTCAACTTCTGCGTGAGGTACACACGACCGGACCTCACCTCCCTCCCCCCGCACACGGTGACCGTGGCCGCGTTTGGGAGAGCCGGCCGCCGCAGCCCGACGGTAGGAGGTTACCTCCCTGGAGGTGCTGACCGCCCTGGAGGAGAGGAAACCTGACAGGCTTTGCAGAGGTGACGCAGCCACAGTGACGCACAGAGGACCTCCCGCCCAACACCATACCTCCTCCGGGTAATGTTTCCACCCTCACACAAAATACAAGAAGTAATCATTCTTTCTTTTTTCTTTCACAAGCCAGTTTTCCTTGCTTGATATCAATCCCTGTCTCTCCCATCATCATCTGTCATATCCTAATCATGAATCACTGAACCTGTTAGTGTGACGCGCCCCCTCGCTGAGGAGCTGACAGCTATAAACCTAACAGGTTCAGGGTCGGGTTGGTTCGGCTCCGCTGGAAACTTCGGAGAAACTAGATCGAAGGTCGACACAGCTTGAATACACGAGGTTGTTTCCCTTTGGGTGAAGGTAAAAGACCCGGCCATCACACCCATGATTCACATCGTCGTGCTCAAGGGTCGTACCGTCGTGCTCTAGGGTCGTACCATCGTTCTCGGGTTGAACCGTCGTGCCCAAGGATCGTACCGTCGTGCTCATGGGTCGTCCCGTCGTGCTCAAGGGTCGTACCGTCGTTCTCTGAGGTCGTACCGTCGTGCGCAAGGGTCGTACCGTCGTGCTTAAGGGTTGTACCGTCGTGCTCAAGGGTCGTCCCGTCGTGCTCATGGGTTGTACCGTCGTGCTCACGGGTCGCACCGTCGTGCTCATGGGTTGTACCGTCGTGCTCATGGGTTGTACCGTCGTGCTCATGGGTTGTACCGTCGTGCTCAAGGGTCGTACCGTTGTGCTCAAGGGTCGTACCGTCGTGCTCATGGGTCGCACCGTCGTGCTCATGGGTTGTACTGTCGTGCTCAAGGGCCGTACCGTCGTGCTCATGGGTCGCACCGTCGTGCTCATGGGTCGTCCCGTCGTGCTCATGGTCGCACCGTCGTGCTCAAGGGTCGTCCCGTCGTGCTCAAGGGCCGTACCGTCGTGCTCATGGGCCGTACCGTCGTGCTCAAGGGCCGTACCGTCGTGCTCAAGGGTCGTACCGTCGTGCGCAAGGGTCGTACCGTCGTGCTCATGGTTGTACCGTCGTGCTCAAGGGTCGTCCCGTCGTGCTCAAGGGTCGTACCGTCGTGCTCAAGGGTCGTACCGTCGTGCTCATGGTTGTACCGTCGTGCTCATGGTTGTACCGTCGTGCTCAAGGGTCGTACCGTCGTGCGCAAGGGTCGTACCGTCGTGCTCAAGGGTCGTACCGTCGTGCTCATGGTTGTACCGTCGTGCTCACGGGTCGCACCGTCGTGCTCAAGGGTCGTCCCGTCGTGCTCATGGGTTGTACCGTCGTGCTCATGGGTTGTACCGTCGTGCTCATGGGTTGTACCGTCGTACTCACGGGTCGCACCGTCGTGCTCAAGGGTTGTACCGTCGTGCTCAAGGGTTGTACCGTCGTGCTCATGGGTTGTACCGTCGTACTCAAGGGTCGCACCGTCGTGCTCATGGGTTGTACCGTCGTGCTCAAGGGTCGTACCGTCGTGCTCAAGGGTCGTACCGTCGTGCTCAAGGGTCGTCCCGTCGTGCTCATGGTTGTACCGTCGTGCTCAAGGGTCGTACCGTCGTGCTCACGGGTCGCACCGTCGTGCTCAAGGGTCGTACCGTCGTGCTCATGGGTTGTACCGTCGTGCTCATGGGCCGTACCGTCGTGCTCAAGGGTCGTCCCGTCGTGCTCAAGGGTCGTACCGTCGTGCTCATGGTTGTACCGTCGTGCTCATGGTTGTACCGTCGTGCTCATGGTTGTACCGTCGTGCTCATGGTTGTACCGTCGTGCTCACGGGTCGCACCGTCGTGCTCATGGTTGTACCGTCGTGCTCACGGGTCGCACCGTCGTGCTCAAGGGTCGTCCCGTCGTGCTCATGGGTTGTACCGTCGTGCTCATGGGTCGTCCCGTCGTGCTCATGGTTGTACCGTCGTGCTCAAGGGTCGTACCGTCGTGCTCAAGGGTCGTACCGTCGTGCTCATGGTTGTACCGTCGTGCTCATGGTTGTACCGTCGTGCTCAAGGGTCGTACCGTCGTGCTCACGGGTCGCACCGTCGTGCTCAAGGGTCGTACCGTCGTGCTCAAGGGTCGTCCCGTCGTGCTCATGGGTTGTACCGTCGTGCTCAAGGGTCGTCCCGTCGTGCTCATGGTTGTACCGTCGTGCTCACGGGTCGCACCGTCGTGCTCATGGGTTGTACCGTCGTGCTCAAGGGTCGTACCGTCGTGCTCACGGGTCGCACCGTCGTGCTCATGGGTTGTACCGTCGTGCTCAAGGGTCGTACCGTCGTGCTCACGGGTCGCACCGTCGTGCTCATGGTTGTACCGTCGTGCTCAAGGGTCGTACCGTCGTGCTCAAGGGTCGTACCGTCGTGCTCATGGTTGTACCGTCGTGCTCAAGGGTCGTACCGTCGTGCTCATGGTTGTACCGTCGTGCTCACGGGTCGCACCGTCGTGCTCAAGGGTCGTCCCGTCGTGCTCAAGGGTCGTCCCGTCGTGCTCATGGGCCGTACCGTCGTGCTCAAGGGTCGTACCGTCGTGCTCAAGGGTCGTCCCGTCGTGCTCATGGGTTGTACCGTCGTGCTCATGGTTGTACCGTCGTGCTCACGGGTCGCACCGTCGTGCTCAAGGGTCGTACCGTCGTGCTCATGGTTGTACCGTCGTGCTCATGGGTTGTACCGTCGTGCTCAAGGGTCGTCCCGTCGTGCTCATGGGTTGTACCGTCGTGCTCATGGTTGTACCGTCGTGCTCAAGGGTCGTCCCGTCGTGCTCATGGTTGTACCGTCGTGCTCATGGGTTGTACCGTCGTGCTCAAGGGTCGTACCGTCGTGCTCATGGGTTGTACCGTCGTGCTCACGGGTCGCACCGTCGTGCTCATGGGCCGTACCGTCGTGCTCACGGGTCGCACCGTCGTGCTCAAGGGTCGTCCCGTCGTGCTCATGGGCCGTACCGTCGTGCTCACGGGTCGCACCGTCGTGCTCATGGTCGCACCGTCGTGCTCATGGTCGCACCGTCGTGCTCATGGGTTGTACCGTCGTGCTCAAGGGTCGTCCCGTCGTGCTCATGGGTTGTACCGTCGTGCTCACGGGTCGCACCGTCGTGCTCAAGGGTCGTACCGTCGTGCGCAAGGGTCGTACCGTCGTGCTCACGGGTCGCACCGTCGTGCTCATGGGTTGTACCGTCGTGCTCACGGGTCGCACCGTCGTGCTCAAGGGTCGTACCGTCGTGCTCAAGGGTCGTACCGTCGTGCTCAAGGGTCGTACCGTCGTGCTCACGGGTCGCACCGTCGTGCTCAAGGGTCGTACCGTCGTGCTCAAGGGTCGTACCGTCGTGCTCATGGGTTGTACCGTCGTGCTCAAGGGTCGCACCGTCGTGCTCAAGGGTCGTACCGTCGTGCTCAAGGGCCGTACCGTCGTGCTCAAGGGTCGTACCGTCGTGCTCACGGGTCGCACCGTCGTGCTCAAGGGTCGTACCGTCGTGCTCAAGGGTCGTACCGTCGTGCTCAAGGGTCGTACCGTCGTGCTCAAGGGTCGTACCGTCGTGCTCAAGGGTCGTACCGTCGTGCTCACGGGTCGCACCGTCGTGCTCAAGGGTCGTACCGTCGTGCTCAAGGGTCGTCCCGTCATGCTCAAGGGTCGTACCGTCGTGCTCAAAGGTCGCACCGTCGTGCTCAAGGGTCGTACCGTCGTGCTCATGGTCGCACCGTCGTGCTCAAGGGTCGTACCGTCGTGCGCAAGGGTCGTACCGTCGTGCTCAGGGGTCGCACCGTCGTGCCCAAGGGTCGTACCGTCGTGCTCAAGGGTCGTACCGTCGTGCGCAAGGGTCGTACCGTCGTGCTCAAGGGTCGTACCGTCGTGCTCAAGGGTCGTACCGTCGTGCTCAAGGGTCGTACCGTCGTGCGCAAGGGTCGTACCGTCGTGCTCAAGGGTCGTACCGTCGTGCTCACGGGTCGCACCGTCGTGCTCAAGGGTCGTACCGTCGTGCTCAAGGGTCGTACCGTCGTGCTCACGGGTCGCACCGTCGTGCTCAAGGGTCGTACCGTCGTGCTCACGGGTCGCACCGTCGTGCTCAAGGGTCGTACCGTCGTGCTCACGGGTCGCACCGTCGTGCTCAAGGGTCGTAACGTCGTGCTCATGGTCGCACCGTCGTGCTCAAGGGTCGTACCGTCGTGCTCAAGGGTCGGACCGTCGTGCGCAAGGGTCGTACCGTCGTGCTCATGGTTGTACCGTCGTGCTCAAGGGTCGTACCGTCGTGCTCACGGGTCGCACCGTCGTGCTCATGGTTGTACCGTCGTGCTCAAGGGTCGTAACGTCGTGCTCATGGTTGTACCGTCGTGCTCAAGGGTCGTACCGTCGTGCTCACGGGTCGCACCGTCGTGCTCAAGGGTCGTACCGTCGTGCGCAAGGGTCGTACCGTCGTGCGCAAGGGTCGTACCGTCGTGCTCAAGGGTCGTACCGTCGTGCTCAAGGGTCGTACCGTCGTGCTCAAGGGTCGTACCGTCGTGCTCACGGGTCGCACCGTCGTGCTCATGGTTGTACCGTCGTGCTCAAGGGTCGTACCGTCGTGCTCAAGGGTCGTACCGTCGTGCTCACGGGTCGCACCGTCGTGCTCAAGGGTCGTACCGTCGTGCTCAAGGGTCGTACCGTCGTGCTCAAGGGTCGTACCGTCGTGCTCACGGGTCGCACCGTCGTGCTCAAGGGTCGTACCGTCGTGCTCAAGGGTCGTACCGTCGTGCTCAAGGGTCGTACCGTCGTGCTCATGGGTAGTACCGTCGTGCTCACGGGTCGCACCGTCGTGCTCATGGGTTGTACCGTCGTGCTCATGGGTTGTACCGTCGTGCTCATGGGTTGTACCGTCGTGCTCATGGTTGTACCGTCGTGCTCAAGGGTCGTCCCGTCGTGCTCATGGTTGTACCGTCGTGCTCATGGTTGTACCGTCGTGCTCAAGGGTCGTCCCGTCGTGCTCATGGTTGTACCGTCGTGCTCATGGGTTGTACCGTCGTGCTCAAGGGTCGTACCGTCGTGCTCAAGGGTCGTACCGTCGTGCTCAAGGGTCGTACCGTCGTGCTCAAGGGTCGTACCGTCGTGCTCAAGGGTCGTCCCGTCGTGCTCATGGTCGCACCGTCGTGCTCATGGTCGCACCGTCGTGCTCATGGTCGCACCGTCGTGCTCATGGTTGTACCGTCGTGCTCAAGGGTCGTACCGTCGTGCTCATGGTTGTACCGTCGTGCTCAAGGGTCGTACCGTCGTGCTCAAGGGTCGTCCCGTCGTGCTCATGGGTTGTACCGTCGTGCTCAAGGGTCGTACCGTCGTGCTCATGGTTGTACCGTCGTGCTCAAGGGTCGTACCGTCGTGCTCATGGTTGTACCGTCGTGCTCACGGGTCGCACCGTCGTGCTCAAGGGTCGTACCGTCGTGCTCATGGTTGTACCGTCGTGCTCATGGTCGCACCGTCGTGCTCATGGTTGTACCGTCGTGCTCACGGGTCGCACCGTCGTGCTCATGGTTGTACCGTCGTGCTCACGGGTCGCACCGTCGTGCTCAAGGGTCGTACCGTCGTGCTCAAGGGTCGTACCGTCGTGCTCATGGTCGCACCGTCGTGCTCATGGGTTGTACCGTCGTGCTCACGGGTCGCACCGTCGTGCTCATGGGTTGTACCGTCGTGCTCAAGGGTCGTCCCGTCGTGCTCATGGTTGTACCGTCGTGCTCAAGGGTCGTACCGTCGTGCGCAAGGGTCGTACCGTCGTGCGCAAGGGTCGTACCGTCGTGCTCATGGTTGTACCGTCGTGCTCATGGTCGCACCGTCGTGCTCATGGTTGTACCGTCGTGCTCATGGTTGTACCGTCGTGCTCAAGGGTCGTACCGTCGTGCTCATGGGCCGTACCGTCGTGCTCACGGGTCGCACCGTCGTGCTCAAGGGTCGTACCGTCGTGCTCAAGGGTCGTACCGTCGTGCTCAAGGGTCGTACCGTCGTGCTCAAGGGTCGTCCCGTCGTGCTCAAGGGTCGTACCGTCGTGCTCATGGTCGCACCGTCGTGCTCAAGGGTCGTCCCGTCGTGCTTCACACGTCAACCTGCGAGACTTATCGTACGACGGGCTTCACACGTCAACCTGCGAGACCTATCGTACGACGGGCTTCACACGTCAACCTGCGAGACCTATCGTACGACGGGATTCACACGTCAACCTGCGAGACCTATCGTACGACGGGCTTCACACGTCAACCTGCGAGACCTATCGTACGACGGGATTAACACGTCAACCTGCGAGACCTATCGTACGACGAGCTTCACACGTCAACCTGCGAGACCTATCGTACGACGGGGTTTAATTCAATTTACGAAATTCTCCTCAGCGACATCTAACGGGAGGAGCTGACCTCACGCCTCCCTGGGAGAGAGAAAAAAAAAATCTTTTTTTCTCGTACTATTTTGTGACCCTAAGAAAACTTGATATATATTGACAACCAGTTTGAAGAAAGGGATTTTAAGTCTACGTCTTTCATTTCTTACGACACATGTCTGGGTCAGGCCTGTAACAGTTACGAGACACGAGATTCCTCGTAACGGCTCAGTTATTCACTTGTCTTTTCGAAATATCTCCTGAAGGAGGAGACACAGAGAGAGAAGCAACGAAAGGTATTCTACCATATCTGATCTCTAATCAGTGTGCGCGCTTGACTCTCCGCTTCTCCGTTCGATAAATCACACTTCGTTGTCAAAACCATTCAACTAATATCTTCGAAAATGGACCCCCCCCCCCCCCAACATTTGATATCAAAGACTATTAACGTAATAATTAGAATGACAGTTATCAAGCGACGTTCGCCTCTAAAAGGTCCTGTCCCAAAATCCATTTCTTTCTTCCCCCATCAAGCCGCCGACTCAGGTTTACCGTCGGACAGACATCATATCAAGCCGCAGACTCAGGTTTACTCTGACGGAGACATCAGATCAAGCCGCAGACTCAGGTTTACCCGGGGGAAAGACATCACTTCACCTCCCCCACAAGACCGCTAAGAGACTCGCGGGTTTTCTCAATTCACACACTTAGATCTTGGGGAGTTGGCCACGCTTGTCACAGCAACAGGTGCGTGTAACGAGACAATTTTGCACGTCAGGTGTCAATAATACGTATGTCAATAAAAATGGACCTCGATCGCGCTAACCAAAGAAATCATAAAACGAAAAATAAAAAAAATGATGACGGCAACGGGTCAAACGAAAATGACGAACGGAGAAAAAAAGAAAAAAAAAGACCGTTTGAAATACGTCAACATTGTCGAAAACAGACGTGCGACATGAACGTGATGGCTCGTCTGCTCCATCATCCTGGACCGCAGGAGCTGAGGAAGGCACGGGAGACCGACCCCCAGCCAGGACTTCGAGAACACTCAGGTAAACGCAAGAAAATAGAATAAAAAAAACAAAGGCCGGGATGCTCACGTAAACAAGTCAAAATCACAAGCCGAAGCTGGCCTGGTCCATCCCTCCCGTTGAACCTAAAACAGTCACAAAAGACGTGAAATTGGCTGGCAACAGGAGGAGAGCCTGTGAACTGTTGGATCTGAAATCTTCAAGAAGAGAAAACTTGCTTCGGGAAGGCCGCACTCGAATGCCGGGGTGTATATCGCCCTGGGGAAAACGGGACCCGACCCGCGGATCCTTGACAAGGAAGTGTGGCGACATGTTCCCAAGACAGGGACTATAAATATATATATAAATACTTATCAGAGAGGAAAGCGACAACTATAAGGCACCACCAGGTGCGAGTGGCGGGAGGGAGGACAGTGCTGGCCGTGACGGCTCAACACTAAGCTAAGGGGAGGCAAGGAAGCTAGGACACTAACGACTGAGGAACACCCAGCTCTACGCAGTCGTCTTGCTGAGGGTAACTCGTTGTCACACCTGGAATGCTGGGAAACACACACACACACACACACACACACACACACACACACACACACACACACAAAGAGCTGGAAAGAGTGTGTCACAGTCTCTTGGTACAAGCACTTCAGACAGAGACATGGAGGAGGGATGTGGCAAAGGCACACACGGCGAGGGGGGGGAAAGGAGGTCGCGTGGCGCTTAGCCCAAAAGACCTCAGAGGAGGGGCGGAGTGATGCATCATCACCAATACACCAAGAGGAAGAGAGGGTGTGGCGCGAACTTGGTGCACGCACGCTGAGCGGCGGGTTAAGCTGGAGTGCACGCACAGCATGCGGGGCCGTTTATGACGGAGGGGAACGAGAGAATGAATAGTTTTTTTATTAGCTGTTAGAGCTTCGCGATGGGGTAGGATGGGGTCAGCACTTGCCCTCTCTCGCGTTGCTAAGGTTCGAAGAAACTATACTAATGGGTCGTTCACCTCGTGTACGTGGAAGGGTTCAAAAGAATTAACGAAGAAGTTGATCAGACACTTCGTCTGGGAGGAAGGTTCAGGTGGGGAAGATCCAGCACCACCAGGCGTGGAGGTTCACCCCCTGGTGGCGGAGGTTCACCACCCTGGTGGTGGAGGTTCACCCCCTTCAGGAGCATCGCCGCTGGATGAAAGGGGTTCAAAGCCAACTGGATGGGGGTTCAACGCCGTCTTAGGACTCAAGAGGTTAGACGAGTTCAACGTCGACTTTTAAGAGAAAACGAGTCCCGAGTGGGTAGGTTTACACGCCACCAACCAGCCGGGTCGGCTCTGCCCTCCCGAACCCACAAGGGGAGATCAGCACCGCTGCTGATTGGGGATCTGAGACGACGTGGGAGATTGAGAACCACCTCGGAGACGCTCAACACCACCAGGAGGTTTCGGAACCAGAGCGGGGAAGACTCCGTCACCCCCCGCGTCGCGTGGAAGTCACGAACACCATCAGAAAGATGCGACCGACTCGACTCTGAAACCCACGTCAGCCAAATGTGCAAGACCTAATGGCTGACTAATAAAAAAAAAGATCTCGTAAACCTTTATTTATTCATTTATTTTTCGTACGTAACCACAGGGGAACTGGCCCCCATTTATTTTCGTACGTAACCACAGGGGAACTGACCCCCTTTTATTTTCGTACGTAACCACAGGGAACTGACCCCCATTTATTATCGTACGTAACCACAGGGGGGAACTGACCCCCATTTATTTTCGTACGTAACCACAGAGGGGAACTGACCCCCATTCATTTTCGTACGTAACCACAGAGGGGAACTGACCCCCATTCATTTTCGTACGTAACCACAGGGGAACTGACCCCCATCTATTTTCGTACGTAACCACAGAGGGGAACTGACCCCCATTCACTTTCGTACGTAACCACAGGGGAACTGACCCCCATTTATTTTCGTACGTAACCAAAGGGGAGCTGACCCCCATTTATTTTCGTACGTAACCACAGAGGGGAACTGACCCCTATTTATTTTCGTACGCAACCACAGGGGAACTGACCCCTATTTATTTTCGTACGCAACCACAGGGGAACTGACCCCCATTTATTTTCGTACGTAACCACAGGGGAACTAACCCCCATTTATTTTCGTACGTAACCACAGAGGGGAACTGACCCCCATTTATTTTCGTACGTAACCACAGAGGGGAACTGACCCCCATTTATTTTCGTACGTAACCACAGAGGGGAACTGACCCCTATTTATTTTCGTACGCAACCACAGGGGAACTGACCCCCATTCATTTTCGTACGTAACCACAGGGGAACTGACCCCCATTTATTTTCGTACATAACCACAGGGGAACTGACCCCCATTTATTATCGTACGTAACCACAGAGGGGAACTGACCCCCATTTATTATCGTACGTAACCACAGAGGGGAACTGACCCCCATTTATTATCGTACGTAACCACAGAGGGGAACTGACCCCCATTTATTATCGTACGTAACCACAGAGGGGAACTGAACCCCATTTATTATCGTACGTAACCACAGAGGGGAACTGACCCCCATTCATTTTCGTACGTAACCACAGAGGTACCGACCCTCATTAATTTTCGTACGTAACCACAGGAGAACTGACCCCCATTTATTTTCGTACGTAACCACAGAGGGGAACTGACCCCCATTTATTTTCGTGCGTAACCACAGGGGAAATGACCCCCATTCATTTTCGTACGTAACCACAGAGGGACCGACCCCCATTAATTTTCTACGTAACCACAGAGGGGAACTGACCCTCATCTATTTTCGTACGTAACCACAGAGGGGAACTGACCCCCATTAATTTTCGTACGTAACCACAGGGGAAATGACCCATTTATTTTCGTACGTAACCAAAGGGGAACTGACCCCCATTAATTTTCGTACGTAACCATAGGGGGAACTGACCCCCATTTATTTTCGTACGTAACCACAGAGGGGGAACCGAGCCCGGACACCCATCCACGTAGGTGTTCTATACAACAGCACACAGGACACGCCTCCGGTTCGGCCCTGCACAGGTACAAACACACACCCTTACGTACCTTGACCGTTCCGTACACAGGTACATACACACACCGTTCCGTACTTCTTGTGAGGGCTGGGATTACCCCCTTACAACTCTCCCTTAACCCCGAGCCCAAAATTCCCCACCCACCGGAGAAGGTGTCGTCTCACTCACCCCCTTCGCCCACCCGCCCCAGTATATTATGCTCTTCCCCCCCATCTCGCCCACCGCCCTCCTGAGTCACAGGGAAGGCCCGGTCGTGTCCACGTCGCCCCACGAGGAAGGAGGAACAAAGGATCAAGGTCGCCTCTCATGACTTCGGCGCGGGACGGGGGGAACTACGACGTCATCACTGGCTCAGTTGCCACATACTTTTTTTTTTCTTCACTCCATGTATTTTATCCTCCTTTTAACCATAACTTAAACTTTTAAAATAATACATAACTTATCAAAATATGACACTGCGCAGCACTCAGTGCTAGATTATCATTACAGGGCCGACCCACACACACTGCACAAACAAACAAAGAATTAGAAGCGCCAGTCACCATCGCCTGCAACTGGCTCAAGAACTCGTGACGTCACAACTCACATTTACTGCGATTGGCCGAGAGGTTAGTGACGTCGGGGGGGAATGCAAAACACCCTCCCGGCAAACACGGGCAACAGTGACATCCTTGTTGAGGATAATGGATCAGCGGGAGACGCGCTCACGTCAGTCCGGCCAGCCAGCCGGCCGGGCATCTCCCTCCCTCAACAAAACCATTTCCTGTTTCAATATCTATCTATCTATCTATCTATCTATCTATCTCTCTCTCTCTCTCTCTCTCTCTCTCTCTCTCTCTATATATATATATATATATATATATATATATATATATATATATATATATTTTTTTTATACTATTTGCCATTTCCCCCGTTAGCAAGGTAGCGTTAAGAACAGAGGACTAGGCCTTTGAGGGAATATCCTCACCTGGCCCCCTTCTCTGTTCCTTCTTTTGGAAAAATTAAAAAACAATAGAGAGGGGTATATTTCCAGCCCCCCCGCTCCCTCCCCTTTTAGTCGCCTTCTACGACACGCAGGGAATACGTGGGAAGTTTGAGAGAGAGAGAGAGAGAGAGAGAGAGAGAGAGAGAGAGAGAGAGAGAGAGAGAGAGAGAGAGAGAGAGAGAGAGAGAGAGAGAATATGAAGAAACTTAGAGGTGCGGTTCGCCCTATGATTTCTTCCGACTGCTGAAGAAAACGGGCGGTTAAGAGAGATTCTCTAAAACCCCTCCCGCGTTTTTCTATTCTCATTTCATTTCCTTTTCGTCCACGTAGCCCCAACCCACGGTCGCCACCTGCCGCGGGTCTGACTGACTCTTCAACAGTTAGGGGGGACAGTGACCCTTCGACATGGTGGGGGAAAACTTGCAGGTCACAGGGGATGACCCCGAGTCCAACCTTGCCCTCCTGCCTCACACCATCCCCTTACACCAACGCACCTTCCTCACCCACCAGGAATTCGGCTGGAGTTTCCGTTTACGAGGTCTGGCGACTTGTGATATCTATCGTGTGTGTGTGTGTGTGTGTGTGTGTGTGTGTGTGTGTGTGTGTTTAACCCCTCGAGCAAGACTGTTACGATCCTAGGGCACCGCGGTACGATCCTAGGGTACGACGGGTACGATCGTAGGGCACCGCGGTACGATCGTAGGGCACCGCGGTACGATCGTAGGGCACCGCGGTACGATCCTAGGGCACCGCGGTACGATCCTAGGCCACTGCGGTACGATCCTTGAGCACGACGGTACGATCCTTGAGCACGACGGTACGATCCTAGGGCACCGCGGTACGATCCTTGAGCACGACGGTACGATCCTTGAGCACGACGGTACGATCCTAGGGCACCGCGGTACGATCCTAGGGCACTGCGGTACGATCCATGGGCACCGCGGTTACGATCCTTGAGCACGACGATACGATCCTTGCGCACGACGGTACGATCCTAGGGCACGACGATACCATCCTTGAGCACGACGGCTGCGATCCTTGGGTACTCACAGACGCGTCCCGCACCCCCTCCCACTCTCCTACCCCACCCTTAGCGCGAAACACATCAGGGTGAACGCTATTTAGCTTGATCTTCTCTCGTCTCCTTCTGAACGAGAGAGAGAGAGAGAGAGAGAGAGAGAGAGAGAGAGAGAGAGAGAGAGAGAGAGAGAGAGAGAGAGAGAGAGAGATTATAACTTTTACAAAAAAAAAAAAAACTCTAACAATTCAGCAACATCTCCGCAAACCAACATCACGCCTGTGTGAGCACAGCTTAAACTTGTGACCAAAGCTCTGTGAAT
Source organism: Panulirus ornatus (assembly GCF_036320965.1). Classification (NCBI taxonomy): domain Eukaryota; kingdom Metazoa; phylum Arthropoda; class Malacostraca; order Decapoda; family Palinuridae; genus Panulirus; species Panulirus ornatus. The sequence continues at coordinate 10,506,649 of NC_092228.1, forward strand.
AATGTGACGCTCACGCACATCACGTCTCTGTAAAATAAAGGAACACATCAGAACGCTGCGGATAAAGTAACAATTGCATCAAACGTCTGTAAATACGGTAACACTGACATTAGGACGTCTTCCAAAAGTAAAAAAGCTGACATCAGACCCTTGTAAATAACGTAAAACTTACATCAGACCCTTGTAAATAACGTAACACTTACATCAGACCCCTGTAAATAACGTAACATCGACATCAGACCCCTGTAAATAACGTCACACATCAGACCCCAGTAAATAACATAACACTTAGATCAGACCCCTGTAAATAACAGAACACTTACATCAGACCCCTGTAAATAACGTAACACTTACATCAGACCCCTGTAAATAACGTAACACTTACATCAGACCCCTGTAAATAACGTAACATCGACATCAGACCCCTGTAAATAACGTCACACATCAGACCCCAGTAAATAACGTAACACTTACATCAGACCCCAGTAAATAACATAACACTTAGATCAGACCCCTGTAAATAACAGAACACTAACATCAGACCCCTGTAAATAACAGAACACTTACATTAGACCCTTACAAATACCGTAACACTTACATCAGACCCCTGTAAATAACGTAACACCGACATCAGACTTCAGTAAATAACAGAACATCGACATCAGACCCCTGTAAATAACAGAACACTTACATCAGACCCCTGTAAATAACGTAACACTTACATCAGACCCCTGTAAATAACGTCACACCGACACCAGATCACGGTGACTCAACAGGCACGAAACCGAAGCGTCTCCTCCTTTCACCACGTAACAAAGAAAGTCATGTTTTACCTTGTGACTCAGGCCGCAAGGTCGCCACGTCGCACGACCCCCTCCCCCGCCAGCGCTAGATAGTACAGGAAGGTGTGTGTGTGTGTGTGTGTGTGTGTGTGTGTGTGTGTGTGTGTGTGTGTGTGTGTGTGTGTGTCTTCCACGAATCTACACGGTTGAAAGTAGACTACCCTTGGGCGGAGAAAGGCTTCAGAACTGACTACGTTGCTTCGTGCAACTGGTTTTGAGGAACTTCAAAAATAAAGGTTGTGATCAGGTCACTCCTTACTCCTCCTTCTTCGACGCTGGACAAATTTTAGGTCCCCCAAAACTAACCCCTGGATCTCAGCTCTTCTTAATTCTAGCATGATCTTTGCTGCCCTCTTCTGGACCTTCTCTATTAGTTCCTTGTACTTCCTGAGCATCCGTTTTGGCCTAATGTATGATGAGAAAAGCTTGCTGGATATTTCCTTGGCTATGTCTTCCACCCCCCACAGCTCGGTCTGGGACCTTACCTTACCTTACCTTACGTGTATACCTTAAGATGATTTCGGAGGTCTTCAAAACCACCCACGTCTAGGTACTGAGACAGAGCCATCGCACCGACCCTCCACGCAAACATATGGAGGTCTTCTACCCTCCACAGCTCGGTCTGGGACCTTACCTTACCTTACCTTACGTGTATACCTTACGATGATTTCGGAGGTCTTCAAAACCACCCACGTCTAGGTACTGAGACAGAGCCATCGCACCGACCCTCCACGCACGCAAACAGTCTCCTGGAACCCCGACGTCTCAACACAACCACAACATCCCTGGCTACCTTTCACATAACCAAAGTACTACCTTTTTGGACGGCCCGGTGAACTCCATACTTTCTGGCGGCCCGGTCCGCTCTCCCTAGAAGGGCGCACCGGAAGAGAGAACCGAAGGACTTGTGGTGGCCACTACACAAAGGGGTTCTCAAAGTCAGCCCGAGAGATCTGCATACGTAAATAATTACCGGGACTCCCATTACGGGATATAATGGCCAGAGTAGCGGCAGTATGGGTCTATACTGCTGCCTCGGGGAGCAAGAGCAACAGACTCGATGATGTGGCATGTAATGTTTACGACCCCCTCAGTGTCGGGTTGTGGAGAGGGATGGTGCCCCACATATAGCTGAGGGTAACAGAAGAAGAGTGGAACAGATGAGCACTCGCTACTTGGAATAGCCTCACTGTTGAGTGTACCAGATGAATACACAGCTGGCAGGAACTGTTCACAGTCTCACTGCTGGGTGTAACATGGCGTCACTGTTAAGTCTTACTGTTGGACGTAGAACATACCAAACACCCACTTCTGTTAGTAACTGTTAACGGTTTAAATTAAGTCAGCAACATTAGTCAGAAGACTAACACCTAAATCTATCTCTTATTCCCCCAGGCCCGTTTTCCCGGAGCTCCAGCAACAACCGAGGCTGCGCTACTTTCAGCAGCAGGGAAAGGATGGAGGACTCCCATGGAGTGGAAAGTACCCCGACGAGACCACGTACTCCCTATCACCTTAAGACAATGGTATGACACAGCCTTGCCGAAAGCGACCTCTATTTTTCCCCCCACTCACAGCGTTAACTAGGAGCGGGGCGGGGCGGGGTCCGGAAACGCAAGGCCTTATATACAGGCCTGATTATCATTCGGGTATCACTAAATATCAAGCGGGCCACTACAGGGGAGATAGGCGAACCAGTCAGGGGAAAAGGTGGACATCCATGACAAAAACATACAGACGACGGGAGGGGCAAAATGACCCACTGTGTGTGTGTGTGTGTGTGTGTGTGTGTGTGTGTGTGTGTGTGTGTGTGGGGGATATGGACCATCAGCGAGGGGAAAAAAAAAGAGGACCACAAACGAGGGGAAAAAAAAAGACAGACAGACAGACCGCAATTGGGTAAATAGACCACTGCAGGCAACACTTATTATGTCACAGCTGTTCAACAGGCAATACACCACGGGGGGAGAGGGGTAAATCGTGCGTGTAATTACCTACTTACATCGTACTTAAGTACATGTACTGTGCGGACCCCAATCTTTGGAACATTTGCTACTATCAGACGCCGTTTTTAAACTCCTGCATGCTGCCTGTCTTCACGTTTTACCTCAGTCAACTCTATTCCACTCACCTGTCACACTCTGATGTAACACAAGGACTTCTATACGTCTGTTCTGATAAATTCCATGCTTAGTTTACTGTTAAGGCCTTTCGTTGTTCTGTCCCTAAATCTTCCGACCAACCGTTCGTTGTTGATTTCATTAGACTGGTATAAAATCTTGCAAAAATCTGTGATCAAGTCTCCCCTAAGTCTTCTCTCTTCGAAGGTGGTCAAATTATTGTTACGGCCTTTCGTTGTTCTGTCCCTATATCTTCCGACGAACCGTTTGTTGTTGATTTCATTAAACTGGTATAAAATCTTGCAAAAATCTGTGATCAAGTCTCTCCTAAGTCTTCTCTCTTCGGTGGTGGTCAAATTAAAGGCCTCTAAATCTCTTCCTGTGGATCCTCTCTCTTAATTCGGGTTACATCTTCGTTGAAGCTCCCAAAGGTACTGGATCTTTTGTACTTCTGTGAAATGTGGTGACCAAAGATGTGAGGCATAGTGTGTGTGTGTGTGTGTGTGTGTGTGTGTGTGTGTGTGTGTGTGTGTGTGTGTGTGTGTGTGTGACATACTACCAGCGACCACCAGTGTCACGTGACGTAACGACGGGTGGCGACCGCCCCTCCCACGCTGACATAAGCCCCTCTGACACCACCGGCCCTGTGAAAGTACCTGTACCAAGGATTGGCCTCAGCCAGTGTGTGTGTGTGTGTGTGTGTGTGTGTGTGTGTGTGTGTGTGTGTGTGTGCAAACACACGAGGAAACCTAAACCCATCAAGTGAGCCACAAGGTCAGCCTATATCATTTCATGAGGAGGCTTCCGCGGCAGCGTCCAGTCTCTTGGGCGAAGAGAAAGGCCAGGTGGGACACTTGCCAACCCGACGTTCACTCAATCCACAAAGTCATCTAGGTGTAAATGACGTCATGCGTGACACAGGGTAATACGACTCGTATTCAAGGCACGGGAGAAGGATGGGAGTGCGTGGGTGTGAGAGCAAACGAGCGTACCAGCGGGCAAAATATGACACTCCAAAGAGAAAGAGCATGGGGCATGAGGTCGTATACAAGGCGAGGGCGAGGGAAATGGGGTGGCAAAACTCGAGACACCAACGGCCAGATGAAGGGCGTTAAGTTGGCGCAACGAGGACGCCTGTATGTGGTGACCAGGAGGAGGAGGAGGAGAGGATGAAAAAAACCCATGGGGAACGTACCGCCACAACCACACACACACAAGTGGGTCAAACACAGTGTAAACTTTTTCCCCCTTACGTGTGTGTGTGTGGGTAACGCCCTCCCTCCGCCATACCCTTTCACACCCTGGCTTAATAAAAAAAAAAAATATATACATAAATATATATAAATTGGGAGCAGTTCGCAGCGGGCATCACTTCCTTGCTTACCATACTAGGGGTCTGGACGGCCTCTGGGCTCTTCCCTGCCACAGTTTCTGGCCCTCCCATGCCCTTAGTAGGTACCCGACTGCCCTTATCCTCCTCCTGTTCCAGCCCGCCTTTCCTCTATCCATATTCCTGGCCCTTGATACCCGCCCCTGTTCCTAGCCCTTGTATACGCGCTAGGACCTGACTCCCCCTCTCCCTTACCGATGTTCCTGGTCCTTACCCTAACAAACCCCTAGCACAGAGCCTTACCTTACCCCTGAACCTGGCCCTTATCTACCCCTGCTCCCGGCCCTTGCCCTTACCCTGCTACAGAACCGGCCCAACCCAAGCTCCCTCTCCATCAACCACACATACATACACACACACACACACACACACACCGCTCCTATTAATGGTCCACAGCTCCTGCTGGCTCTATTACTCCAATTACCTCCCCTGACAGGTAATTAAGAAGAAAATTTGTCAGAGTAACGAGTCTATTGTCGAAATTACCTGGATGCTTCCCGGCATCCTTTACCTGTGGTGGTGTCTGAGGAGAAGTCATTCTTCTTATGGTACAAGATAGACGCTTGCCTTGCGTCCTCCCACAGCTGCGTCTGGGACCTTACCTTACCTTTCGTATACCATACGATGGTCTGGGAGGTCTTCTACCCCTCCAGCTGGGTCTGGGACCTTAACTTATGCTACGCATACCTTACGACGGTTTCAGAGGTCTTCTACCCCACAACAGCTGGGTCCAGGACCTTAACTTACCTTACGCATACCTCACGACGGTTTCAGAGGTCTTCTACCCCACAACAGCTGGGTCTGGGACCTTACCTTACCTTACGTATACCTTACGATGGTTTTGGAGGCCTACGTCTACACTTAGGTCTCTGACCACTACTCCTTCAAAGGCCGTGTTTGTGAAGCTGGGTACTGTATCTGCAACTAAAATCCCATGGGATGCTAACAACAGCGCCACATCCACCAACAACAGAAACCACCACTAAACCATCACAGACACTACTACCACCATCACCAATACACACCCCAGACAACACGACCACTACCACTAACCATTAGGGACACACACACTCACCTCCCCCACTAAACCACCACAGAAGGAACCACCAATGTTAAAGTCTTGGATGCAGGTTACCTCACCTCCAAACGGTCGGCCCATTATCCTGCCTGCTCGTCCACCTCCCTTGATAAATACCAACCATTACCATGCATTAAATAAATTGGCCACAAGTGCCTCAAGACGAGGGATCTCAAGGCGTGGCACTTCGCGGCCGCACCTCAGGATCAGCAACAGCAAACCCGCGGTACCGTGCAGATGTAGAGGAGGAGGAGGAGGAGAGGCACCTGCTTCCAGAGGTAGTACAACCCTTCACGTAAATACCGAGCCAAAGGAACTAATATATACGAGAAATTTAATTCCCAAAAGATAATTATGTAATATATATATATATATATATATATATATATATATATATATATATATATATATATATATATATATATATATATATATATATGATGAGGATGGAATTACCTTCCAGGATTAAAGTCTCGGATGTAATCCATTTCTTGCGTCCCTTAGGATGATAAAGGCAATTTCCCGGTAGAAAACCTTTTTTTTCTTTTAGAAGAAATTTCGTCATGATCTTAGTGTTGCAGATGGACGCAACCTGCTAGATTACAACTTTTTCTTAAAAATAATTAATGTAATTGTAAAGGGTGAGTGTGTGAAATTTGCTACACCGCAAATAAGAAAAAAAATAAATAATCTATTGTAATATTTTCTAAGAAATTATCCCAGTCGATTAAAGCTTTTTTTTTAAAAAAAGAAAGAAGTCCACTCCATTTTCTGCGTTGCAAATGGGATTATCCTTCCAGATAAAGAAAGAAGAAAAAATATCCAAGAAAACACCCATTCCATCCTTCGTCACTCCTACGCTGGGATCACGTGATTATCTACGCGGAGCCACGGTCGGCGGCTGGATCTAGCGACTTCATCACGACCCACGGAGAGAGAGAGAGAGAGAGAGAGAGAGAGAGAGAGAGAGAGAGAGAGAGAGAGAGAGAGAGAGAGAGAGAGAGAGAATTAAGCGCGCTGCTTTCAAACCTATGAGGCTGCTGGCGGCTGAGATCATGACCGTACGTGCCCAGGTTTAGAGAGAGAGAGGCATGTGTGTGTGTGTGTGTGTGTCTCTTGCCTGGACCCACGGTGCGGGCTGGGAGATGTGGCGGCGTCTGGAACCCTAACATGGAGCCAGTGGTCGGTGGCGGTGGTGGTGCTGGTGATGACGAATCTTCACACATGGGGTCTTCGACACCTTTAGAGCCAAGGGATCTCACGGGTGGTAATGGAGGTTTGGGTAACGCAAGCACAGAGATACGTGCGGAATGACGGGGTGTTGCGTTGCGTTGCGTTGCTGCCCTGTCTTGCGAGCTGAATGGGGCTTGGGGAACGCAAGCACAGAGATACGTGCGGAATGACGGGGTGTTGCTGGCTGCCAGCCCTGTCTTGCGCGAGATGGTGTTGGCGGGTTTTCCTGCAGGTAGAGAGCGCTGGTAGAAATGACAGCTCTTGGCGCCGCTGGGAGCGGAGGGCGGAGCAATGCAAGAGTCCCGAGCGGAGGCGGTATGAGACGCGGGGTGGAGCGGGTCGACCCGTGGGGATACTTTCGCCTTTTGATGGCCGCAATCATAGCACTGACTATGCAAATTCTATTCTGTTTGAAACGTTTAGCTTCGCCACTCACCGCTCGGGAGCTTGACCCTCACACACACACAAAGTGTCAAAACCAAACTCCCTACCGAGCCATAACATACACACACACACCCACGACTATTTCCCGAACCAGCCAAGATCGCGTGGAATATCATTATGTGCTTTACCGGTGAGGGGGTCGAGAGGTCCACACTGTGGCCACGACCTGAGGGGGGCGCCGCCGCCAGCGGTGTCGCCTACTGCAGACGTCGGAACCTTCCCCACTCACTCATAAAGAACATCAGCGCCATCAATGCATGGATCAGGGCAATTACTCCCTCGCGATTATAATCTTCACCTCCCCTTCGAAAAACTGGTCCGCCCAAGGTGAATATAATATATTTTATGCAATATATTCCACTCCGTCCTTCCTCCATATCAGAATTATGCAAATATATACAAATGGTATATATATATATATATATATATATATATATATATATATATATATATATATATATATATATACAGGTTAATGATTCTATCTCGTTTACATACGGGTTTTGCTTGACGGCAAAACTCCTTGAGTGCAAAGCCACGGCCCTTGAGCACGATTGCACGGCCCTTGAGTGCAAAGCCACGGCCCTTGAGCACGATGGCACGGCCCTTGAGTGCAAAGCCACGGCCCTTGAGTGCAAAGCCACGGCCCTTGAGCACGATGATACGGCCAAAGAGCACACAAGCGTAGATCCTTCACCACGAAGGTCTAAACCTTTAACCAGGCCCCTTACGGGTCAGGTCAAAGGCCAGGTCGCCATGCCAAACGGTCGTGAACTTCGTGCTCAAGGGTCGTAACGTCCTGCCCAAACGACCACTATAAGCTCATTAAGAAGAAAAGAAAAACTGGACCTTGAACATCGGAAGAGATGTGTTACGACCCCACTGCGTCCAACCCACTCTGGAAGCAGGAGTGGAGGTGGAGGGAGCCCCATACCAACGTCCTCCCCCCTTACAATAATACACCTACAGTAGGGGCTTGATGTAGTACGATGACTATGCCCAGTTTATTCCCGGGCCATTTCACGTCAAGAATCGTTTACAACACTGAGTGGAGTAATGGCGTGGAGTGCGGTGTATCTGTAGAATTTCTACGTTTCTCCAGTGGGTAAACAGAGAAAGATCCATCTCTGTGTTGTTAACGGATAAGCAGTGGTGGAGGCACTAGTACCGTGTTGTCAACAGGTAAACGGTATAAGCAACGGTTCTGTTCTTCACATATAAACGGTGGTGAACGCCAGTCTTCTACTGTAAACATATAAACAGTAAAAAACGACCCGTTCCTTTACCGCCAACAGACAAACGGTGGAAACACCAGTCCTGTACGGTCAACAGATAAAAAACTATAAAGCATTAGTCTGTTAATAGATACAAAGTGGAGACTCCAATCCAGCGCTGTTAACAGATAAACAGGAAAAGTATCTATTCTGTGCTGTTAACAGATACAGAGTATGGAGACAGAGGGTTACAAAAACAGTGTATCAGGGCCAAGCCTCCAACCCCCTTCAACACACTGGTAAAAAATTGAGTTAAGATTCAAAGGAACAGCCTTGCCATGCCCTATTTGTGCTAGTAATACCCATGCATTTTCACAGGAAAAAAAATTATATAGTGCGGCTCATATATTGCTGTTTTTACAAGCATATATATATATATATATATATATATATATATATATATATATATATATATATATATATATATATATATATATATATATATTCCTATGAGTCCACAAGAAATGAAACATGATAGTGGTCATCACCTCCAACAGAGACGCGAGAGATACACACACATCTGGCACTTGAGGAAGGATCTCAACCCAAGACCCTTCTTCAGAAGAGCAACAGTTCCCAATCCTTTGTATCGAGATCATTCAGCTCGGTGGGAATCAGAAGTGCCTTACCTTCCGTCTGGAAGGAGAGTATCAATGTCTAGGGAGACTTCCCAGTACTCTGCCTCCATACACCAGTAAATGGAATGGACCATTACACAGGGGACGCTGGGCTCTCGCGAGACACATATAAGAAAGTTCCCTCAAAATACGCAAGACCATCCGGCCAGGCGTCGTGGTCGTGCAAGGCTGCAGCATGCAAAGGCCTCGTCAACCAACCAACAACCACAGAAATCCAGACAGGCCAAGATGCGTAGACCAGCATCAGATGAACAGGGACTCGAAAGGTCTACACGACACAAGGCATCACATCTCACATGATCATAAGCCACGGAACATGTGATGCGCGGAAAACACAAACACACACACACCACCCCATCACTCCGAGATGCCTATGAACGTCAACCAATGGTCGTAAAGCAAATCAGAAGATGACAGAAAACGACTGTTCTACTCGAAGGCGACCTCCTCACATGATGCCTGCCCCCCGCCCCCTTCTCCTTGTGGTTTCCCCATTCCTGTAGCCTCCTACGCTACCCTTCCCGCCATACGGTGATGGTCTGGCTCATTTGTACGCCCCATCCCCTCTTTTTTTTTTTTTCAGTCGTCTTATTGCGCCTCTCCCTGATTATACCCCTAACTTGGTTACCCCTCTTCTTACGGTGCCCCTTATGCAGTAGGCGCCGTTACCTACCCGATGCCCTTCCTAGGATCCATTGCTGTGGTGCCCCTACCACGAACCACATTAAGTGCCACCCCATACCACACAAACCCGGTGCCCCCGTGCAATAAAGGGCGACCCCCTTCTAGGACACATCCAGTGGTACCAAAAACCGTTTCCCACCCCCAACTATGATACCCATTCATCGCAAAAACCCTGGTAACCCCACGTGTTGGTATTAACCCCTCCCCCCTCCCTCCCTGCCCCAATCAGCCACACCCCCTCCTTTAAACCCCCCGAGGCATCAAAAATGACACACCCGTCTGTCATCAGAGGCATTTCTCCCATGCGTGTGTGACGCAACCCGAGCACCAGTAGCAGCAGCACGGCCGACCTTCTCCGCCAGTCTTCCTGCTCTGCCAAAAATCAGACCGTAGCCTTGCCCTTATGCTCGATGGGGTCCGGCTTTGGGGAGGTCGGTCTTCATTGAGAGAGAGAGAAAAAAAAAGACACAATGAAAAAAGTAGAAAACCCCACACGTGGAACGTACCAGGGCTGTCCTCTAGGGTGTGTGCCGCGTCGAGTTCCAGCAGTAAAAACGACCTTCTTGGTCACTGATGTGTTTCATCTCCTGGTATGGTCGTGTTCCAGGGGGAGAAAAAACACCTCACTGGTCGCTCTCTCCCTCAAAGATGTGCTTTACCTTCCAGTACGGTCGTGATCCTGGAGCAGGACGCCCTTCACTGGCCACTCCCCCCTTTGGAGATGTGTCCAGCCCTTCTCGATCGTCGTTTTCCAGCAGTACGACTTTCCAGGATCGTCGTTTTCCAGCAGTAAGACTTTCCAGGATCGTCGTTTTCCAGCAGTAAGACTTTCCAGGATCGTCGTTTTCCAGCAATGAGACTTTCCAGGATCGTCGTTTTCCAGCAGCAAGACTTTCCAGGATCGTCGTTTTCCAGCAGTAAGACTTTCCAGGATCGTCGTTTTCCAGCAGTGAGACCACCTACCTACGTCTACCACTCGTGGAGTGGAAGAAAGCACGTTTGATGAAGCTGCACTGACAGAAAATACACAGAAGACATTTCGAAGCAAGAGGGGTAAGTAAGAGCTGGCTGGAATACAATCGCAGGGTAGACGCACAAAGGACTTCTCATGAACCTCACCATCACACGAAAACCCTCACACTCCCACACCTCACGTTACCACTTACCCGCCCACAATGCTATGGCATGAGGAAGACAATGAGAGGCACCCAACACACGCGCGCCGTGCATCAAATCTACACACATTAGGCGAAGTAATGGTAAGGTACTGAGCCGGGCTGAAAGGGGAGGCCTCATACATTTTGGAGACGGAAACACGTTCTGGTAAGGTAAGTACATACACATATATATACAAGGGGAATAGAGTAATATATTAGTATAATTACATGTGGTCTGTGGGCCACCATGTATTCAACAGTATACCACATATCAAAGGCTGGGTTTGAATATATCCGGGCAACATAACAGTACATAAAAAAGTTAAGTTAGGATTAAGCCTACACACACACACAAACACACACACACACACACACACACACACACATTAAAGGCTGGGTTCATGTATATATACATACATACGTGCGAACAGAAGAGGAATACATTAAGGTAAATCACAGAGGTGGGATGAGCCCCGCCCATGTATTCACTACAGACACACGATCATTACAGGTTGGGTCAATCCCGAAATATGTACGTGAACTCAAGTTCGTTTTACCTGTAATATAAAAAACATGTAAGATCACAATAAGAAATACACACACACACACACACACACACACACACACACATACACACATATATATATATATATATATATATATATATATATATATATATATATATATATATATATATATATATATATATATATATATATATTCCATTTTTTTTCACCAGCAGCAATTGTCTTGAATCACCCATGAACACATTCCACGAGTGATATTGTTGAAGGTATATCCAGACTGTACCAAAACCAGATCGCATTTACTGCTATTATATTCGATTTACCTCTTTTTTTTCTCTCTCTTTCTCTCAACGCCACATACCACAAGCTCATGGTAAAGGGTAAGCTGCGGGTTGGGTGCGAGAGTGGGGCGTCCATCTCTTCCGTAGACCAACCAGGGATAGCCTGGCGGCATCGGCGCTTAATCAGGAGAGACCGATGTTAGCGCAGCAGTTCACCAGCGGGAGATAGCGAGGGAGAGGGAGGAGAGGCAAAGGTATCCATCCGGCTCCACTCAAATATCGCATTCCATCATCGCCACGTCCTCCTCCTCCTCCTTCTCCATCACATCACCTTCGCCACGTCTCGCCCGGCACCAAGCCTCCGTCTCCCTCACTTCCCTACCTCCCTCTTGCTATCTAACGACCTTGTTCACTCGCGTCCCGTACCTCCGTGTGAGCCTTATGGTCTCCACACCCCCCTCCGTCCAACCCTCCCTAACCCCGTATATAATTTCCCTCTCACCCCTGCACCCCAATCCCATCTCCCCTCCCCTTCCAAGACCTCCCACTCGCCCGTCCTCGAGCGGAGCCCACTGCTCACCCCAACCCCAGAAAACTAGCATATGCTCCGTGGTCCAGCGACGGTAACCACCCCTACGTGGCACCACCACGCGTCGGGGCCAACACAAGGGGAATGCGAGGCGCAACGCATCTACGATCGGAATGTCAGAAGTGAAGGAGGTCAAGAGAATGGCAGGAAAACCTTAATAATATAACCCGAGTTTAATAATATCGTTTCAATTGGACGAACAATGCCTGAAATGTTCTGATTATTTCGCCACAAGTAGCGGAGTTTGGTGCATTTGTATTGAGTGAGTCACACGGCCGATGAAACAGATGTGTAAAGTGTTTGCAATTTTGTCATACATATATGTATATATATATATATATATATATATATATATATATATATATATATATATATATATATATATATATATCAGAATGCGTTGTATATTTTCACGCGAGAGGTGTGAATTCCAGCCATCTACAAACAACAGGCAATCAACTCGTGTTCAATTAAGATATGCAGGATGTACAAATTCACCATTCTCGAATATATATATATATATATATATATATATATATATATATATATATATATATATATATATACATATATATATATATATGCATATACCTTTCTATTTTCTTCTCCGTAAACCTAACATAAAGAATGTCAAAGCGGCGTCCATAAGCGAACGACTTAATGGCTCCCACAAACCCCAGAGAAAAAGAAAAAAAAATTTAGCACATCTATCGCTGGTGTGTGGAAGGATCCCAAGGGAGCCTGGGCTGAGGATCCCAGGGCCTGGGCTGAGGATCCCAAGGGAGCCTGGGCTGCCGGACGAAACGTTGCTCAACATCGATATCTTTATGGGACGACGCGCCTGTGGCGGGGCGCGTGTCCACGCATACGCATCTGGGGAAGGGCAAGCGTTTCCACGGCCGATAAAAACCCGTGTTCTGCCTATCAATCACGGGTCTAAAACCCGTGTAACGAGGGAGACACACGGAGGCATTTCGACCGGGGAGGAAAGGTCTGCGGTGGTGCTATGAGGTCCGGAGCAGGGTCCAGTTTAGCAAAATCGGCGGTCTGCAGAGCGTCGGGACGGTCCATTTAGCAGAACTGATGGTTTGCAGCGCGTCGGGACGGTCCATTTAGCAAAACCGGTGGTCTGCAGCGTGTCGGGACAGTCCATTTAGCAACACTGGTGGTCTGTAGCGCGTCGGGACGGTCCATTTACCAACACCGGTGGTCTGCAGCGGGTCGGGACGGTCCATTTAGCAAAACCGGTGGTCTGCAGCGTGTCGGGACAGTCCATTTAGCAACACTGGTGGTCTGTAGCGCGTCGGGACGGTCCATTTACCAACACCGGTGGTCTGCAGCGGGTCGGGACGGTCCATTTAGCAATACCGGTGGTCTGCAGCGCGTCGGGGACGGTCCATTTAGCAACACCGGTGGTCTGCAGCGTGTCGGGACAGTCCATTTAGCAACACCGGTGGTCTGCAGCGCGTCGGGACGGTCCATTTACCAACACCGGTGGTCTGCAGCGTGTCGGGACAGTCCATTTAGCAACACCGGTGGTCTGCAGCGCGTCGGGACGGTCCATTTACCAACACCGGTGGTCTGCAGCGCGTCGGACGGTCCATTTAGCAAAACCGGTGGTCTGCAGCGCGTCGGACGGTCCATTTAGCAAAACCGGTGGTCTGCAGCGTGTCGGGACAGTCCATTTAGCAACACCGGTGGTCTGCAGCGCGTCGGACGGTCCATTTAGCAAAACCGGTGGTCTGCAGCGGGTCGGGACGGTCCATTTAGCAAAACCGGTGGTCTGCAGCGCGTCGGACGGTCCATTTAGCAAAACCGGTGGTCTGCAGCGCGTCGGACGGTCCATTTAGCAAAACCGGTGGTCTGCAGCGCGTCGGACGGTCCATTTAGCAAAACCGGTGGTCTGCAGCGCGTCGGACGGTCCATTTAGCAAAACCGGTGGTCTGCAGCGGGTCGGGACGGTCCATTTAGCAAAACCGGTGGTCTGCAGCGCGTCGGACGGTCCATTTAGCAAAACCGGTGGTCTGCAGCGCGTCGGACGGTCCATTTAGCAAAACCGGTGGTCTGCAGCGGGTCGGGACGGTCCATTTAGCAACACCGGTGGTCTGCAGCGCGTCGGACGGTCCATTTAGCAACACCGGTGGTCTGCAGCGCGTCGGACGGTCCATTTAGCAAAACCGGTGGTCTGCAGCGCGTCGGACGGTCCATTTAGCAAAACCGGTGGTCTGCAGCGTGTCGGGACAGTCCATTTAGCAACACCGGTGGTCTGCAGCGCGTCGGACGGTCCATTTAGCAACACCGGTGGTCTGCAGCGTGTCGGGACAGTCCATTTAGCAACACCGGTGGTCTGCAGCGTGTCGGGACAGTCCATTTAGCAACACCGGTGGTCTGCAGCGTGTCGGGACAGTCCATTTAGCAACACCGGTGGTCTGCAGCGCGTCGGACGGTCCATTTAGCAAAACCGGTGGTCTGCAGCGTGTCGGGACAGTCCATTTAGCAACACCGGTGGTCTGCAGCGTGTCGGGACAGTCCATTTAGCAACACCGGTGGTCTGCAGCGTGTCGGGACAGTCCATTTAGCAACACCGGTGGTCTGCAGCGCGTCGGACGGTCCATTTAGCAACACCGGTGGTCTGCAGCGTGTCGGGACAGTCCATTTAGCAACACCGGTGGTCTGCAGCGCGTCGGACGGTCCATTTAGCAAAACCGGTGGTCTGCAGCGCGTCGGACGGTCCATTTAGCAACACCGGTGGTCTGCAGCGCGTCGGACGGTCCATTTAGCAACACCGGTGGTCTGCAGCGCGTCGGGACGGTCCATTTAGCAAAACCGGTGGTCTGCAGCGCGTCGGACGGTCCATTTAGCAAAACCGGTGGTCTGCAGCGCGTCGGACGGTCCATTTAGCAACACCGGTGGTCTGCAGCGGGTCGGGACGGTCCATTTAGCAACACCGGTGGTCTGCAGCGTGTCGGGACAGTCCATTTAGCAACACCGGTGGTCTGCAGCGCGTCGGACGGTCCATTTAGCAACACCGGTGGTCTGCAGCGGGTCGGGACGGTCCATTTAGCAACACCGGTGGTCTGCAGCGCGTCGGACGGTCCATTTAGCAAAACCGGTGGTCTGCAGCGGGTCGGGACGGTCCATTTAGCAAAACCGGTGGTCTGCAGCGTGTCGGGACAGTCCATTTAGCAACACCGGTGGTCTGCAGCGGGTCGGGACGGTCCATTTAGCAAAACCGGTGGTCTGCAGCGCGTCGGACGGTCCATTTAGCAAAACCGGTGGTCTGCAGCGTGTCGGGACAGTCCATTTAGCAACACCGGTGGTCTGCAGCGTGTCGGGACAGTCCATTTAGCAACACCGGTGGTCTGCAGCGGGTCGGGACGGTCCATTTAGCAACACCGGTGGTCTGCAGCGCGTCGGACGGTCCATTTAGCAAAACCGGTGGTCTGCAGCGGGTCGGGACGGTCCATTTAGCAAAACCGGTGGTCTGCAGCGTGTCGGGACAGTCCATTTAGCAACACCGGTGGTCTGCAGCGTGTCGGGACAGTCCATTTAGCAACACCGGTGGTCTGCAGCGTGTCGGGACAGTCCATTTAGCAACACCGGTGGTCTGCAGCGTGTCGGGACAGTCCATTTAGCAACACCGGTGGTCTGCAGCGCGTCGGACGGTCCATTTAGCAACACCGGTGGTCTGCAGCGCGTCGGACGGTCCATTTAGCAACACCGGTGGTCTGCAGCGTGTCGGGACAGTCCATTTAGCAACACCGGTGGTCTGCAGCGCGTCGGACGGTCCATTTAGCAAAACCGGTGGTCTGCAGCGCGTCGGACGGTCCATTTAGCAAAACCGGTGGTCTGCAGCGTGTCGGGACAGTCCATTTAGCAACACCGGTGGTCTGCAGCGCGTCGGGACGGTCCATTTAGCAAAACCGGTGGTCTGCAGCGCGTCGGACGGTCCATTTAGCAAAACCGGTGGTCTGCAGCGTGTCGGGACAGTCCATTTAGCAACACCGGTGGTCTGCAGCGTGTCGGGACAGTCCATTTAGCAACACCGGTGGTCTGCAGCGCGTCGGACGGTCCATTTAGCAACACCGGTGGTCTGCAGCGTGTCGGACGGTCCATTTAGCAACACCGGTGGTCTGCAGCGTGTCGGGACAGTCCATTTAGCAACACCGGTGGTCTGCAGCGCGTCGGGACGGTCCATTTAGCAAAACCGGTGGTCTGCAGCGCGTCGGACGGTCCATTTAGCAAAACCGGTGGTCTGCAGCGTGTCGGGACAGTCCATTTAGCAACACCGGTGGTCTGCAGCGGGTCGGGACGGTCCATTTAGCAAAACCGGTGGTCTGCAGCGTGTCGGGACAGTCCATTTAGCAACACCGGTGGTCTGCAGCGCGTCGGACGGTCCATTTAGCAACACCGGTGGTCTGCAGCGTGTCGGGACAGTCCATTTAGCAACACCGGTGGTCTGCAGCGCGTCGGGACGGTCCATTATGCAAAACCGGTAGTCTGCAGCGCGTCGGGACGGTCCATTTAGCAACACCGGTGGTCTGCAGCGCGTCGGACGGTCCATTTAGCAAAACCGGTGGTCTGCAGCGGGTCGGGACGGTCCATTTACCAACACCGGTGGTCTGCAGCGCGTCGGACGGTCCATTTAGCAAAACCGGTGGTCTGCAGCGTGTCGGGACAGTCCATTTAGCAACACCGGTGGTCTGCAGCGTGTCGGGACAGTCCATTTAGCAACACCGGTGGTCTGCAGCGTGTCGGGACAGTCCATTTAGCAACACCGGTGGTCTGCAGCGTGTCGGGACAGTCCATTTAGCAACACCGGTGGTCTGCAGCGTGTCGGGACAGTCCATTTAGCAACACCGGTGGTCTGCAGCGCGTCGGACGGTCCATTTAGCAAAACCGGTGGTCTGCAGCGGGTCGGGACGGTCCATTTAGCAAAACCGGTGGTCTGCAGCGTGTCGGGACAGTCCATTTAGCAACACCGGTGGTCTGCAGCGTGTCGGGACAGTCCATTTAGCAACACCGGTGGTCTGCAGCGTGTCGGGACAGTCCATTTAGCAACACCGGTGGTCTGCAGCGTGTCGGGACAGTCCATTTAGCAACACCGGTGGTCTGCAGCGTGTCGGGACAGTCCATTTAGCAACACCGGTGGTCTGCAGCGTGTCGGGACAGTCCATTTAGCAACACCGGTGGTCTGCAGCGTGTCGGGACAGTCCATTTAGCAACACCGGTGGTCTGCAGCGTGTCGGGACAGTCCATTTAGCAACACCGGTGGTCTGCAGCGTGTCGGGACAGTCCATTTTTAACTCACCAGGTATATGCGAAGCATCTCCTCCGCCCCACACTCGCTATCTTGACCGTGAGGAGGAGAATGGCTGGTCAGATTCCACACGTCGGAGCGGAATATCGAGGACCTCGCTTCTGCAGGAAGTGCTGTGTGGCGTGCCACACTGTCATGCCCTTACGACCAAGCATCTCATGAATGTATCCGAGAATCAACGTTCCTCTCCCCCACTTCTAAATCAACGACCACAACTCTTTCCAACACGACGACGCAACCCTTGAACACGACGATCCGACCCTTGGAGCATGATGGCCCGGCCTCTGACGTGACTCTTAACTGATCAAGGCAAAGAAACCACGTCTGTCTACCCTAAGGCTCGCACCGCCGTGTGCTCTGAGGCGTACGCGGGGAGAAGCCAGACAACACAAGACCTCATGGTCTACGGCGAGGTTATCTGCTGGAGGACGGCGCTCTATGTTCTAAGGTCCTCATGTCTAAAGAGAAAGGACATCAAAGCAGGAGGAGTCTAGCTAAACCAAATGGCTTTCATGTATGTGATATTCCGCCACAGTAAAGTCTTAAGGTTCGTACCTTCGTGCTGGACGGATCTTTACAAAGGAGTGACTGGGACCTCACACTAGGAGCCATAGCTGCAACCATGGCAGTGGGCAGAGGCTCCCGCCTTCAGACAACTTGGGAAAAAGAAAGATAATCAAAATGGTCTCAACTGGTACTGGACCTTCGCAAACCTAACCAAGCGTACCAAAGAGTCAACGGAATCTACTGTCGGAGGACCACAGAAGTAAGTCTTCGCCAGGCCTTTCATCACGAAGAAACAGATACGAGTCAAAACATTATCCTGCTAAATACGTCACCCACCTCCCACAACCACATGAAGAGGAACAATGATCACAACGAACACACGAATCTCATCATTAATATGAAATGCAACTAAAGCAAACACCAATAGCATTCCACAAGGTGTTCGTCCTCCCCTCGGGGCTGGTCGATTAAGTGTGGGATATGGAGCGGGATATGTTTCCCCATCGAACAAAGACAGACGACGATGGTGCACATGGGAATACATGGGAAAGCCAGACTACAGAAGACCCGATGGTTTACAACGAAGCCATCCGCTGGGAGAAAGGCACCAGCACCTCACCAAATTCCTAACCTACACAGACGGAGACAAGACAACGAACCATCAGGGTGTAGCTAAGCCAAGGCGTAAAGTCTGGCCTAAGGTCAAAACATATCGTGTTATTAGCAATCATAATTTATTACGAATATGATCGTTCGTATCGTAATCAAATCTGAATATCTGCGCTCCTTACCATAATAGTATTTGAATATCTAAATTAGTATCAAAATCCATATTTGAATACCTAAATTAGCATGTTAATTATCCTTCTCGAACGCTCATACCTGCTTGCCTCTCCTGTTTCAGCGAGGCGGTGTGCTGTCAGTAACAGAGGAGAAGACTCGGCCTTAGTGGGGCAGAGAAATCCTCGCTTCACTCCCTCTTCTGATAATACCTTTACAGTATCGTAATACAGGAGGGGAGGAGGATTTCCAGCCATCCCACTCCCGCCGCCAGACGTCGCCACAGTTCTGGGTACAGTCAAATTCAGCAGATCTAACCACATGATACGCCAGAATCAAAAGTGCGCTGGGTTTGCCTCTCGCCTACGACTGGTCTAGCTAACTTTTCGTTACCAAGTTTGGGATTGCTAACTTTCTCACATCTCTTGGAGGATCAGTTAACCACCCATGACTCTGGGATGTGTAGCCTACCCTGCATAACTCTTGTGATGTGTAGGTTACCTCCCATATCTCTGTGATGTGTTGTTACCCCCATTAAAACCCTGGAGTGTGTTGGTACCCCACCACAACTTTGGGATGTGGAGTTACCCCCCCCCCCACATAACTGGCATGTGTCGATACCCCACCATAACCCTGGAATACCTAACTGATTCTAACTGTTCATCTTCCAATACTAACTAAAAAAAAAAAAAATAAAGCAACTGTACTCGCAACTTCCATCACACCTAAACGAGAATGTGTGTGTGTAAGTGTATATATATATATATATATATATATATATATATATATATATATATATATATATATATATATATATATATATATATATATATGAACTAGAACATGATAACAGCTGTGATTCCACTATTTCGGGGACGAATTTATGTTCTCCAACTTGTGTTAAGCGATCATGATAACATCTCCAATTACAATACTTTACGAACAAGATTTACGTCGCCCAACTTGTGTTAAAGCAAATCCAGTTTTGCGTTAACCTGGTGAATGTCATGCGCAGATCCTGTCATAGAAGCGGTTAATGTAAGTGTTCCTTGGAGGTCTTGGTGTACTCGATACATCAAACTTTTTATGACGTTATATCCTTAGCTGGCGGTGGGCGTCAGCGGTTAGCTAATACAGGGGTGGTTCGCGTCCGTCCTTGAACAAAGGATTTTCATGGTGTGATCTGCGTCCCCGGGTCACTTCACTTCGCCCACCCCACCACAGGTGCTTGGCGCACCAACACCAGCGATACCAGGTCGATGGAGGAGGAGGAGGAGGTATGGTGAGGTGAGGGAGGGAGGGAAGAGTGAGGGGAGGGTTGAAGGCTAACAGGCTCGCCAGGGGAAGAAGTCTCATCCCTCACCCACGGACAGCAGCCGGCCACACACACATCCGTCACGACCCGCGCACGTCCTCCCGCCTCCTGCCTCGCCTATCACTTTCCACTTGTCTCCCTTGGTCCCTCGAGGACTCACCCTACGTGAAGCCGTCTACAATGAGCCAGCCAGACTCAGCCAGTCATGCATGCCCGTTGTCCCAGGCAGGGTGACCCTGGGGCCGGGGTCGCTCTCTCTCTCTCTCTCTCTCTCTCTTGCAGGTGAAGGCGGAGGGTTGACTGTGGAATAACAACGTCACACGTATCCTGGTCCGCGTCCACCTCACCCCACTAGGTTAACAGGGCCACGGGGGTTCATACGCTAATTACGCACTGCTAAAACACGCGTGATCTCAGCGTTAAGTCAGGTGGCCCACCCACCTAGCCTGGCCTCGACGGGTCCAGCAGGTTATAATGACAACTACAACAGTAGCTAACGACACACACACGCACACACACACACACCCAATGTATGTGTGTGTGTGTGTGTGTGTGTGTGTGAGAGAGAGAGAGAGAGAGAGAGAGAGAGAGAGAGAGAGAGAGAGAGAGAGAGAGAGAGAGAGAGAGAGAGAGAGAGAGAGAGGCGGCGTCCGGATAACGGAGACCTACGAGCTAAAAGGCCCAGCCTTTACTGGCGAGGCTGGCGATCTTGAACCCAACCCCCGCTTAAAAGGTCTCCCCATACCAAGAAGTGACGATAAGAGAGATGGTCAGAGTTTCACGATTGGACCACCCGACCCGGGTTCTACAGTCCACGACCCGGGTTCTACAGTCCACACATTAAAGAAAATATCTATTCAAAGAACCGGTCATGTGATCAGGTCCACACACACACACACACACACACACACACACACACACACACACACAACACTCGTCTCTTCAACATCGAGGACACGATCGTTTCCTCCCTACGTCGTACATGTACAATGTCCTCCTCCATCCTGGCGCCGGAGTTCCTCTGGAAGACCCGTATCATCAGCGACCCAGTAAGAACGAGCAAAGCAAATTTACATCAACGTCCACCAATTAAAAGCATGGCCATAAATTCATTAATTCTATTACAGATAATCTTTGCGTCTGGGGGGTCGCACTTCACCTTCCTCCCTCCCTCCCTTCATAACACTGGGGTCGCACTTCACCTTCCTCCCTCCCTCCCTTCATAACACTGGGATCGCACTTCACCTTCCTACCTCCCTCCCTTCATGACACTGGGGTCGCACTTCACCTTCCTACCTCCCTCCCTTCATAACACTGGGGTCGCACTTCACCTTCCTACCTCCCTCCCTTCATAACACTGGGGTCGCACTTCACCTTCCTACCTCCCTCCCTTCATAACACTGGGGTCGCACCTCACCTTCCTCCCTCCCTCCCTTCATAACACTGGGGTCGCACTTCACCTTCCTACCTCCCTCCCTTCATGACAGTGGGGGTCGCACCTCACCTTCCTACCTCCCTCCCTTCATGACACTGGGGGTCGCACCTCACCTTCCTCCCTCCCTCCCTTCATGACACTGGGGTCGCACCTCACCTTCCTCCCTCCCTCCCTTCATGACACTGGGGTCGCACCTCACCTCCCTCCCTCCCTCCCTTCATAACACTGGGGTCGCACCTCACCTTCCTACCTCCCTCCCTTCATAACACTGGGGGTCGCACCTCACCTTCCTACCTCCCTCCCTTCATAACACTGGGGTCGCACCTCACCTTCCTACCTCCCTCCCTTCATAACACTGGGGTCGCACCTCACCTTCCTACCTCCCTCCCTTCATGACACTGGGGGTCGCAGCTCACCTTCCTACCTCCCTCCCTTCATAACACTGGGGTCGCACCTCACCTTCCTACCTCCCTCCCTTCATAACACTGGGATCGCACCACACCTTCCTACCTCCCTCCCTTCATAACACTGGGGTCGCACTTCACCTTCCTCCCTCCCTCCCTTCATGACACTGGGGTCGCACTTCACCTTCCTCCCTCCCTCCCTTCATGACACTGGGGTCGCACCTCACCTTCCTACCTCCCTCCCTTCATGACAGTGGGGGTCGCACTTCACCTTCCTCCCTCCCTCCCTTCATAACACTGGGGTCGCACCTCACCTCCCTCCCTCCCTTCCTTCATGACCCCGAGATAGTCCATTTAGCGGCTGACGTAATAAACTAAGGTTTATGAGTGGACTTTATTCTCCCCAGGACTGGACGCCGACGTGGTAAATTCACCAGAGGAGGACGTCCAGAGATGCCGTCTCCCGCAGTCCTCTTGGGGCGGAGACACATGGAAGAGCCGGGGATAACATTCAACATTCAGGGATCTTCTCCCTGCGTGGAAATATTCTTTAAACTCTGCATAAATATCATTACTACTACTGCTAATAATAATAATAGATAATAAAGCCGAACTTTTTCAACCAAGCATGTCTCTAAACACTAGCCTGCAATCGAACCCACCCTCACCAACTGTGCAAGAACTTAGGCCCTGTACATAATGTTCAAAGAAATCAGGAAGACGTGAAAGAAAAAAAAAACTGAAACGTTCCATCAATATTCACACGGTACACGGAAATCATTTAGTTTCGTGTCTCCATCTGCCTCGGTCGGGTGAGGAAGGCACAAGGAGGAATCGCTCCTCTGGTCTGGTCGGGTGTGTAATCTGGGAGAACTCTCCACCCCTCTCGCGACAGCTCTACACGACCAGGAACATGGACGACCATCCATCTCGCGTCAGGACACGTGCTCCCGTGGCAGTGTCCACCTTACCGGACTAGACAGATAACGATACAGACATGGACAGACACCCTCGCATATATACACATCCCCCAACCATCGCTCTAACACGGCCGGCCGTGTTGTCTATGATCTTATCCCAGTCTCTGGCTGCCTTAACACGACCGGCACTGCTTGTCCCTCGGCCAGACCCGACTACTAAAGAGGCAAGCATACCTCCCCCATTCCTGACTGCCTCACGCCGGCGTCTCTAAACGCCCACTCGCCGCTGACAATGGCACGGTTTCCATCAGAGTGTCTGAGTGCACAGTACATACCCGGGGCTTGCCAAACGGCCACAGGGGAATGCAGTTGCCCATCAGATGCCAAAACTCTCCAGCCTCAGCGGTGCTTGCAAATCCAGCGATAAACAAATCAATGGATGCATGACTTCCCCAAGGAGTACAAGGGATCTCGCAACATCGGCAAATAAATCTCGCTGAGACATGATCCTTGTACGGGGCAGAGGTTGCAGGAAAGCAACACACGATGCAAATTAATCTGCAAGAATGGAAGGGGAAAAATGGCGTTCCTTCGGTGTATCATTACCGTTCAATTTTCTTCCTCCGCTCTCTACGGAGGGGTGTGGGGATGGTAAGTAATATTGATGAGAGAGAGAGAGAGAGAGAGAGAGAGAGAGAGAGAGAGAGAGAGAGAGAGAGAGAGAGAGAGAGAGAGAGAGAGAGAGAGAGGCCGCCCGTTCCTTTTTCGCATGGTCTGCTGCTTTCCTGTAACATATCTTCTTTGGAAAATCATATTCTGTGGACTTCTTCAACTCGCCCCATCCCCGGAGACCGCAGACCCGTCAGTACCCAACGACTACCATCCATCCTCCTACGGGCCACAGACCCATCAGTACCCAACGACTCCCATCCTCCTACGGGCCACAGACCCATCAGTAAGTACCCAACGACTACCATCCATCCTCCTACGGGCCATAGGCCCCTCCAGTCACCCGGTACTCCCGCCCCAAGGCACCAGCACCAGCCTTACACATACCGAGGGAGGTGAAGGTGCGTTGCGGTTCACGGCTGGTCGAGCAAGAAGAGAGGAGGCCCCTAAGGGGAGGTGGTGGTGGTGGTGGCCGACTTCCGCAGGCCTTGAAACTTCAGGGAGGGTGCGCGGTGACACCCCCCCAAAAAAAAATATATACCCAGAAAAAAAATTAAACTAAATTTGTGATCTAGGAAGAGGTGGATAGGGTGTATCTTAAAGGTGCCGTGGAGCACAGGGGTGGGAACCTAGGAATGATATAATGGCTTCCCTTCCGCGTTAGCTACAGTGTTGAAGTCTCTTTAATATGGCGCACACACACTGTGAGAAAAAAAAAAAATCCTTTGGCCAATCCTTCGACATCTGTCTGCGATGGTTTCATCTATGAACACTTTTACTCCAGTCTGATCTTCTAAAGCCATGTATGATGTAACTGACTACATGTCATCCATGAGGAGAATTAAAAAGGATATGATAATTGGGCTTTGATGTCAGATAACGTACTTACTCTGAGGCGGAGATAAGAAGGCTATGACTATCATAATGCTATCCATAACTTTAAGAGCTGCTGTATGTAGATATTTCAAATGTGACTGGATAATGGCTTTTGCCTTCGTTAATTCGTCCTGTAAATGTCAGGCCATTGCTACTGGAGACTGGTAATTACGTGGGCAAATATGGACTTCCCTCAACCACCTGTAAACTTTCTGCATCCATTAATTTCCACCCCACGCAAAATACCAGTCTCCATTAGCAATGGCCTGACATTTACAGAACGAATTAACGAAGGCAAAAGCCATTACCCAGTGACATTTAAGATATATCTATATACAGCAGCTCTTGAATCTATAAATAACATTATGATGACAGTCATAGCCTTCTTATCTCTGCCCCAGAGTAAGAACGTTATCTGATATCAAAACCAATTATGGACACCAGAACACACACACACACACACACACACACACACACACACACACACACACACACACACACACACACACATACACACACACAAACAAACTGCATGAGTACCATAAATGCGAAAACAAAGAAAAGTTTAAAAAAAATTCTAAGAGAGTAGGACATGTTCGAGAGGTGGGGCTCCACAAGTGTGAAATGAAACCCACGAGGGTTGAAATCCCTTCCCTTACAGTATACACAGGTAATTGTACACAGGTGACGGCCCCACGAGGGCAGAACTCCCTCCAAGAATACAGAACTCCCTCCACGAGTACAGAACTCCCTCCACGAGTGCAAAACTCCCTCCACGAGTGTCGAACTCCCTTCACGAGTAAGGAACTCCCTCCACGAGTACAGAACTCCCTCCACGAGTACAGAACTCCCTCCACGAGTACAGAACTCCCTCCACGAGTACAGAACTCCCTCCAGGAGTGCAGGACATCCTCCAGGAGTGCATGACTCCCTCCACGAGTACAGAACTCCCGCTACGAGTATGGAACTCCTCAACGAGTACAGAACTCCCTCCACGAGTGCAGGACATCCTCCAGGAGTGCATGACTCCCTCCACGAGTACAGAACTCCCGCTACGAGTATGGAACTCCCTCCACGAGTACAGAACTCCCTCCACGAGTGCAAATCTCCCTCCAGGAGCACGGAACTCCCTCCTCGTCCTGTACAACAGGGAACTTCAAACACTCAAGAGAGGAACTCGTCACACCATTGTATTTCCTGGTCAACGTTGACCCCTTCCACTGCCTCCCTCTCTCTCTCACCGACGGCAAAACACTAGTGCTACCGAGCCACGTAATGCGACAGAGAAAAATTGAGTGACGCGTTCGTTCCTCACGTCATGCTACCGCAATATGCGTCGCTTCCATACGTCACAGCCTCAGTCGGTTCTCTTCGTCACATCACACTCGCTGCTGAAACGTTACGTCTTCTCTCTACGACACAACATTTGCCTGCGTCGATGGAAGAAAGAAAAAAAAAAAAAACCCAAAAACGTGCAAGTTCTCTGCGTCGCTGCATATGCCGCTCCAACCGATGCCATTCCCCTACGACAGCTCCTACGCTGGCCAAAACCGACCTATACCCAGCTACGCACATGATACATAACGCAGGCTAGACCCCTTCCTACAGTAGCTCCTTGCAAAGGTCATGCTCTACGCTCCGATGATCAGCGCCAAAGAAAAGAAGAAAAAAAAAAAAGGGGGGCACCAACTGGTAGGTCACACGAAGCTGAAAAAGGTCAAGGTCACATACCTCGGCAGTGACGCAGGAAGACCAACCCGAGTTAAGAACAGGTCTATATATAAATATATATATATATATATATATATATATATATATATATATATATATATATATATATATATATATATATATGACCTTAAGCTTGAGACAACCAAAACATGGGCCACATAAAGAACGAGAGTATCATGGTGTCTCAGAGAATGACTCTCAACTCCTGACGAAGGTGTTAAAAGATTCTTCTTTTTTTCCTTTCTCCCTCGCGCTGGTGGATGTCGTAGCCTGATGTTGCTGACGGCCCTGATGACCCTAGCGGCTGCTCACGGGTCTTAAACCAGCCAGCCAGCCACTCAACCACCTAGCCAACCAACCAAATGTCCTCTAGGGGAAAATACTCGCTCGCTCAAAATGTCCACCACACGCCCCAACCGTATCACAGTGGCTGAGGCGAACGTGTCCGCTGCACTAATGGATTTACAGTGACTGACCCTTACAAAAACGACAGCCCACATCCTGAACGCTAACACAGGACAATAGCTAATAGGACGCAATCCGCCCTTAAGCAAGACGGTACGACTGTTTTTTTTTTTCGGCACGACCCTTGAGCAAATGACGGCTTAACCCTTGTCCTCGACGGCACAACCCTTACCCTCGACGACGGTACGACCCTTGAGCACGACGGTACGACCCTTGTCCTCGACGACGGTACGACCCTTGAGCACGACGGTACGACCCTTGTCCTCGACGAAGGTACGACCCTTGAGCACGACGGTACGACCCTTGTCCTCGACGACGGTACGACCCTTGAGCACGACGGTACGACCCTTGTCCTCGACGACGGTACGACCCTTGTCCTCGACGACGGTGCGACCCTTGAGCACGACGGTACGACCCTTGTCCTCGACGACGGTGCGACCCTTCAACACGACGGAACGACCCTTGTCCTCGACGAAAGTACGACCCTTGAGCACGACGGCACGACCCTTGTCCTCGACGAAGGTGCGATCCTCGAACCCTTGGGAGAACGCTGAGTGACCAGTGACACTCATAAAACTCTGCTTACCTTCCCCCCATCACGAGGCATGATCACCTCACAGCCAATCACCAGGTGTGGGTGGGCCGGATATCTGGGCGTTAAGCCTATCTACTCCCAGAGTCATTATGACCCTCAACATCAAGTTATAACCATGAAGAGAAAATAAAAAAAATATCAGGTTTACATTCAAGTTAATTCGAAGATCACACACACACGCACAGTGCAGCCGTCAAACTGGTCGAAAAGGAGCGCAGTCTCGTCAGGTAACTTCACGTACCAAAGGAGAGTCACCGTTTCCCCTGTTACTGACTGGAGCGCAGCCTTGAGGCTGCAAGAGCCCTATAAAATGGGTCCTTTGGTGAGAATATGTCTTCATGACTGTATTAATTTTAGTCTCCTGACAGTGATATACACCTCGCCGAGATGTTTCGCTCACGATGCAACAATGCGCAGACGGAGTCCGTGAACATTATATATATATATATATATATATATATATATATATATATATATATATATATATATATATATATATATATATACATATTTGATCCATTTCATTCGCTTTGTATGAGAGTAGATGATCATACGAACTGTACTGACAATAATACATTATAGCCAGAACGAAACGATACAACATATCGCATAAAATCAATGAAAAACTAATGAATAAATATACACAACACACGTCACTTCGTTCAGCACGACACAACCAGAGCACCTCCAGCTGGCGAAGTCCTTCACAGGTTCTGTTTCTGCGTCAGGAGCAAGTCGGCCGACCTGCCGACCTGCCTGGGGAAGGCGATGGCGGCGGCAGGTGACAGTGTGCATCAGCTGCAAATGCCTGCTGCTAACAACAACTCCCCCAGGTTACCAACACCTCGCCTGACAACTCCGCCACCTCGGACAACCTACAACAAAAAAATGGGAGTTGGGGAGGTGGTGACAGCTTGATCCATTCATCATCACGAAAAACCCAACATTTTCGAGAAATAGTACAAGAACAGCAAAAATGTGTATATATAAGAGAAAAAAAATAATAATAATCTTTCGTAGAATGTCATCTTATCGTCCCGCCATAAAACCAGCGTCAGGATCGCAGTATATCGCAGGTCTGGACTTCATTCAAAATAATATATCGCCGAGGCGAGATAAAAACGATACGCCCTACGCACACCATCACCCCCCCCCCTCACGAGAATGCGCTTTTGAGACAGACTAGAATGACCAACTGTACCCAAAAGCCTTCACGTACCCGGGACGGCAGCTTCCTGTAACCCAAGCCCTGACTCCGTACCACAACTATGCCGCCTCCCGTCTAATATCATGACCCAAACTTGAGGCAAAAATACGGGTGCTGGCGGGGGAGGGATTTGCCGAGGATCACCGCACCGCACCGCCCTGAGGAACCCCGGCTGACTCGACCGGTGGAAAAAGGAGACGTGGCTCCTCAAAAGAATCAACGACAAAAGAGCCCAGACAAGGGGCCCCGCCGGGATAGTTCAAGGCCGTCGTCCTTCGATTCCCCTGCAGGGAAGCCCCTCAAAGGAGCCGGGTGAGTTAAGAGAACGAAAATAAATACATCCTAAAGTTCGGCCTCCAGTAAGGAAGAGACACGCCCGCCAACCCCCTACAGGACACAAGACCAAAGTAGTACACCTCCTGCTGCAGGATCAGGTGGTTCTCGCGGGGCTCTGTCTGGGTACAACTCAGGCCCATAACAAACAAAGGTCAGAAACACTGCTAAATAAACCTGCCTCAGATGCGCCAGAATGACTGACGACGACCTCGCCACACAAAGGGCGTTGAGGCGGGGCTTCACACAGCCCCCCCGGACATCGCTCACGTCTTTCCTTTCATCCTCCTCTACTGTTCTCGTAGCGTAAGACACTGAATGCGAAAACCTGTCAGTGTGAACCTTGAGAGGACGCTACCAGATGGATTGGCTGTGCGGCGTGCCGCCCCACAAAGAACATCCCATGACATACACACACACACACACACACTCCACAGAGCACGTCGCCGCGCCGGTGTGTCGCCCCAAACGCTTACGGTTAAGTCACCGGACACCTCACCACGTCCTTACCTGTCGCCTCCGCTCACCTGACCACATCTCTGAACCGTCACTTCCACACACCTCACCACGACTCCCGCCTGTCACCTCCACTTACCTCACCTCGCCAAGTCCTCAACTGTGTTAGACCAGTTACCTCCGGTTACTTCGACACGTCCCCACCCTGTCACCAGCCACGTCCACACACCTGTCATCTACACTCACCTCACCAGGTCTCCCTCATGCGTCAGCGCAGCCGAAGTCTTGCCTTTACCACCTTCGCCCTTCGCGACGCTGGACATCTATCTTATCCTTACCAGCGAGGAACACAGTTGTCGGACGTGAGCCCAACCATCCACTAACACGAAGTTTCATCCAGTGAATTCTGCGATACCTTGCCCTAGCTCGCGTATTACTACAATATCCTCCTTGCGTTTTCTACCTTCCTTGCACCTGTGTCTTCTACTTTCCA
This sequence comes from Panulirus ornatus, assembly GCF_036320965.1. NCBI lineage: Eukaryota > Metazoa > Arthropoda > Malacostraca > Decapoda > Palinuridae > Panulirus > Panulirus ornatus. The sequence goes on from NC_092228.1 coordinate 10,536,412, forward strand.
AAACCCTAAAAAACAGTTCCCGCCTCATCCATCTCCAAGTTGTGAAAGTGTCTTATAATCTCAAATACCTTTCTTCCCCTTTCCTCAGATATTCTTCTTCCCTCTCTCCTACATATCCTTCACCCCTCTCAATCCTTAGGCCTCCACCCCTACATTTACAGCTACAAGACAATCAATTTGAACTCTGCCTTCTACTCAAGATTAATCTAAACTCCCTTTTTTTGAATCTATCCGAATCTGCGTCTTCAACTCCCTCTGGGTCTTACCTTAATGCAGGGGCCTGGGATCGTGTGCCACATACCTGGAAAAGAGAGAGAAAAAGATACAGGCATCAGATACCACCACAATCCAACCCGTCAGCAATACTGTTACACCTTAATGAATATCATAAAACTACACACGAGAACAAGGCTGTGCGTCTTGGTCAAACTCTCAAGATGCAAACGATGTGGGCACAGATGAGGGACGAAAAAAAAAAAAAGAGCCTCGTTAGCCCAGTGACAGAAACACACAGAGCTGAGCTGCTCGCAGTGGTAAAGACGCCTTAACAGGAGGAGGAGGAGGAGGAGGGTGGTAAGCGAGGCGGGAGGAACAGCGCGTCTTAGAGGGGTGTCGGGCGTAGAAATGAGAAGAGAGAGAGAGAGAGAGAGAGAGAGAGAGAGAGAGAGAGAGAGAGAGAGAGAGAGAGAGAGAGAGAGAGAGAGAGAGAGCCATTTGCTGAGCAAGTGAGAGCGATGACTCAAGTAGGGGGTGTCGTCACCCGACCCTCCCACACGCACGTCAGGAACATCTTTACAGACGTACCTTGGTACCCGGGCCGTCTCCTGCAACCTCGCTCATCACCACCTCTGCAATGGCAAAGGCCGTTCGTTGGTTGGCCGGGTGCGAGACCGAGCCGAGGACGAACTTCGACTGTACCATCATCGTTTCGAACTCCCTCTACCTGCATGTAGACGGGATCCAGTCGTGACATACCTTATGACTCCTCGTTCGGAGGATAATCATGCATCTTGTAAAATACTGAAACTAAATACGAGTCCCTTAGATGATGATGAGGACTGGGGATAATAATTGGAATAATACTGCTCTAGAGAAGCTTGCTGTAGAGACGCTCATCTTACCATTCTAGAGTTACGTACACAGAGTTCACTTTACTTACTGGCTGTTTCAGGTTCTCTTTCCCCTACTGTATTTTCAAACACCAGCTGGTTCACGGTCGGAAATGTGCAATCGAGAGTAAACTTTCTTCTCTAAATATGAAATCTGAGAAACACACACATACACAAACACACACACACACACACACACACGAATGAGTAAAACTCCCTCCCTGTACAGTACAAATAGGTAATTAAACCCGCGCGCACACACACACACACACACACACACACACACACACACACACACACACGCACGCGCGCGCAGGTGGCCAGCCGCGGTCGCCTTGAAGACCTCCCACCTAAACAATGCAGCAGTGCAACAAACACCAATATAATGGCCAGGGATCAAACGGGATGGCTGCACGTGACCAGTAAAACCTTCTGTCCGGTTATTACACACACACGGGACACCACCACAGGCTCGGCCAAGAATGACACCCACAGTTAGGAAGGAGGCGGAGGGGATGTTAAGCATATGTGTATGTGTGTGTGTGTGTATGTGTGTGTGTGTGTGTGTGTGTGTGTGTGTGTGTGTGTGTGTGTGTGTGTTCCTCTCCTCTTCCCTTAACCACTCTTGCTCCAGCACCTCCGTGCCACTTTAAACCCCTATCAATGATCATATAACAAAGTCGTCATAACGTTGCCACATGAGACGGCTTGCTGGACATGGGCTCTCTACTAAAAGAGATATATATATATATATATATATATATATATATATATATATATATATATATATATATATATATATATATACATATATATATATATATATATATATATATATATATATATATATATATATATATATATATATACATACATAGAGAGAGAGAGAGAGAGAGAGAGAGAGAGAGAGAGAGAACGACCCCGTCGTTACTATCACTATACTGAAACCCACTGGGACTCGCTCCGTGGTTGGGTGTAAACCACAGCACACGATCCACGACTGAACAAAGGCAAACGCGGATGACCGAGATGCTCTGTGGCGCGGTGATGGCCTATGACTCGGGTGATGTGAGGGCGGGCAGCAATAGCATCCCAACTTTATGATACGAGAAAACAGCACAGTAATTACACGAATTTTAAGGTTTTGACTAAAGATTCTTATTCAGGAGAGGTAAAAGCAACTATGCTGAAATTTTAAGGAAAATCTATTTTTTTAAAAAAAATCAAGAAAAATAATATTTTGCTGATTTTTTTGTTCAGATTTTAATGAAAATCTGGGCATAAGTTTATTCTATACGGTGATTAAGGATATCGAGTCAAAAGACTGCATTTCGTAAACCTAAGCGCTTAATTACATATTCAATATTAATTACAATTATATTAATATGCTAATTACTCGACTAATAACACGAATTTTAAGGTTTTGACCACAGATTCTTTATCAACAGAGGTAAAATCATCTATGCTGAAATTTTGAGGAAAATCTATGTTTTCAAAAAAATCAAGAAAAATCCAAGACTATATATAGCCTTGGATAATATTTGGCTCAGATTTTCAACATGTTCAGATTTTAATGAAAATCTCGGTATAAGTGCTATATATATGGTGATAAAGGATATCGAGTCAAAAGACTGCATTTCGTAAAATTAAGCGCTTAATTACATACTTTAATATAAATTATAATTATATTAATATGCTAATTACTCGACTAATTACACGAATTTTAGGATTTTGACCTCAGATTCTCATTCAACAAAGGGAAAAGCATCTATGCTGAAATTTTGAGGAAAATCTATTTTTTCAAAAATATCAAGAAAAATCCAAGGCTAGCCTTGGATAATATTTGGCTCAGATTTTAAACTTGTTAAGATTTTAATGAAAACCTGGTTATCACTGCTATTCTATGTGGGGATTAAGGATATCGAGTCAAAGACTGCATTCCGTATAATTAAGCGCTTAATTACATACTTAACATTAATCATAATTATATTAATATGCTAATTACTCGACTAATTACACGAATCTTACGATTTTCACCTCAGATTCTTATTCAACAAAGGGAAAAGCATCTATGCTGAAATTTTGAGGAAAATCTATTTTATTAAAAAATCAAGAAAAATTCAACTTGGATAATAATTGGCTCATATTTTTAACTTGATCAGATTTTAATGAAAACCTGGTTATCAGTGCTATTCTATAAGCTCATTAAGGAAATCGAGTCAAAAGACTGAATTTCGTAAAAGTAAGCGCTTAATTACATGCTTATTAATTATATTAATATGCTAATTACTCGACTAATTACACGAATTTTAAGGTTTTGACCACAGATTCTTATTCAGTAGAGGTAAAAGCATCTATGCTGAAATTTTGAGGAAAATCTATTTTTTCAAAAAAATCAAGAAAAATCCAAGGCTATAGCCTTGGATAATATTTGGCTCAGATTTTCAACTTGTCCAGATTTTAATGAAAACCTAGTTATCAGTGCTATTCTATAAGCTCATTAAGGAAAAGACTGCATCTCGTAAAATTAAGCGCTTAATTACTTAATATAAATCATAATTATATTAATATGCTAATTACTCGACTAATTACACGAATTTTAGGATTTTGACCTCAGATTCTTATTCAACAAAGGGAAAAGCATCTATGCTGAAATTTTGAGGAAAATCTATTCTTTAAAAAAAATGAAGAAATAATATTTGGCTCAGATTTTTAACTTGTTCAGATTTTAATGAAAACCTGGTTATCAGTGCTATTCTATAAGCTCATTAAGGAAATCGTGTCAAAACACTGCATTTCGTAAAAGTAAGCGCTTAATTACATGCTTAATATTAATTATATTAATAAGCTAATTACTCGACAAATTACACGAATTTTAGGATTTTGACCTCAGATTCTTATTCAAGAGAGGTAAAAGCATCTATGCTGGAATTTAGAGGAAAATCTATTTTTTCAAAAAAATCAAGAAAACTCCAAGGCCTTGGATAATATTTGGCGCATATTTTCAACTCGCTCAGTGCTATTCTATATGCTGATTAAAGAAATCGAGTCAAAAGACTGCATTTCGTAAAATTAAGCGCTTAATTACATAACAATTATAATTATATTATGCTAATTACTAGACTAATTACACGAATTTTAAGGTTTTGACCACAGATTCTTATTCAGTAGAGGTAAAAGCATCTATGCTGAAATTTTGAGGAAAATCTATTTTATCGAAAAAAATCAAGAAAAATCCAAGGCCTTGGATAATATTTGGCTCATATTTTCAACTCGTTCAGATTTTAATGAAAACCTGGTTATCAGTGCTATTCTATCTGCTCATATAAGGATATCGAGTCAAAAGACTGCATTTCGTAAAATTAAGCGCTTAATTACATAATAATTATAATTATATCAATATGCTAATTACTCGACTAATTACACGAATTTTAAGGTTTTGACCACAGATTTTTATTCAGCAGAGGTAAAAGCATCTATGCTGAAATTTTGAGGAAAATCTATTTTTTCAAAACAAAAAAATCAAGGAAAATCCAAGGCCTTGATAATAATTGGCTCAGATTTTCAACTTGTTCAGATTTTAATGAAAACCGGGTTATCAGTGCTATTCTATATGCTCATTAAGGAAATCGAGGCAAAAGACTGCATTTCGTAAAATTAACAGCTTAATTACATACTTAATATTAATTATAATTATATTAATATGCTAATTACTCGACTAATTACATGAATCTTAAGGTTTTGACCACAGATTCTTATTTAGCAGAGGTAAAAGCACCTATGCTGATATTTTGAGGAAAATCTATTTTTTCAAAAAATCAAGAAAAATCCAAGGCTAATTTGATAATATTTGGCTCAGATTTTCAACTTGATCAGATTTTAATGAAAACCTGGTTATCAGTGCTATTCTATGAGCTCATTAAGGAACACGAGTCAAAAGAATGAATTTCGTAAAATTAAGCGCTTTATTACATACTTAATATTAATTATATCAATATGCTAATTACTCAACTAATTACAGGAATTTTAGCTGAAATTTTGAGGAAAATTTATTTTTTTCAAAAAAATCAAGAAAAATCCAAGTCTTGGAAAATATTTGGCTCAGATTTTCAACTTGTTCAGATTTTAATGAAAACCTGGTTATCAGTGCTATTCTATATCCTCATATAAGGAAATCGAGTCAAAAGACTGCATTTCGTAAAATTAAGCGCTTAATTATATACTTATTATTAATAATTATATTAATATGCTAATTACTCGAATAATTACACGAATTTTAAGGTTTTGACCACCGATTCTTATTCAGCAGAGGTAAAACTATCTATGCTGAAATTTTGAGGATCTATTTTTTCAAAAAAAAAAAAAAAAAAAAAAAAAAAAAAAAAAGGAAAATCCAAGGCCTTGGATAATATTTGGCTCAGATTTTCAACTTGATCAGATTTTAATGAAAACCTGGTTATCAGTGCTACTCTCTATGCTCATTAAGGAAATCGAATCAAAAGACTGCATTTCGTAAAATTAAGCGCTTAATTACATACTTAATATTAATTATATCAATATGCTAATATTCGACTAATTACATGAATTTTAGGATTTTGACCTCAGATTCTTATTGAACAGAGGTAAAAGCATCTATGCTGAAATTTTGAGGTAAATTCATTTTTTCAAAAAAATCAAGAAAAATTTGGATAATATTTGGCTCGGATTTTCAACTTGTTCAGATTTTAATGAAAACCTGGTTATCAGTGCTATTCTATATTGGGATTAAGGATATCAAGTCAAAAGACTGAATTTCGTAAAATTAAGCGCTTAATTACATACTTAATATCAATTATAATTATATTAATATGCTAATTACTCGACTAATTACACGAATTTTAAGGTTTTGACCACAGACTCTTATTCAACAAAGGTAAAAGCATCTATGTTGAAATTTTGAGGAAAATTTATTTTTTCAAAAAATCAAGAAAAATCCAAGGCTTGGATAATATTTGGCTCATATTTTCATCTTGTTCAGATTTTAATGAAAACCTGGTTATCAGTGGTACTCTATATGCTCATTAAGGAAATCGAATCAAAAGACTGCATTTCGTAAAGTTAAGCGCTTAATTACATACTTAATATTAATTATATCAATATGCTAATAACTCGACTAATTACATGAATTTTAGGATTTTGACCTCAGATTCTTATTGAACAGCGATAAAAGCATCTATGCTGACATTTTGAGGAAAATTTCGTAAAATTAAGCGCTTAATTACATACTTAATATTAATTATATCAATATGCTAATTACTCGACTAATTACATGAATTTTAGGATTTTGACCCCAGATTCTTATTGAACAGAGGTAAAAGCATCTATGCTGAAATTTTGAGGAAAATCTATTTTTTTATAAAAATTATAATTATATTAATATGCTAATTACTCGACTAATTACACGAATTTTAAGGTTTTGACTACAGATTCTTATTCAACAGAGATAAAAGCATCTATGCTGAAATTTTGAGGAAAATCTATTTTTTTTAATAAAAATCAAGAAAAATCCAAGGCCTTGGATAACATTTCGCTCAGATTTTCATCTTGTTCAGATTTTAATGAAAACCTGGTTATTAGTGCTATTCTATATTGGGATTAAGGATATCGAGTCAAAAGACTGCATTTCGTAAAATTAAGCGCTTAATTACATACTCAATATTAATTATATCAATATGCTAATTACTCGACTAATTACATGAATTTTAGGATTTTGACCTAAGATTTTTATTGAACAGCGGTAAAAGCATCAATGCTGACATTTTGAGGAAAATCTATCTTTTCAAAAAAAATCAAGAAAAATCCAAGGCTATACCTTGGATAATATTTGGCTCAGATTTTCAACTTGATCAGATTTTAATGAAAACCTGGTTATCAGTGCTACTCTATATGCTCATTAAGGAAATCGAATCAAAAGACTGCATTTCGTAAAATTAAGCGCTTAATTACATACTTAATATTAATTATATCAATATGCTAATTACTCGACTAATTACATGAATTTTAGGATTTTGACCTCAGATTCTTATTGAACAGAGGTAAAAGCATCTATGCTGACATTTTGAGGAAAATCTATTTTTTCAAAAAAATCAAGAAAAATCCAAGGATAATATTTGGCTCAGATTTTCAACTTGTTCAGATTTTAATGAAAACCTGGTTATCAGTGCTATTCTATATTGGGATTAAGGATATCGAGTCAAAAGACTGCATTTCGTAAAATTAAGCGCTTAATTATACTTAATATAAATTATAATTAATATGCTAATTACTCGACTAATTACACGAATTTTAAGGTTTTGACCACAGATTCTTATTCAACAGAGGTAAAAGCATCTATGCTGAAATTTTGAGGAAAATCTATTTTTTCAAAAAAATCAAGAAAAATCCAAATTATCCTTGGATAATATTTGGCTCAGATTTTCAACTTGTTCAGATTTTAATGAAAACCTGGTTATCAGTGCTATTCTATATTGGGATTAAGGATATCGAGTCAAAAGACTGCATTTCGTAAAATTAAGCGCTTAATTACATACTTAATATCAATTATAATTATATTAATATGCTAATTACTCGACCAATTACACGAATTTTAAGGTTTTGACCACAGATTCTTATTCAACAGAGGTAAAAGCATCTATGCTGAAATTTTGAGGAAAATCTATTTTTTCAAAAAAATCAAGAAAAATCCCAGGCCTTGGATAATATTTTCCTCAGATTTTCAACTTGTTCAGATTTTAATGAAAACCTGGTTATCAGTGCTATTCTATATTGGGATTAAGGATATCGAGTCAAAAGACTGCATTTCGTAAAATTAAGCGCTTAATTACATATTTAATAATTATAATTATATTAATATGCTAATTACTCGACTAATTACACGAATTTTAAGGTTTTGACTACAGATTCTTATTCAACAGAGTTAAAAGCATCTATGCTGAAATTTTGAGGAAAATCTATTTTTTCAAAAAAATCAAGAAAAATCCAAGGCCTTGGATAATATTTGGCTCAGATTTTCATCTTGTTCAGATTTTAATGAAAACCTGGTTTTCAGTGCTATTCTATATGCTCATTAAAGATATCGAGTCAAAAGACTGCATTTCGTAAAATTAAGCGCTTAATTACATACTTAATATTAATTATATCAATATGCTAATTACTCGACTAATTACATGAATTTTAGGATTTTGACCTCAGATTCTTATTGAACAGAGGTAAAAGCATCTATGCTGACATTTTGAGGAAAATCTATTTTTTCAAAAAAATCAAGAAAAATCCAAGGCTATACCTAGGATAATATTTGGCTCAGATTTTCATCTTGTTCAGATTTTAATGAAAACCTGGTTTTCAGTGCTATTCTATATGCTCATTAAAGAAATCGAGTCAAAAGACTGCATTTCGTAAAATTAAGCGCTTAATTACATACTTAATATTAATTATATCAATATGCTAATTACTCGACTAATTACATGAATTTTAGGATTTTGACCTCAGATTCTTATTGAACAGAGGTAAAAGCATCTATGCTGACATTTTGAGGAAAATCTATTTTTTCAAAAAAAATCAAGAAAAAATACCTTGGATAATATTTGGCTCAGATTTTCAACTTGTTCAGATTTTAATGAAAACCTGGTTATAAGTGCTATTCTATATTGGCTATTAAGGATATCGAGTCAAAAGACTGCATTTCGTAAAATTAAGCGCTTAATTACATACTTAATAATTAATTATATCAATACGCTAATTACTCGAATAATTACATGAATCTTAAGGTTATGACAACAGATTCTTATTCAACAGAGGTAAAAGCATCTATGCTGACATTTTGAGGAAAATCTATTTTTTCAAAAAATCAAGAAAAATCCAAGGATAATATTTGGCTCAGATTTTCAACTTGTTCAGATTTTAATGAAAACCTGGTTATCAGTGCTATTCTATATTGGGATTAAGGATATCGAGTCAAAAGACTGCATTTCGTAAAATTAAGCGCTTAATTACATACTTAATCAATTATAATTATATTAATATGCTAATTACTCGACTAATTACACGAATTTTAAGGTTTTGACCACAGATTCTTATTCAACAGAGGTAAAAGCATCTATGCTGAAATTTTGAGGAAAATCTATTTTTTCAAAAAAATCAAGAAAAATCCAAGGCCTTGGATAATATTTGGCTCAGATTTTCAACTTGTTCAGATTTTAATGAAAACCTGGTTATCAGTGCTATTCTATATTGGGATTAAGGATATCGAGTCAAAAGACTGCATTTCGTAAAATTAAGCGCTTAATTACATACTTAATATCAATTATAATTATATCAATATGCTAATTACTCGACTAATTACATGAATTTTAAGGTTTTGACCACAGATTCTTATTCAGCAGAGGTAAAAGCATCTATGCTGAAATTTTGAGGAAAATCTATTTTTTTAAAAAAATCAAGAAAAATCCAAGGCCTTGGATAATATTTGGCTCAGATTTTCAACTTGATCAGATTTTAATGAAAACCTGGTTATCAGTGCTACTCTATATGCTCATTAAGGAAATCGAGTCAAAAGACTGCATTTCGTAAAATTAAGCGCTTAATTACATACTTAATATTAATTATATCAATATGCTAATTACTCGACTAATTACACGAATTTTAAGGTTTTGACTACAGATTCTTATTCAACAGAGTTAAAAGCATTTATGCTGACATTTTGAGGAAAATCTATTTTTTCAAAAAAATCAAGAAAAATCCAAGGCTCTAGCCTTGGATAATATTTGGCTCAGATTTTCAACTTGTTCAGATTTTAATGAAAACCTGGTTATCAGTGCTATTCTATATTGGGATTAAGGATATCGAGTCAAAAGACTGCATTTCGTAAAATTAAGCGCTTAATTACATACTTAATATCAATTATAATTATATTAATATGCTAATTACTCGACTAATTACACGAATTTTAAGGTTTTGACCACAGATTCTTATTCAACAGAGGTAAAAGCATCTATGCTGAAATTTTGAGGAAAATCTATTTTTTCAAAAAAATCAAGAAAAATCCCAGGCCTTGGATAATATTTGGCTCAGATTTTCAACTTGTTCAGATTTTAATGAAAACCTGGTTATCAGTGCTATTCTATATTGGGATTAAGGATATCGAGTCAAAAGACTGCATTTCGTAAAATTAAGCGCTTAATTACATACTTAATATCAATTATAATTATATTAATATGCTAATTACTCGACTAATTACACGAATTTTAAGGTTTTGACTACAGATTCTTATTCAACAGAGTTAAAAGCATCTATGCTGAAATTTTGAGGAAAATTTATTTTTCAAAAAAATTACATGAATTTTAGGATTTTGACCTAAGATTCTTATTGAACAGAGGTAAAAGCATCTATGCTGAAATTTTGAGGAAAATCTATTTTTTGAAAAAAATCAAGAAAAATCCAATATTTCGCTCAGATTTTCAACTTGTTCAGATTTTAATGAAAACCTGGTTATCAGTGCTATTCTATATTGGGATTAAGGATATCGAGTCAAAAGACTGCATTTCGTAAAATTAAGCGCTTAATTACATACTTCATATCAATTATAATTATATCAATATGCTAATTACTCGACTAATTACACGAATTTTAAGGTTTTGACTACAGATTCCTATTCAGCAGAGGTAAAAGCATCTATGCTGAAATTTTGAGGAAAATCTATTTTTTCAAAAAATCAAGAAAAATCCAAGGCTTGGATAATATTTGGCTCAGATTTTCAACTTGTTCAGATTTTAATGAAAACCTGGTTATCACTGCTATTCTATATTGGGATTAAGGATATCGAGTCAAAAGACTGCATTTCGTAAAATTAAGCGCTTAATTACATACTTAATATCAATTATAATTATATTAATATGCTAATTACTCGACTAATTACATGAATCTTAAGGTTTTGACCACAGATTCTTATTCAGCAGAGGTAAAAGCATCTATGCTGACATTTTGAGGAAAATCTATTTTTCTAAAAAAATCAAGAAAAATCCAAGTCTTGGATAATATTTGGCTCAGATTTTCAACTTGATCAGATTTTAATGAAAACCTGGTTATCAGTGCTACTCTATATGCTCATTAAGGAAATCGAGTCAAAAGACTGCATTTCGTAAAATTAAGCGCTTAATTACATACTTAATATTAATTATATCAATATGCTAATTACTCGACTAATTACATGAATTTTAGGATTTTGACCTCAGATTCTTATTGAACAGAGGTAAAAGCATCTATGCTGACATTTTGAGGAAAATCTATTTGGCTCAGATTTTCAACTTGTTCAGATTTTAATGAAAACCTGGTTATCAGTGCTATTCTATATTGGGATTAAGGATATCGAGTCAAAAGACTGCATTTCGTAAAATTAAGCGCTTAATTACATACTTAATATCAATTATAATTATATTAATATGCTAATTACTCGACTAATTACACGAATCTTAAGGTTTTGACCACAGATTCTTATTCAACAGAGGTAAAAGCATCTATGCTGAAATTTTGAGGAAAATCTATTTTTTCAAAAAAATCAAGAAAAATCCATGGATAATATTTGGCTCAGATTTTCATCTTGTTCAGATTTTAATGAAAACCTGGTTTTCAGTGCTATTCTACAGGCTCATTAAAGAAATCGAGTCAAAAGACTGCATTTCGTAAAATTAAGCGCTTAATTACATACTTAATATCAATTATAATTATATTAATATGCTAATTACTCGACTAATTACACGAATTTTGTTTTGACCACAGATTGTTATTCAACAGAGGTAAAAGCATCTATGCTGACATTTTGAGGAAAATTTATTTTTCAAAAAAATCAAGAAAAATCCAAGCCTATAGCCTTGGATAATATTTGGCTCAGATTTTCATCTTTTTCAGATTTTAATGAAAACCTGGTTATCAGTGCTACTCTATATGCTCATTAAGGAAATCGAGTCAAAAGACTGCATTTCGTAATATTAAGCGCTTAATTACATACTTAATATTAATTATATCAATATGCTAATTACTCGACTAATTACATGAATTTTAGGATTTTGACCTCAGATTCTTATTGAACAGAGATAAAAGCATCTATGCTGACATTTTGAGGAAAATCTATTTTTTCAAAAAAATCAAGAAAAATCCTTGGATAATATTTGGCTCAGATTTTCAACTTGTTCAGATTTTAATGAAAACCTGGTTATCAGTGCTATTCTATATTGGGATTAAGGATATCGAGTCAAAAGACTGGATTTCGTAAAATTAAGCGCTTAATTACATAATATCAATTATAATTATATTAATATGCTAATTACTCGAATAATTACACGAATTTTAAGGTTTTGAACATAGATTCTTATTCAACACAGGTAAAAGCATATATGCTGAAATTTTGAGGAAAATCTATCTTTTCAAAAAAATCAAGAAAAATCCAAGGCTATAGCCTAGGATTATATTTGGCTCAGATTTTCAACTTGTTCAGATTTTAATGAAAACCTGGTTATCAGTGCTACTCTATATTGGGATTAAGGATATCGAGTCAAAAGACTGCATTTCGTAAAATTAAGAGCTTAATTACATACTTAATATTAATTAAAATTATATTAATATGCTAATTACTTGACTAATTACATGAATCTTAAGGTTTTGACCACAGATTCTTAATCAAAAAAGGTAAAAGCATCTATGCTGAAATTTTGAGGAAAATTTATTTTTTCAAAAAAATCAAGCAAAATCTAAAATTATCCTTGGATAATATTTGGCTCAGATTTTCAACTTGATCAGATTTTAATGAAAACCTGGTTATCAGTGCTCCTCTATATGCTCATGAAGGAAATCGAGTCAAAAGACTGCATTTCGTAAAATTAAGCGCTTAATTACATACTTAATATTAATTATATGAAAATGCTAATTACTCGACTAATTACATGAATTTTAGGATTTTCACCTCAGATTCTTATTTAACAGAGGTAAAAGCATCTATGCTGAAATTTTGAGGAAAATCTATTTTTTCAAAAAAAATCAAGAAAAATATTTGGCTCAGATTTTCAACTTGTTCAGATTTTAATGAAAACCTGGTTATCAGTGCTATTATATAAGCTCATCAAGGAAATCGAGTCAATAGACTGCCTTTCGTAAAATTAAGCGCTTAATTACATACTTAATATTATTATATTAATATGCTAATTACTCGAGTAATTACACGAATTTGAAGGTTTTGACCACAGATTCTTATTCAGCAGAGGTAAAAGCATCTATGCTGAAATTTTGAGGAAAATCTATTTTTCAAAAAAATCAAGAAGCAGCAGATGGCGAGTGGAAGGTAAAGGGAGATGGTGGGTAAGGATGCGGAGGCAAAAGGGGCGGAGGAGGGATCCTACCCCAGGAAATGATGGGGGTGGAAGGGGGGTAGGAAGAAACAGAAGAGGGACGGGGTGGCTGGAATGTGCAGCTGGGGCCGGTGACGTCAACGTGGACGGTCGCCCACTCAGGGTTCGACCTAACTCGTCCTTGTGTAAAATAACACAAGGTCAGTCACGAGGGCCTTTGTGATTCAAATCTACTTCTGATTAATTTCCTGATAATATGGGAAAGGAAGGCGAACGCGTCCATGACTCAAAACATTCTCTTGTTTCTTCTTCACCGTTCGCACACGCAAACACGGCTGGACTGTCGCCTGGAACGTATCAAGTTCGTTGTCCAGACCAAATGCCTCGTCTTGGAGTCACCACTGGCTGCTGGCAATCATCTCTACTAGCGAACACCTTCGCTGTTCAGGACCTGGTCGGCCTCCTCACACATCATATTTCCCTCAGTACCCAGTATTCCAGAACCACCACAACCGAGTCCACGGCTACACTCCCACCACGACCGTCCAACCACACGTAAACCGAAGCTGTAACCACAAGGGGATATATAAAAGAGCCAAACACAAATACCTGCCCTATCTCTCAAATTAGCTGGACACGATGATATTAATTAACATGACAGCTGTCGTCAAGACGCCCTTCCCGGTGTGATGACGGGAGGATCTTCCATACACCCCGGGCAACCAACACGGACCATCACATACAAAAAAATAGATTTGGGCGGGAGGACCTTCCTCACCTGACAAATGAGGGGTCAAATTAATTTTCGACACCTCAACAGAGGTGACGGGTTCCTCGTAGCGCAGGTATATCTAGAGGGTGTATTGACAAGGTCCTCTGATCAATCATCAACTAAATCACGCAACTGGTAGTTTCAAAAGGCTACAAAAAAAAAAAAAAAAAAAAATGCTGCAAAATAATGACTGATTTCTCTTTCCTCCATGACAGCATCACAGAATATAATCGTCTGTTTTGTGTATCTTGGCCACCGCGTTAGGATGGATATATATACCTGGCTTAGGCTCATGTGGGTATATATGTGTGTGTGTGAAGGAATAAAGATAGGATACATATATCTTAAATAAGAGATGGGGCAACACGAGTAAAGAAAAAAAAAAAACTCTCTCCCCCATGACACACACAATCACTGATATCAATCACATATCAGAACTGGAACATCCAGCACCATCACCTCGCTATAATACTGACAAACACCACAAACACAGTACTTAATGATCACAAAACCTCTGTTTCTGCAACCAATGATCCAGCTTTAAAAGGTCTGATTCTAGCGAAGACGTGTACACTTGACGGGTGAGAGGGGTAACATCCGCCGCTTGGTTAGGTTAGGTTAGGTTTGGTTAGGTAAGAAAGGAAGCAAATACGACACAGGGCCATATCCGTCGCTTGGTTAGGTCAGGTTAGGTTAGGTTAGGTTAGGTTAGGTTAGGTTAGGTTAGGTTTGGTTAGGTAAGAAAGGAAGCAAATACGACACAGGGCCATATCCGTCGCTTGGTTAGGTCAGGTCAGGTCAGGTTAGGTTAGGTTAGGTTAGGTTAGGTTAGGTTAGGTTAGGTTTGGTTAGGTAAGAAAGGAAGCAAATACGACACAGGGCCATATCCGTCGCTTGGTTAGGTCAGGTCAGGTCAGGTTAGGTTAGGTTAGGTTAGGTTAGGTTAGGTTAGGTTAGGTTAGGTTTGGTTTGGTTAGGTAAGAAAGGAAGCAAATACGACACAGGGCCATATCCGTCGCTTGGTTAGGTCAGGTTAAGTTAGGTTAGGTGAGGGAGGAAAAGTATGTAATACAAATGGCCAAGTCTGTCTTTGAGAATGATCTAAATGACTATAAATATTCTTCTTCTACACACCTCCTACCCCAGCGAATGCTCATGGCTGGCTGAAGAAAAACGCTCAGATAACTTACTCTTTATCGGTATGCATAAAATTTTCCCATCTTCCCAACGCCTGCAGTAATTTCATGCATGGATATTTGCTCTATTCATTAATGACCGAGATGTTCTTGCTCCATTCACTACTTTCATTCACTCAGCTTTATTCATGCACTACATTTCTCTAGCGTCATACACAGAAACTAATCTCATATTCGGTTAATTCATAAATCTAACTTCATGCACAGATAATACCCTCATTCATTCAGCTTATCTATCTGTTATCTCTTGGTTCACTGAGGATTTGGCTGAATCTCTGAGCATCCATTGTGATACCCTTAACGAATCCTGTTTAAACGGCCAACGATTTCTTCTTAAACGCTCGAGGGGCCCCAATTCTCCACGGTCATCCGGTGTGCCGTGCGTCTGTGAGACTCCGCCTGTAACCTAACTCATACTCTCTTGCGCCACATGAACGTCGCAGAATGTAGAAAAAAAACACAGGAGACTTGAGGACTCGAAGCGACCATGCAGTAAAGCTTCGGGTTTTACGACTGCCGTAAAAAAGTGAAGACGGGGATTTCAACGCGACACGAGATGGTGATCCGAGCCCTTGCTCCTAAGCGGACGAGAGCTGGGGGTTTTGAAGAAATCAAAGTGGTAGTGTTTCAACGTAGTACTTCCACCGATCTACAATGTCTTCTTCCAGCCTCTTCTTTTTTTTTATATATATATCTTTGCGGTATACTGGATCGCCTTTGGGTCCATCCGTTCTCTATGTGCTGGTGGCATCATGAGCATCCCATATATGTATATATATATATATATATATATATATATATATATATATATATATATATATATATATATATATATACACACACACACACACACACACACACAAGGTACCAGGCACACGAGTCTCACCGAGCATTCGGTTATACATTTCACGAACCAATTCCAAACGCGAGTCAACAGAGGAGCAGGAAGTGCGTGTTCTGGCAGATTTAATCAAGCAGAGAAGACTGAGGAACACAGTCCCGTCCTGCTGCGTCCATTTCGCCTTCCCCGCGCCAAACAACAACCGGGTGGTTGATGACAGAAAACGAAGGGGGTCACGCACAGGCGTGGGTGGACGATTAAGGTAACAATTATACACATTGACGACCTCAAAAGCGAGGTGCTGGTCGGCAGAAAGTACTACTTAACAAGCTCAAGGACTATCATCTTCTGTCGTCCCCCCAACGCAGTGTGCAGAGAGTAGACAAACCCGCCACGACCCTGCAGCTCATCGGATCCGTCTGGGAGCTCTTCCACACACCCACGATTACCCCCCCCTCACCCTACGACTTACGCCGCTTAACCCTCACCTAAATCATGCTGCTCTTCGGCACCCTCAACTCGCTATCATTAAGCCCTAAGCACCATGACACGCTTCCCAAAGAGCATCATCATCATCATCCATCACGACTATAAACGAAATTAAGGATCTCAGAATCCTTGTAACACCCTTAAATGCCCTTCAGCATGTCAAAGGCACCCTTAAACGTCCTTCAACATGCCACAGTCATCCTTCAACGTCCTTCACCTCTCCTTCCTCCCTACCCTCCACCGCGCGCGGTAGAAGCCGCGATCGCCCCGAACATCCATCATCTCCTACCCAACCAACACCGGCGATTAATTCAACGTTTTAAAAGCCCCACTTCGGCCGCGGACCTACGGGCGAGCTTAACCATCAACGACCACAGCCTTGCCTTGGCTAACCCTCGCGACACCCATTAGCCTAACTAACTAAGCCCCACCGGTAAATTAAGAGAGAGAGAGAGAGAGAGAGAGAGAGAGAGAGAGAGAGAGAGAGAGAGAGAGAGAGAGAGAGAGAGAGAGCGCAGTGACCCCTCGGTGGAGGCATGTTGGCTCGGGGTTGGGACACACCAGGCGACGGAATTACAGAAAAAGTCTCACGCTGCGAAGGTGACCCGGCAGCTACGCCACTAATAAAGCAAGGGCGCATACCCAACACATGCCTGCCTCTCTCTCTCTCTCTCTCTCTCTCTCTCTCTCTCTCTCTCTCTCTCTCTCTCTCTCTCTCTCTCTCTCTCTCGGCCCATGGGTAGGAAAACTAGGCCTTGCTTGGTCCGTGGCCAGGACCACGCGCGGACCTAAGGAAGAGGCAACAGGTCTGCTGCGCCTCTCCCCTACGTGCCAGGGGAATTCGTGAGGGTGCAGAGAGAGCTGACCCTACGTAGAAAGGGACAATCCTCCCCCGACCACGTTTAGAGAACGTTGTGACAACCATTCTGCCAGGACAGGCCCACAGGATAAGGGGTTGAGGGAAGGTCACACTGACGATAAGATTCTTGGAGCAATGCCCAAGTCGTGGCACCATCACGCTGAAACACACTCCAAGACATCGGACGTTTTACCAAAACAAGCAAAAATCCCCCACAACCCGACCAGTTTTGCAACGCTACTCGTGAGGCACACGTCACCCACATCGTCCGCCCGAGCGATCGTGAGCGATAACGATAAAACAAAAGCCGTGTTAACACGGAAGATAACGCCGCCCTCCCAGCCTCAACGCCCTGGTCCCCTATTTAAGCCAATACCTTCCATCCTGTGATACCCGGTGACCTTCCCGAGCCGCGGCGGCTCGTCCTCAGGAGCCGGCCGGCAGAGGTGGTCGAACCCGACCTGGTAGCGTAATGCTGTCCCGACGGGGGCAAAAGACCTCGATGCCGAGTTCCCCCCCGAGGGGCGCCTCTCGGCCTTACCCCTCATCACATCGTTATGCTGTCCCGACGGGGGCGAAAGACCTCGCACCCGAGTCCCCCGAGGGGCGCCTCTTGGCCTTACCCCAGAGCATTATGCTGTCCTGACGGGGTGAAAGACCTCGCTGCTGCCTCCCCCGAGAGGCTCCTCATACCCTCACCCCCTCACCAGGCAGCTAGCTCCACACATCATCACAATCACTGGCTGGATGTTGTTGCATTTAACGGGTTTCAAAATCTAATGGCCACTGAGCCAGAATCCATACCATACGTCATTTATTTCTAACGCTGTTCTCATTTCTGAAAATTCAGAACACTGCTATCTTTGCTGGAAAGAGTGAGCGACATGCCTCCTCGAGCAACACATGCCACAATCGAAGGTCCCTTGGATGAAAAGAAGAAAAGACCTGAGTGGAAACGAACGAATTCATTTATCAGACGAAAGAAGGAGGAAGAGAATTACAAAGCTTCGCTCCCTGTGGAATGGCGATACTGTAACGGTCAACCCTCGTGTGGTCGTTCTCCGCAAAGAAACTTTGAGGGAGAGTCGCATCCAGGCGCGCGTGCCTCGGATCCAAAGCCTTGGCAACAGGTACAAATGCAGACGGCTCACGAAAGCAGGGGGGCCAAAATACTACCTGCAGAACGAGGAACGGAGGGGACACCAACATCGCGTCGGAGGGAAAGGGATGGACGAAGAGAGGTGGTGACGCCAGGAGAATTAATGAGACGGAGGGATTTTGATGCCACTCTCACTTATAGATAGGAGGAGGAGGAGGAAGACCCACCCAGGGATGTGAGGGGTTCTCCATACAAGGGCGGATATCAGTCACTCACTCACAAGAAATATAATTAAGGCACCTATACAACACCCTCAGGCTATATATCTTGGTCAACCAATTATACGACACTTATAAGAAGCGGGGAGGGGCAGGTACATGACACCTATAAGGAGAAGGGAGGGCCCGCTCTAGGAAAAAAAAAAAAATAGACTTATATTTCTGTAAATGACACGAGCCTACCAAAGAGACAGAAGTGATAACTCCTTCCAGGATACGCGGAGCAGTCGTGCGAAGACTCACCCCTCATGATACACTTGCAAGTCTGGCTGTCTGCGAGTCCTCAACACCGAAGACGTTATGTGTGTGGGTGTATGCAGCCCAAGATGGGCATGTTTATCTATGCCATACGAGAGAGAGAGAGAGAGAGAGAGAGAGAGAGAGAGAGAGAGAGAGAGAGAGAGAGAGAGAGAGAGAGAGAGAGAGAGGAGGAGAGAGGGAGAGTCATTTGAAACTCTCGGTAATACGATCAGACGTTGACACCACCATCCCGTCTGCCGAAGACTGGTTTCCTTCTTCCCTACTGCTCTTTGTGGCCTTGACCACGAATACAGGAGTGTGGTGGAGCTTGGGTTCAGCTGAGGATATGGAAGTGTGGATCTCCTGTCCAACTGAGACTATGGAAGTGGTGTGCGGGGGCTTGGGTTCAACTGAGGATAGGAGAAAGTTGAGCTCCGGTGCAACTGAGACTATGGAAACGTAAGACTGGGCTCCAAATGAGAGAAAACATGATACTGTAGGGATGGGGTCCGGCCGAACACGATCGCTAAGTGATTTGCTTCAGGATGGGTAGCTAGGCTAAGAATACCAACCACACAGTACTGAAGTGTGTGTGTGTGTGTGTGTGTGTGTGTGTGTGTGTGTGTGTGTGTGTGTGTGTGTGTGTGTGTGTGAGTGCGTGTCTTCTCAACCACCAAAAGTAAATCTAAGATCTGGTGGGTAGATACAGGCACTCTTCGGGGGAGAAAAAAAAAATACTTATTCGCGATCCGTGCCAATAAAACATGTAATGAATTCTTAGTAACACAAGAGAAAGAAAAGGGGGGAAAAAAATAAAAGAAAACAGAAGCTGAGTTAGAACCTGAACGTGGCGGTAAAATGCCTGGAACAAGAGGTAATAAACTGTGCTGTACAGCCGGTGGGCAGGATGTTGGCGGAGATGAGTCCCGCTCCTCCTCCTCCTCCTCCTCAGAAGCAGCAGCAGCAGTAGCAGCAACACCCTTCCAAACCGCCTTACTACCTTACCCTCTCGCCTCCGCCGAGACCTGACCACTTGGGGGATTCGCCATCTCACTCAAGAACGAAAGGTAGGATGCACCAGCGTGCCAAACGCCTGTCTTCTGAGGTATGATAGGAAAAGGTGACACACGAAACACGTTAAGTACGTGTAATTATGGGGAGGGACTTACACGTGTGTGTGTGTGTGTGTGTGTGTGTGTGTGTGTGTGTGTGTGTGTGTGTGTGTGTGTGTGTGTGTGTAACACATGACAACCGACACACCTGAAACAACGCAATCTAAACTCGTGTGTTCTTACACTGCGAAGGTGAGGAGATATGAGTGAAGGGAGGAAGGGAAACGTGTGAAGGAAGAATGGAGGAGGAGGAGGAGGAGGAGGAGAATGGGTGAGAAAACGGGGAGTGAGTGGGGTGAGGCGAAGAATGGGGAGCATGAGGATGGATGGTAGCAATAATGGGATGAGGTTAGGGAAGAAGGCACGCTAAGGTGCGGGATAGAAGCCGAGGCGAGGACCTGGGTGTGGGGAGTGAGTGGGCTTCGTGTAAAGGCGGAGGCGCGTCGCAGGTAAGGGAGCGGACAATAGGTTGGCACTGGCATCAAGGCCACAGTGCGAGCGGGGGAGGAAGCGATGGAGGGAGAGGGAGGACATCAAAAGGGTGATGGATGACGCTACTGTCGGTGCCGCTGCTGTGAATGACAAGAGAGGAGCAGCATGTGACGCCTCAGTGACGGGACAAGCCCATGTAAACCCCAGTCCGAAGGCTGTCCATCACGCATGCCCCCGCCCAGCCTCCCGCGTCCCTCCTCTACCACAGGCGGGCCTACGGTCCTTACGGGGCGGACTACCCTCTTTCGTCACAACACGTCGCACAGTTCCAGCCAGCCTGGGCACATGTGACACGCAGTACAAACTGCTACCCTCCTTCAAGGCCGCCTGGTAACACAGCTCCACACACACACACAAAAGGCCAGCCTGGGCACATGTGACACGCAGTACAAACTGCTACCCTCCTTCAAGACCGCCTGGTAACACAGCTCCACACACACACAAAAGGCCAGCCTGGGCACATGTGACACGCAGTACAAACTGCTACCCTCCTTCAAGGCCGCCTGGTAACACAGCTCCACACACACACACAAAAGGCATCCCCTGCTAACAGGGAGCAACAACAGCTGGAATGTTCCATCTCACCGAGGGATTCCCTCACACCCCGTATACGACGGTAACGAGCGGGATTAGCGACGGTCGCGGCCTGGGCGTTTGAGAACAGCAGCAGTAGCAGCAGCAGGCTGGACACGGCCAAGGTCGAGTGCCGCTAGTGAGCTGGGGGGAGGATGGAAGGAAGTCAGGATTCCCGACGTGGTCAGCAGATGGAGAGTCAAGAAGCCACGCGTCGCATCCATACCATCCACCGTCGTCACCCTCACCGTCAGCTGAGGATGGGAAGTGCTGAGGGAGGACTTAAAGAGTGCTAGGGGGAGGCTGTAGTGCTGGGGGATGGCTGATGCACGGAGGAAGGGAGGAGAGACCTACGTAAGTACGGGCAGGCATCATTAAGTGGAGGAGGCGGGCACAGCTCACGGTGCTCTTTCCCTAACACTAACATCCCTCCGACTCCCTCCACCCACATTCGCGCTAAGCGCCATCCATAACAGACCCGAGCATCACCACACGGGGGAGAAGGAATGTAAATCCTTCCTAAGCTTACCCCATCATCAAAACAGAATAACATTAAGTTCTGCCCTGAGACATCCATCTACCCCCCTCCAAAAAAATGACTCTACGAATAAAAAAAATAGAGCGAGAGTGAATATATTAACCATAATCCCAAAACTATACGACACAGCTTTATCAGTCTTCACGAGAGAGAGAGAGGCGGGGGAAAAAAATCCATTATCTCGACCGAGAATGTGACTTAAAACAGGCGGAGCAGAAGCGCCACCTTGACACGCAAACAACCTAATGGTCTTAATAACACCACAGGCTCGACCCCACAGACCCACGTGAAGCAGCTGAGATGTTTATAAAAAAAAAAAAAAGTTTTTTTTTTCATCATCTTGCTAGCAAGGTAAGGCCCTTGGGCTGGGGTGAGGAGCGCCCTTTCTGTGTCCCAGACCGGATTTTCTGATTTCTTTTTTAATTTGTAATAAAAAAAATTGTCGATGATAATGATAACGAGACAGAGGACGGGTCACGACCTCACCAAGTCTGACCTTCACTCGTCACCTTAGGTCCCTCCCTCACTCACTCCCTCACTCACTCACTCCCTCACTCTCCTTCTACCCCCGAAAAGAACGGCTTGAGGTCACATACGCCACAACTACCCATCGGTAGTATACGCTGGCGCACGGAACTACTGTAGAGGGGGGAGGGCGCTCGATCGCCCTCATCTCTGCCGGGAGCCAAGGCAGCTTTGTCCACCTGGATCACACGTCCCTCCCTTAAATGTCATGTATGGGAGTGGCTGCTTATCATACCCAGAGCCAGCTAGCATCCCAAAACCACGGCTGGTCAGGGAAGGATCTGTATCTATAATAATCATGCCCCACAACCAGGTGACGCCATCACTTATACCTTATGGTGCTTTGGTGTGTGTGTGTGTGTGTGTGTGTGTGTGTGTGTGTGTGTGTGTGTGTGTGTGTGTGAGTGTGAGTGTGAGTATGAGTGTGTGTGTGTGTGTGTGTGTGTGTACCCACCAAAGTTATGTCTGAAACCGTATTTCAACTATACCTTACGATGGTCTCGGAGGTTTTCTAACCCCTACAGCTCAATTTGGGACCTTACGTTACCTTACGTATACCTTACGATGGTTTCGGAGGTCTTCTATTCTCACAGCTGGGTCTGGGACCTTACCTTATGTATACCATACTATGGTCTTGGGGGGTCTTTAGCCTCCCCCCCCCACACACACAGGTGGGTCTGAAACCTTACCTTACCTTACCTTATGTACACCTTACGATGGTCTTGGAGGTCTTCCACCACCACAGCTGGGTCTGGGGCCTTAACTTCCCTTCCGTATACCTTATGATGATTTCTGAGGTCTTCTACCCCCCTAAATCTCGGCCCTCTGACCAGGCTCCAACAGTCTGCTCGGTCAGGGTGTTGGACACAGCGGCTCGTAGGCCTACTTGACCACCACATCCCGGCCAGTCAGTTCACACTTTGATGCTATTCTTCCAGTCCTTCTATTAACCGTCTCCACTCAACAGTCGTCCACGGAGTTGCAAAAAAAAGGGGGCGTCCAGGACGATGCGTTCAAAACATCATCTGGGCACGGGATATCTACAGCGCTTCTTCCTGGGGTAGTCTTCCTACTTTTGACCTCAAGTGTGTCAATACTTTTGCTGCTTCCTCCTTGTCAGTCGTGACAAAGTGGCACAGTTTATATAGACAGTGCGTTCACCACCGGGTCAAAACTAACACCCATCCCTACGCCATACTCACACAAGGGTTATTTGTAAACCATGTCCACAGTTGGGTTGTATGTAAACCATGGTCACAGCCAGGCTGTATGTAAACTATGATCACAGTTGGGCTGCATGTAAACCATGGTCACAGTTGGGTTGTAAGTAAACCATGTCCACAGTTGGGTTGTATGTAAACCATGGTCACAGCCAGGCTGTATGTAAACCATCATATGATCACAGTTGGGTTGTATGTAAACCATGTCCACAGCCGGGTTGTATGTAAACCATGTCCACAGCCTGGTTGTATGTAAACCAAGTCCACAGTTGGGTTGTATATAAACCATGGTCACAGCCCGGTTGTATGTAAACCATGTCCATAGTTGGGATGTAGGTAAACCACGTCCACATCAGTGTTCAAACCCCCTCGCACACCGGGGCGCCAGCGACGGTCTCCATGAAGAATAAGAACTATTTAAGGAAGGGAATTAACATTCAAGGAAGGGAATTAACATACCTTAGCCATTCCTTGATGGCGACCAGGCAGACTAATGGGTTTCGAAAAGTCTGATAACAAGTCATGATAAAGCTTCGACTGATGATAACACGCCATGATAAAGCTTCGACTGATGATAACACGTCATGATAAAGCTTTGACTGATGATAACACGTCATGATAAAGCTTTAACTGATGATAACACGTCATGATAAAGCTTTGACGGATAAATATCCGAGACTTCTAAGCGAGAGAAAAACAAGTTATTACAACACATTACACAGAAGGTATTTCTTACATTTCTTAATGAATTACTATACTATTAACCCCCCTTATATTTCTTAATGAATTACTATACTATTAACTCCCCTTACATTTTTTAATGAATTACTATACTATTAACCCCCCTTACATTTTTTAATGAATTACTATACTATTAACCCCTCCACCCCCTACACCTTATCGTGAGGGGCCCCTGGAAACTGATAGACAATAATTGTCCTTCTTTTTTCTTTTTTTTTTTTTTCTACAGATTTTTATGGGCAGGCATCTGGGAATTTCAATGCTATCCATCAGCGTGTCTCTAACAACTAGGTGATGGGGCTTAATTGCTCGTTATTACAAGGTAACGATTCTCACTTGCTGGGTAAGGAGGGAAGTGCAATAGGGAGGAGGAGGAAAAGGAGGAGGAGGGAGAAAAAAGAAGAGGCAACAGGCACAGGAGAAAAGGGGTGACAGGGCAGGCCGAACGACAGGGATGGGAAGGAAGGAAGGAGGAAGGAGGACAGGTAAACAACATGAGGTGAGGGAGAGAAGGTGGACCGTCCAGACACTTGAACAACAATACGACGTCCATCACAGAGCCAGACGACTCCCTGGTTCCCGCAGGCGGACACCTCTCTCAGACCGTCCAGGAACCGCACCTCCTCAACACTAACTGACCCCACACGTCTCTGCGTCACCGTTCACGGTCCTGTGGCGCCATGGCGAACCTACAGGTGGTCCTAGGTCCTAGACCGCCATTCTGGAAGGGAGTTACCAAAGAGGTGGCCCTAAACCATGGCCCTGGGCTGTGGCTATCGTACAGGTGGCCCTAAACCATGGCCCTGGGCTGTGGTTATCGTGCATGAGGCCTTAAACCATACTTCTGGGATGTGACTATCGTACAGGTGACCCTAAACCATATTCCTGGGCTGTGATTATCGTACAGGCAGCCCTAAACCATCATCCTGGGCGGTGGCTATCGTACAGGTGGCCTTAAACCCATCATCCTGGGCGTCTGCTATCGTACAGGTGGCCTTAAACCATCATCCTGGGCGGTGGCTATCGTACAGGTGGCCTTAAACCCATCATCCTGGGCGTCTGCTATCGTACAGGTGACCCTAAACCATATCCCTGGGCGTCGGCTATCGTACAGGTGGCTTTAAACCATCATCTTGGGCGATGGCTATCGTACAGGCAGCTTTAAACCATCATCCTGGGCGGTGGCTATCGTACAGGTGGTCTTAAACCTTCATCCTGGGCGTCGGCTAACGTACAGGGGGTCCCAAACCATCATCCTGGGCGTCGGCTATCGTACAGGTGGCCTTAAACCATCATCCTGGGCGGTGGCTATCGCGCAGCTGGCCTACTAATACCCACGATCCAATTCAGTCAAGGCTACGTAACTACTTCTGGTATATCGACAGCGTCCCAGACGATGATATCAACACCAGGAAAACCAAAGCCGTCATTGATCAAAATCAATCATGAGGAAAGACGATGAAAAAAAAAAACATAACATCTACTGACGAGAAGGAAAAACACGTCGTATCTCCTACTGACGAGAAGGAAAAACACGTCGTGTCTCCTACTGACGAGATATGAGTCATAAAGACGTCCTCACGCCTGTCCAAACTTCCTCATCACGACGTAAATAGATCACACACTTCAGCGAGAAGCAACTCGATCAAAATCGTGACTACAGTGATAAGTCGATGGGAAGTGTGTGTGTGTGAGTGTGTGTGTGTGTGTGTGTGTGTGTGTGTGTGTGTGTGTGTGTGTGTGTGTGTGTGCGGTGCATGATCAAACACTGCTGTGTCATTAATCATGGTCTACTGGCCAGTAGCAGGAGGGGAGGGAAAGGGTGTGGGTAAGCATAATTAATGCAAGGGTTCCTCGTCCCTCCATCTGTATATGACGGTCCCCCACAAACAGGAAGCTGGATCTTCCGGACTGTGAAACTCATCATAAAGCCAGAACTCTCACTCTCTCTCTCTCTCTCTCTCTCTCTCTCTCTCTCTCTCTCTCTCTCTCTCTCTGCATCTGTTGCCAAGCTCACTGCTACCTAACACTTGCTCCTTGCCTCACTTGTCTCTTACGAGCACTCGAGAGCACTTTAGGAGCATACTGCACTGTGAGAGCTGGGGGCGAAGTACAAAAGGACTAAGGCACGGTGTACAAGGAATGTGAGGCAGCATCAACCCAGCACGGTATGAAATGAGGGCAACAGAACCACCGAGAAATGGACACATGTACTTGTGTGTTCAAAGACCAGATCTTTAATTAGTGAGATGATTCCAATTAGAAGGCATTACATAATGAACCTTTCTTTACTGGAGCCTTTAACCCCCCCAGGGAATGATGGTGCGATTCTTGAGAACGACGGCGCTTTCCTTGTGCACGATCCTTGAGCAAGACAGGGTGATCCTTGAGCAAGACAGGGTGATCCTTGAGCAAGACCGGGTGATCCTTGAGCAAGACAGGACGATCCTGGAGCAAGGCAGGGTGATCCTTGAGCAAGACAGGGTGATCCTTGAGCAAGACAGGGTGATCCTTGAGCAAGACAGGGTGATCCTTGAGCAAGACCGGGTGATCCTTGAGCAAGACAGGACGATCCTGGAGCAAGGCAGGGTGATCCTTGAGCAAGACAGGACGATCCTTGAGCAAGACAGGACGATCCTTGAGCAAGACAGGGTGATCCTTGAGCAAGACAGGACGATCCTTGAGCAAGACAGGGTGATCCTTGAGCAAGAGAGGACAATCCTTTAGCAAGACAAGGTGATCCTTGAGCAAGGCAGGACATTACTTGAGCAAGACAGGACATTACTTGAGCAAGACAGGACGATCCTTGAGCAAGACAGGGTGATCCTTGAGCAAGACAGGACGATCCTTGAGCACCATGGTTCATCTCTTGGGTATGATGGTAGTTACATTGAAGGGCCATGCCATCACACCGAGGGGTCGTCCCGCAGCGCTCCAAGGCCGTGCCGTTGTGCTCAAGGGGTCTGAACAACCAGAGCACCTCGCCCTTACCCTCCAATCCTCCTCTCTGCTCCTCATCTCCCATCCTCGCGGCCGTCACACATCACCAGCATGAACTTCCTTCTGTCGCTGCCAACGCCAGGGCCATCTGCACCCGCAGCCCACCACCACAACTCATCATCATCGTTATCATCATTATCATCCTTCAACTGGGCTTCATCCATCTCAGGATTCACCAGCGGAGGAGCAAACCTTGTCCCCTTTATCCATGCGTGGTCTTCTAGCCAGGGCCGCCTGCCCACTGCAACACAAACACACACACACACCCTCCACTCTGGTATATCACAATTCATCGTTAGGCGGTGAAAAGGCGTAGATCACAATTCATCGCACGGGGGCGAAGGGACGAGGGCTCACAATCAACCGTCCACGGTTGAGGCGACGTGGTATTAGAACTCATCGTCGAACGATGAAGCGAGGCAGATCAAACACCCTAGTGAGTTCTCTCTCTCTCCCCCACTGTCCACAAAGGTCTCCGGTTCTGGCTGCACTCTTAAAGTTATATCGGTTTGCTGAGAACCATGGAATACGCTTTAAAAAAAAAAGGAAAAAGAAGAAAATAAAAGCTATGATGGCCGAACCTTTGACCTGACCCATGATGAAGTGGTTCAAATGCTTCGCTCATTGACGGAGATACGACTTCCTTCATAAGGCCAATCGTATCGAGTTCCACCGGACTTTCGTTCCAGAGCCCAACCATCATTTCCGTAATGAGAACCACGTCCGTCATCATAGACCCTCCTGACCCTGATGAAATGAGCGAGGCCACTACCAACACCAGCAGAGGCTCTGCCACCTCATACCACACTATGGCAGACACAGCTGGCATCTCAAAACACCCACCAGCACTACCTGGCGGAACCACACACCACCAGACTGAAGGAAGCAAGAGTCTTCACCACCTGAATGGGACCTTCGACGCCAAAGGTCCTCTTAAAGAGAAGGACCACATCATATACATATATGCGGCGAGAAGCTGTCAGGTCTTCAAAGAATTATCTTTTGAACACCTCAGGAAGGTGTTCAAGTTTTTTTTCCCTTCAACAGGTAGCTATACAACTTGACGCTGATGCCATTTATGGCCCCGGTAGCTGATAGGTCTATAACCCACACAACCAAAGGGAAGGAGAAGGAAGGAGGAGAGATAACCAACCCAGCAACAAAAATGGACATAAGGTAGCAGGAATTCCCTCTGTATTTCAGCCACGAAGGGGTCAAAATACAACCCCTGGTCCTGAAGCAACATCTCTTGTCCTCAAGTGTTCACGGCGGCCAAGGTTATGAACTACATTACATACATTATTTTTCTCTATAGACCAGGAACTCCTGCATCAATATGGTCAGCAGGCGACAATAAGGAAGAGGGGTGGCCAGCTGGGACGGGCGGAGTGTGACATTATGGGTAACAATAAGGAACAGGGTGGATCTCGTCCGGGTGTGTGAGAGGTACCTGCAGGTAAGAGGGATGAGGAGGGACACACACACACATCACCCTGGTGGTCCTAGTGACAGCTACCTACCTGCAGGTAGGTAGGTAGGCTGTAGACGAACACACACACACACCAGCATGCACACAGGCAATGTCGGCCATCTGTTAAGGCCCTCACTGAACAGACCGCGTCAGGAGCAGATCGTGTCAAAGTGACAGACAACAAGGCAATCACTCTCGCATGTGCCTATCACACAGAACCGTCCCCATACCTTGTCCTGCTGCTTACTTCCACATGGTAATGCTCGCACAGTCACGTCTGTTCTGAAACTGACCGTGAACTTACAATCACAAGTTCTACCGTTATATACCAGGGAAGGAAACACATGAAGCGGCAGGGTACAAAGAAAAAAAAAAAAAAAAGGTTTATCAAAATAGTATGGCTTGTGAGAGAAGCATAACCTTCTGATACCACTCGTGTGTGCGTGTGTGTGTGTGTACAGCGACCACTACAGTCCTTCCTACACCAGCCACTCCGGCACCACTACGGGAGCATCAGCTGTTACATCACACTTAAGGCGTTGGTGCGGTCATACAGAGGGAGGGAGGGAGGGAGGGAGGGAAGGGAGACTCTGAGGACGCAGTGAGACGGACAGATCCCCACGCCAGCCATCTGGTCAAGACACCGACACTATATATGGCTAACTGGGGCAGGGAAGTGCACACTTGAGGCCCCTCCCTCCCTCAGTTCCTCCTAAGAAAACATCACACCACACACACACACACACACACACACACACACACACACACACACATACACACACACACACACACACACACACACACACACACACACACACACACACACACATTGCGTGTAAACATCTACCAAGAACTACTACCAGAGAAGGTCCAGACTAGGGCAATAAGACGGTATCAGAATTTTAAGACAGCTGAGTTACGGCGAGAGGTTAGAGGCCATAAACTCGGCGAACAGGGAAGAAAGAAGAGCACAGTGTGACTCGATCACAACCTTCATGTTTGGTAACCAGTTTAGTGACGTCGCCAGTGAGCACCTCCTCGAGAGAAGCAAAGACAGAGCAACCAGAGGACACAACCGAGAATCGTGTTCGAAAAAAGAAATAAGACATCAGGAAGTACTTTTACACCATCAACGTGGAAGACGAACGCAATACGCCAAGTGACGGAAACTTTTTAAGAAAGTATACGGAGGTTTACACAAGCTGTGCGATAGTTCGTAAGGTTCAGGAGATGGGGGCCCCCAAGATATGTGGACGTCTCTCCACATATCATACAAACAGGTAATCTCTCTCTCTCTCTCTCTCTCTCTCTCTCTCTCTCTCTCTCTCTCTCTCTCTCTCTCTCTCACTCACACACACGAGCCTTCGTGGTGTAGTGGTTAGCGTTTACTGACCATGAGTCAGTACGAGCCAGCCCAAGGTATATATATATATATATATATATATATATATATATATATATATATATATATATATATATATATATATATATATATATATATATATATTCATACTATTCGCCATTTCCCGCATTAGCGAGGTAGCGTTAAGAACAGAGGACTGGGCCTTTGAGGGAATATCCTCATATGGCCCCCTTCTCTGTTCCTTCTTTTGGAAAATTTAAAAAAAAAATGAGAGGGGAGGATTTCCAGCCCCCCGCTCCCTTCCCTTTTAGTCGCCTTCTACGACATGCAGGGAATACGTGGGAAGTATTCTTTCTCCCCTATATATATATATATATATATATTTATCTATTTATTCATTTATCTATTATACTTTGTCGCTATCTCCCGCGCTGGCAAGGCAGTGCAAGGAAACAGACGAAACATATATATATATATATATATATATATATATATATGTCTCTATCCCTGGGGATAGGGGAGAAAGAATACTTCCCACGTATTCCCTGCGTGTCGTAGAAGGCCACTAAAAGGGAAGGGAGCGGGGGGGGGGGGGGGGGGGGGGGGGGGGGGGGGGGGGCTGGAAATCCTCCCCTCTCGTTTTTTTTGTTCTTTTTTATTTTCCAAAAGAAGGAACAGAGAAGGGGGCCAGGTGAGGATATTCCCTCAAAGGCCCAGTCCTCTGTTCTTAATGCTACCTCGCTATCGCGGGAAATGGCGAATAGTATGAAAGAAAAGAAAGTATATATATATATATATATATATATATATATATATATATATATATATATATATGTATATATATATATATATATATATATATATATATATATATATATATATATATATATATATATATATTATCCCTGGGGATAGGGGAGAAAGAATACTTCTCACGTAATCCCTGCGTGTCGTAGAAGGCGACTAAAAGGGAAGGGAGCGGGGGGCTGGAAATCCTCCCCTCTCGTTTTTTAATTTTCCAAAAGAAGGAACAGAGAAGGGGGCCAGGTGAGGATATTCCCTCAAAGGCTCAGTCCTCTGTTCTTAACGCTACCTCGCTGACGCGGGAAATGGCGAATAATATGAAAAAAAAAAAAAAAAAATATATATATATATATATATATATATATATATATATATATATATATATATATATATATATATATATTCCCGTTGACGCAAAGCTAACAAAATCACACGCTCACGCGTTCTCAAGAACAGCAGGCGACGAGGATCGAGTCCCGTCAACGGGGAAGTCTATTCGTCCCCACCTGCCCCTTCTTCAGAGTGCATAGCGCCCTACGCTCACGACATCACACCCGAGTGCATCCACCGCGTTGCAGCAGCAGCAACAACTGTTCACCGTCGCCCACGAGGGGAAATGGAGAAAAAGAAGCAATACCTGCAACTCATTATTCTTCCCCCTGGTAATAATATCACACCATGGAAATATCCAAATCCGCATCGACAGAGAAAAAAAATATCCAAAAATCCGCATCAACAGAGAAAAAAAAAACATGAAATAAATCTCAGCACACCGTTACAATCCATTCAACCCCACCACGGAGGGAAAAAAATATATTAATTCAACTAATGACATTACCACTGGATAAATCCATCATTTCCACGACCTATCTCTCAAAAGAAAAAGCGGCTTACCCTTGCACAGTCCTCCGATTTCTTTCACGAACTCATAAACCCTAAAGAAAACAGGAAAAAAAAATCGGGAAAAAAAAAAAAAATAACGTTGTCCAGAAACTCTAAATTACATTTTCTCCACCGTCGCCTTCACGATGAAGTTCAGAAAAAAACCACCCAGCTGAAGAGGGAGGCAAATGGAGGGGCCTGGGTAGCACAGAGACAAGAAGACAGAACAGGACCCAAGCAACTACCTGTAAGAACGCCAGCATTAGGCCATGACGAGGAGAGGCCACCATACTGGTAGCCCCTGGCGGACGGCCCCATCAGCAGTCCGGACCATCCATCTTCCTGTTCAGAGACCAAGACGACCCCACCGACCCAACTGCTCTCTGCATTATCCTCCTCCTCCTCCTCCTGCGCGCCGGACTATCAACCTGTGCTCCGGTAATGTCCATCAGTATGTAATGTATTACGACGTCTATCATCTCGTGTAAAAATTACGCAACACAGTCGCCCACCCGCTAGTTTAATTTCACGACGTTTAAAATGTACTACTGTATTATCTTGGAGGGTCGAACCAGTTCTGACGTTGGCCCGCCAACTGGATCAGGAAGCCAGGCAGGTAGGTGAAGGTGCCCACCTCCCTCCAACCCCTAAACCCCCTTCCCCCGCCCGTGGGTGCTTGGAAATGGGTCCGACATGACTCTGGCCATCAATTAGGTAGGTACCCTTGAAGCGCTGTCGAGCGGCTTCGTCTCTCTCATTCATGCAAAGAGAGCCAAGAGCGGCACTAAGCGAGACCTCCATTCCCCCCTCTGGAAACCCAACACGTACATTCCTCTGTCACCCACGGTGGTGCTACCGTGGGTAACATGCTGGGTGATGACTGGAATGCCTTCACCCATGCAGCCTTTATCTCTCACGTCGATAGCTCATCCCTCAAGCTCTCCACCACGACCCCAGCTATAAACCTCCCTATGTGTAACATGTGTTGCAGCAGTTTTAGTATACATGGAGGAACCTTAACTCTCAACACCTCTCTCTAGTATTCCCGTCTTTCAAGCGAGCTGCCTAAATCTATACAATGCAGGCAGGAGTTTTCGAACCATAAAACCAGAAGTGTTTCATTTATACCGTGTGGAGGACTCATTCCAAAGCAGTGCATCAACAGCTGTTGGTCGCGTCATACCGTCCCACGCTTCGCTGTTACTTATACGTTTCCATGCCAATTATACGTACTTAGTCAACTATTGTTACACACATACACCATCTAAGTAAAGCACCTGGTGTCAAGACTCAATAATATGCCTCTATGTTTCTAAAATACTTGACGTACACAGATAATACTTTCCAGACGTGAAACACCATAAAGCTCCTACAGTATTTCCCTTAAAGACGGACGTCTGTCGAGGGACGTTGTTTACAGCGGAATGTGGATCTGATGACTGTGGTGGTGGGGGTCGTGCATCTTTAATAACCCCTATGGCTAGCACGACGGTACGGCCCTGTGAGCACGACGGCACGACCCTGTGAGCACGAAGGTACGACCCTGTGAGCACGACCGAACGCAGACACCCTAAGGTATAATGCCTTGGGGGACATATAGACCTGATCCTTAAGCTTAGGTAGGGGGTCTATACAAGCCTCACATGCCACCATATCCAAAGGCTAGTACCGCAAGGTTCCAAAAGGGTCGTAGTACTGCCAAGGCTCCAAGAGGTTACGTCATTCTCTCTTCGGGAATTATTCATCTTGAATCCTCATCGACAACATCCTCAACCGCATTCCCCTCCCATCCTGCCTGGTCTTCGTTACCTCCCATCCCCTAACGCCACTGGTGAGCCCATAACACCATCCACCGAGGAAGTCTTGCCACCGCCTTGGGATGCCTGCATAGCTTACCAGTCTGATATATATAAGGCTCGGACTCCATCGCTGAGGACTGGAGACAAAGGGGCGCCTCTCTCTTCCTCGGCGCATCTTGTTTCTCCCCAACTCCTTCCACTGGTGTGTCGGGTTTTGATAACGACTCCACTCTGCTTGGCTCTAAAGGCACATGACGACAGGGGATGGTTCACACTGGCTCGTTAGCATCGCCAAGCCACGGGGAGAAACCTGCTGAGTGAAGGCGATCCACAGAGAACCTACAGAATGAAAATCTGAGGAGAAACCACCGAAGGAGTCTACAGTGAGCTTACAGAACGAAGATCTACAGAGAACTTAGTGAATGAAGGAGGAGTCTGCAGTTGAACCTACCGGATGGAGATCTACAGAAAGTCTACAAAATGAAGATCTATAGAGAACCTGTTAGATGGAAGAGGAGGGACTACAGAGAACCTACTGAATGAAGAAGATCTACAGAGAGCCTCCTGAGTGAGGGAGGGAGAGGTCAGTTAACAAAGGAGAGATTAGTGGCAGGTGAGGAGGGAGTCAATACCCAGCATAAAGGAAGGGAAGGTAGGCGGAGGGAGATGACGGACCGTGGGATGTAGGAAAACCCAATGATGTAGGAGGACGAGGAGGAGGACGAGGACGGAGGAGAGGAGGAAGTGGAAGAACCCACAAAACTCACGGGCAATATGGGCGAAAGGTGAGGTGCATCACAGAACCGTACACGACGTATAAAATCAATACGTGCACCTGAAGTTTAAGGCATTCGGAAACCCACGATATTACACCCGTGGCGAGACAATGAACAGTTGCTCGATATAAAACCTACATATTTACTGAAGCTCCCCTTACCTATAAGGCTGTGGTGGTGGTGGGTTAAGAGGGGGGCGGCAGTGGCAAGGAGGGAGGAGTGGAGGGAAGAGAGTGAAGGTGGGCGGGTTTTCGGGTGGGTGTGGTTAGTGACTGGAGGAGCTGTTACTGACAGCAGGACACACGACAAAAACCTCACGTGAGTCCTGCTGGTGGTGGTGGTGTATCCGACACACACACACACACACACACACACACACACACACACACACACACACACACTGGACCCAGTAGGTGTACGTGTATATGTGTCACGTGGTAAGGATGGCACTTGGGCTAGTGTTGGTTAGGTGAGGGATGTGTGTGTGTGTGTGTGTGTGTGTGTGTGTGTGTGTGTGTGTGTGTGTGTGTGTGTGTGTGTGTGAGAGAGAGAGAGAGAGAGAGAGAGAGAGAGAGAGAGAGAGAGAGAGAGAGAGAGAGAGAGAAAGGGGGGGGGGGTCTGACGAAGGCACATTATTAACCACGATAATTTAAAGAAGGAAGAAACTCCCATAAGATTACACACACACACACACACACACACACACACACACACACACACACACACCCGTGACAGACATACCTTAAACCCTTTCCTTTTGGTCACGTCTTCTTGACATTTCCTTTCCTAAGACCCTTCCCATCATGACGACGAATCCTCTCTCTCTCTCTCTCTCTCTCTCTCTCTCTCTCTCTCTCTCTCTCTCTCCTCCACATACCTCTTCTCTCCGTCCTTCCGTTAACCTTTTAAGTTCCCACCCTCAACGCTGGGGTAATATTTATCAACGCCCACCCCTTCGTTATCCCGTAGCCACCCACTCTCCACACACAGACCTGGAGCACTCTCTCTCTCTCTCTCTCTCTCTCTCTCTCTCTCTCTCTCTCTCTCTCTCTCTCCAGCATCGCCTCCCGTCTTCAGCCCGCGGCCAAAATAAAACCGTTGTTACGTTTCCTCTTCCATTTCTTCTTGATGTTCTATCTTAAATGTTCCATCTCGTTTTCCATCTCGTTTCGTAAGCTTGCTCTTCCCTTCCTCATTATTCGCTGTCGTTTTCTAGGATATCCTCTTCCCCGTTCTGGGGACAAGTCACTCTCAACACCAGCACACATGATTCGCCTCCGTTTTCTACCACACCCACACACACACACACACACCCCATCCTTACACTCGAGATGGCGGGCTGATCCTCCCTCCAGTGCAGAGCCATGTGAACAAAACTCCTGTGCAACGAAAAAACTTCCTACAGAACCCCAAGAGGTCAGTCTGTCTAGGATTAACCGTATGCACTCACTCCTGGTGACCACATCCACTCACTCTAACCTGGTGACTACACCCACTCACTCTAACCTGGTGACCACATCCACTCACTCACTCCTGGAGACCACATCCACTCCCTCACTCCTGGTGACCACATCCACTCACTCTAACCTGGTGACCACATCCACTCACTCACTCCTGAAGACCACATCCAACTCCTGAAGACCACATCCACTCACTCACTCCTGAAGACCACATCCAACTCCTGAAGACCACATCCACTCACTCACTCCTGGTGACCACATCCACTCACTCTATCCTGGTAACCTCAGTGTGACCAACATCACAAAATCTGTTGTTTACGAGCCGTGATCCCACACCTCACGAGCAGTAGTTATTTCACAAAGACAAACTTTCATCATTATGGTACTTCCTTCCTTCCCTCGAACGGCGAAGCTGTAGTATTCTTTCTTCCTACAACCTTTCTACCTTTAGCAGCCAGGTATGCAAACACCCGCAGAGCCAAGATCAATTTCTACATCACTTTTCTCCTTGTTCCGAGACGGCCTTTGATTGGGGCATGTTTTGCCCGCGTCATAAATTCACACACACACACACACACACACACACACACACACACACACACACACACACTTTATATATATATACATATA
The DNA here is from genome assembly GCF_036320965.1 of Panulirus ornatus. Classification (NCBI taxonomy): domain Eukaryota; kingdom Metazoa; phylum Arthropoda; class Malacostraca; order Decapoda; family Palinuridae; genus Panulirus; species Panulirus ornatus. The sequence continues at coordinate 10,573,055 of NC_092228.1, forward strand.
TATATATATATATATATATATATATATATATATATATATATATATATATATATATATCCATCACCATAACCACCATCCAGCATCAACACCCATCACCACAACCACCATCCAGCATCAACAGGATCATTAACCCCCCCTCCAACGACCCGTCCCATCAACAACGATCCTTCCATTCCCTCGCATCGTCATCATCATCATCATCATCATCATCATCATCATCAACGTCTAATAAAAGAGAGGGGGAAAAAAAAAAATGCACGTCTCGCCTCACAAAGACCCAATAAAAATGTCCATCCATCATTTTCACTGGACCAACATGGTCAAGATCCGACGGTCCAGTGGATGTCAACTCCTGCTTGGCCTCTCCTCTCCCCACCCGCCTCCATGCCAGACATCATGCAAGACACAGGCGACCCCCGAGGATGGGTATGTACCCCCACGCTGGCCATGACACGGCCGAGATGACTCTGCTTTCCTTCGAGTTGTCTCATCAACACCTCGGCCATTACGTGGCGTGGCTGAAGGGAAAAGTACAGACGCTGAAAGGGATCTGGCAAGGGTGAAGGGGAGTTCAGAGACTGAAAGATAACTGAAAGATGTTCTGGCGTGGCTGGAGGGGAGTTCAGAGACTGAAAGATAACTGAAAGACGCCTGGCGTCGCTGAAGGGGAGTTCAGAGACTGAACGATAACTGAAAGATGTTCTGGCGTGGCTGATGGGGAGTTCAGAGACTGAAAGATAAGTGAAAGATGCCTGGCGTGGCTGAAGGGGAGTTCAGAGACTGAAAGACAACTGAAAGACGCCTGGCGTGGCTGAAGGGGAGTTCAGAGACTGAAAGATAACTGAAAGAGGTCTGGCGTGGCTGTAGGGGAGTTCAGAGACTGAAAGATAACTGAAAGAGGTCTGGCGTGGCTGAAGGGGGAGTTCAGAGACTGAAAGATATCTGGCACGGCGGCAGGGAGTTCAGACGTGCATGGTTGAGAGAGAGAGAGAGAGAGAGAGAGAGAGAGAGAGAGAGAGAGAGAGAGAGAGAGAGAGAGAGAGAGAGACTCTGTGAGAGAGGACAGGCCATGATGTGACTAAACAGCGGTGAGATGACAGACTCAGCAGCGACGACTCATCTCACGTGGGCCATGGGAGTCGCCTGGTCTCTCGGGACTCGTCCCGTCACCTCCCACTCCCATCTCCCCCTCGTACCCGGCCGTACGGACACGGACCAGCCAGTATCCGACCATCAGGTAGGTGGTCCGTCTTGTTACTAACCACCTACCTTACTTAACCCCCCCCCCCCCACCTCCCGTTACCCGTTATCGAGACGACGAAGTCTCTCTCTCTCTCTCTCTCAAAAGAAAAAAAAAAAAGAAAATATAAAACGAGAGACGAAAATCGGTCTAATAAAAAGAAACACAACCCAACCCCCGTGACATTTGCTGTAGCAGAACAGGATCGACCAGAGAGAGAGAGAGAGAGAGAGAGAGAGAGAGAGAGAGAGAGAGAGAGAGAGAGAGAGAGAGAGAGAGAGAGAGAACCAGGAGCGTTGGTGTAAAACTGTAAAATAACTGCGACCCGTGGCTGTGGCCGGGTAGGAGGCGAGGGAGAGAGAAGGTGGTGTCGTCCAGCGAGCGAGCGAGCGAGCGAGCGGCGGCGCCACCTGCGGGAGGACGGCCTTGAAGCGCCCCGGGTTTTTGTGCCGATCTGGATCAAGCCTTCAGTCCAGTCCCCACGTTATATCAAGACACTGGGTATATACATATACAAAAAAAATATACATATACACATACAATTCACCCTCAACTCTCGAGGTTTTGTAGCTGTAGTGCTCGAGGGGTAAGGTGGTATACAGAGGGGGTCAGGTGCTTTGTAAGGGTCTTGTGGGCTTACGAGGGGTCCCTGGTGTGCTTGACAGAGTCGCTCCCTGGTGAGCTTGCACAGGCGCTGGGGAGCATTCAAGGGCTCTGGTGTACTCACAAGGGCTCTGGTGTACTCACAAGGGCTCTGGTGTACTCACAAGGGCTCTGGTGTACTCACAAGGGCTCTCTGGTGTACTCACAAGGGCTTTGGTGTACTCACAAGGGCTCTGGTGTACTCACAAGGGCTCTGGTGTACTCACAAGGGCCCTGGTGTACTCACAAGGGCTCTGGTGTACTCACAAGGGCTTTGGTGTACTCACAAGGGCTCTGGTGTACTCACAAGGGCTTTGGTGTACTCACAAGGGCCCTGGTGTACTCACAAGGGCTCTGGTGTACTCACAAGGGCTCTGGTGTACTCACAAGGGCTCTGGTGTACTCACAAGGGCTCTGGTGTACTCACAAGGGCTCTGGTGTACTCACAAGGGCTCTCTGGTGTACTCACAAGGGCTTTGGTGTACTCACAAGGGCCCTGGTGTACTCACAAGGGCTCTCTGGTGTACTCACAAGGGCCCTGGTGTACTCACAAGGGCCCTGGTGTACTCACAAGGGCTCTGGTGTACTCACAAGGGCTCTGGTGTACTCACAAGGGCTCTCTGGTGTACTCACAAGGGCCCTGGTGTACTCACAAGGGCCCTGGTGTACTCACAAGAATGCTGGTACATTCAAAAGGACCCTGGTGTGTTTTCAAGAGCCCCGATGAGCTTGCAAGGGTCCTGGTGTGTTCAAGGGAGCCCTGGTGAGCTTAAGAGCGTCCCGGAGTGCTCGCGATGGTCCTGGTGAGCTTGCAACATCCTCCTGGTATGCTTACAAACAGCCCTGGTCTTCATACTTGAGTCCTGGTGGTGAGCTTTCAAGGGAATTGGTGTGTTTACGAGGGCCCTGGTGAGCGTGAGGGAGGATGGGGGTGTCCTGTGTGCCTTGCATGCGTTGTCTTTTTGTGAGTTTACTGATAAGGTCGTGTATGCATTCAAGGGGTTCTGTGTGCTTGTGAGGGATCTGTGTGCTTGTCAGGGTTCGTGGTGTGCTTGTAAGGGTTCGTGGTGTGCTTGTAAGGGTTCGTGGTGTGCTTGTAAGGGTTCGTGGTGTGCTTGTAAGGGTTCGTGGTGTGCTTGTAAGGGTTCGTGGTGTGCTTGTAAGGGTTCGTGGTGTGCTTGTAAGGGTTCGTGGTGTGCTTGTAAGGGTTCGTGGTGTGCTTGTAAGGGTTCGTGGTGTGCTTGTAAGGGTTCGTGGTGTGCTTGTAAGGGTTCGTGGTGTGCTTGTAAGGGTTCGTGGTGTGCTTGTAAGGGTTCGTGGTGTGCTTGTAAGGGTTCGCGGTGTGCTTGTCAGGGTTCGTGGTGTGCTTGTCAGGGTTCGTGGTGTGCTTGTAAGGGTTCGTGGTGTGCTTGTAAGGGTTCGTGGTGTGCCTGTAAGGGTTCGTGGTGTGCTTGTAAGGGTTCGTGGTGTGCTTGTAAGGACTCGTGCGACAGGATCTGCACTCCTGCCTCCCCTCTCCTATAACAGCCAGACCCGTGCACCTTTACATACTTCGCTGCAGCCCGGGCACCCATCACACTCGTGGACGAAGACAGCCGGGTATTATTACCTGTCGCGTCTGACATGTTCATGGACAGTAATGCTAGAGTGGCACCCATTGATAAGAGGTTTATCCAATTTGTTTATCGATGGTTAGACTATTAGAAAAAAAAAAGACCACATAATTGTTTCAGCAGTATTTTCTCTTCCAATAAGGTGGTTTAGAGAGGATAGAGGAAGAAGATGAGGGACTGGGGTGGATGGGGATAGTCTGAAATGGAGGAGAGGAGAAGACTGAAGTGTGGTAAAGGTGGTATGGTGCAAGTCTCTGATGCAGGTCGGTACTCGAACAGCCAGTGAATCTCTCTCTCTCTCTCTCTCTCTCTCTCTCTCTCTCTCTCTCTCTCTCTCTCTCTCTCGAGAGAGAGAGAGAGAGAGAGAGAGAGAGAGAGAGAACGCACATTGGGAGAAACAGAAGATAGCTCTAAAGTGCAAGGATGAGTGGCGCAGGTTTACTGTGAAGTGTGCGAGTGGCCTACTGAATATGTATTCTTCCGGAGCCTTGTTCATATTCCTCCCAGGGCACACTCTGTGTGCGTGTGTTAGAGAGAGAGAGAGAGAGAGAGAGAGAGAGAGAGAGAGAGAGAGAGAGAGAGAGAGAGAGAGAGAGAGAGAGAGATGCTGTATAACAATGGTTTCCAAAGGACAGCACTAAAGCAGGCCGTGGCCTGTTTACTATCTGCGTCTTACACTGGTGTCGGGCCGTCCTCCTCTTGACAGTGCACGTATCAATGGCTGCTGATTGGAGCTCTTTTCTCCAGGGGGGGCTTTGAAGGAGGGGAGGGACCACCTTCCAGCGCTCCACGTCCGTGCTGGTGTCCACGTCACAGATCCGTCTGTGTGTCCTCGTTGTCTTTTCATAAGTTTCTGACATGTTTAGTGGAGCCTCCTGGGTGGTGGTGGTCGTCCCTCGCCATGGCACCTCGAAATATACATATGTTCCCCTACGGAGGAGAGACCTCGTCCCCGACACCCCTCTAAGTAACTCCAAACGCACACCGTCCAAGGATCCTCCTCCATACCTCCAATGGCAGACCATCCCCTCACCAACCCCCCTCCTTCCATACCTCCAAACACACATTCCCGTGGGAGGGGAGTAGAGGAAGGGGTTTGGGGGTTTGGGGGAGGAGGGGAGTCGCTGCTGCGTGGCCCCGCCCTCCCCCCCCTGCCTCACCTTGAACCCTCCCCAACACTCGTAACGGGACAATCTCCTCCCTCCTCCTCCTCCTCATCCCTCCCTGCCTGACTTCATCCCACTCTCCCTGACTCTCACCAAGTAAGTCTCCTACACCCAGCAATAAGACACTCTCACACGCCATATTCCCCACCGTTACCCACTCTCCCCTCCGGCAATAGTTCTCCCTCTTCCCTCAGGCTATAGCACTGCCTCTCAGGCTATAGCACTGCCTCAGGCTATAGCACTGCCTCTCAGGCTATAGCACTGCCTCAGGCTATAGCACTGCCTCTCAGGCTATAGCACTGCCTCTCAGGCTATAGCACTGCCTCTTCCCTCGGGCTATAGCACGGCCTCATCCCCCAGCCTGCAGCTCTTGTCTCCATCGCCCCTCAACACGTCTATCCCTCACAAACATATCCCCTATCCTTCCAGTGATCCCGTGTCGACTACCCCTCACAGACCAAGCTAATGGCAACACCGACTTAATCCATCCGTCCATTAGGTCTCGTAAATCCCCCCCCTTTAGAAACCCATTCTCTCTCTCTCTCTCTCTCTCTCTCTCTCTCTCTCTCTCTCTCTCTCTCTCTCTCTCTCTCTCTCTCTCTCTCTCTCCCCTTCTATTTTTCCCATACGAGTCTAAGTGAACCCCAAGGGCTCGAACCCCTTAAACATCTATCCTGTTATACTACCCCTCTTGTCCCACGGGATCTGTCGAACCGTATCATAACACACAGCTCATTAGAGTAGGTTTCCTGCAGATATGATCTTCGTCCATAGCTCCCCTCCCGCTGCAGTGGACAGTCGTGGCCCCCGTCACGCGTCACTGCAACGGAGGGAGGAGGTGAAGGAGACCTCCGGCTCCTGTATGTCCAACACAATTGGCTCTGCTCATCCCCATTACCTCCTGTCACACATGTACTGGTCCGTCCCTTCCTTAGTAATGGGATTAGCGCAGTCGCTGAGCTGCAGGAATGCCCGGAAAAAAGGGCGCTGGGGTAGGTAGCACGAGGACCCCTTTCTGAAAGGCGGTCTTGGGTTAACACCGGGATCCTTCCCTGAGTGGAGTCCTACAGTGACTAAGGAAAAAAAATATAAATATCCCTTTTCTACTACCTTACATATCAGTCTCTCTCTCTCTCTCTCTCTCTCTCTCTCTCTCTCTCTCTCTCTCTCTCTCTCTCTCTCTCTCTCTCTCTCTCTCCCCTGGTACATCATTTTCTGTGGTGGCGCCCACAATGTTGTGCCTTAATTTCCTTTACCTTAATCTACTAGGTTCTTTACAGTTCCAATCAGAACCTGATTCCCATTTTCCAAAACCCTCGACGCAAGAGGATCCACCACTCCTACTTGTACGGGTGCAAGGAAGAATTACATTAAAAGGCACAAGGAAAAGAATTACATTAAAAAGTGCGAGGAAGAATTACATTAAAAAGTGCAATGAAGAATTACATTAAAAGGGGCAAGGAAGAATTACGTTAAAACGTCACGACAAAGCAAAAAGGGCGACGTAAAAGCAATTTCAAAGCAATTCCTTCCCAGCTCTGTACAGCTCAGGGGTATTCGATCATTAATGCGTCGTGGGGGAAGGGGGGGGACAATACCAGACACGTCTTTTTGTGACAAAGTTCTATATTAAGAATAAACTCTTACTTGCCCCGACGTCAAGGGTGGTGGGGAAGAGAAAAAAAAATATATATGTATAAAAATGGCAAATATTATGTAAATGTCGTCCGGACTCCAGATTGTGGAAGTCAGTATGAACCACTTTTACTGACACCACTTCAGCTGTGTCGCTAACTTCAGTCGCTGAGGCACGATCGCGTGGGGCCAGCGAGCACGGCGGAGCGACCCTGAAGCACGACGTAGGAACGACCATGCGACCTTGACTCCAACACGACCCTCGACCACGACGATCCAACCCCCCTTTGCGAGGCACGAAGGTCCTGACCTCTGACCCCTCTCTACCACCGCGCTACCTAAACCGCCGTGTTCAGGGGTCGTACGGACGAGCTTCAAGGGTCGTGCCGTCTCGTGCCCAAGGGTCGTGCCGCGCGAGTGCTTTAGTAGACGCGTTTCGCCAACGAAAGCTGAGGCGCTGATAAACAGATGATGTTATCTAACACCACCGCCCCCGTGCCCTCTTGAGGCAGAACCAGGCAGACAACCCAAAACAGGACAAGTGGTCGAAGATGGTTGTTTTGGTTGCTGTTGGTAAGGCCAACTAGGCCGGTCGGTGGTTAGGGAGGCCAGATGGTCAAAGTGGTTCTTGGGTCACCTGGCTTACTCAGGTGGTCGGGCCGACGCGACGCGACGGTTCGGTCGGTCGGGAAGAAGGGGTGGGCTAGGTGGTCGGGTGGTCAGCCCAACAGCCACGTTGGACTAACTGGTCTGACTGCTTGGTCAGGAGGAGGGGTGGGTTGGGTGAGGGAGGAGGAAGGGGGGGGGGAGCCCCGATGAGTCCATCCTGAAGTGGTCCGGCCCAAGGTCGGCGAAGTATGGTGGTGGTGGTGGTGGAAGGTCTGGAGACGGCGGCAGAGGTAGTGGCAGCAGTGGTGGTTAGTAGCTTTGGATGGTGGTGGTGTTGGGCCTGGTAGGTCGGTGGGGTCTGGGAGCGGTAGTGGCAGAGACGTTGCTGCTGGCCGAGGTAGGGAGGTAGGTCTGGATGTGGCGGAGGCAGCAGGGGTGGGTTGTTGTTGTTGTTGTTGTTGTTGGGCTCCGTGGCACAAGTGGCGCTGGTGGTGCCACTGAGTCTGGAGGTGAGGGTGGTTGGGTGGCTGTAGGGGGGCGAAGGTGGAGAACAGGTAGTGGTGGTGATGCCTATACATACGTGGTGGAGGTGATGGTGGAGGTAATGTTGGAGGACTTGAGGTAGAGGTGATGGTGACGGAGGAGAAGAAGGAGGAGGAGGAGGGAGTCTGTAAACACACCTTACCCGCGTCATAAGCCCACTCGCCTTGAACCCCACCAGACTCACCTTACAGGGAGAGGACAGGAGGGTGGAGGCACAGACGGGAGGGAGGGAAGGGGGGGGGGGAAGAGGAGGAGGAGGAGGGGGGGAAGAGGAAGGACACCTGAGAAAAGAAAGGGGAGGGGGGGAGGAGGAGGGAAGCTGTGAGGGTAGAGAGGGAGGGATAAGGGAGGGAACTGGTTCATCAATAGGAGGGTGACAGAAGTGTGTGTGTGTGAGTGTGTGTGTGTGTGTGTGTGTGTGTGTGTGTGTGTGTGTGTGGAGGGGTGAGGGGGGGGAAAGCAGAACAGGTAAAACGGGACCTGGGAATTTACCAGATTCAATACAGGAGGAGGATCTACCGTTACCAGGGTATAAAGAGTGAAGAAATGAGAGTTACACCGTATATGTTGGAAACCAACTATTACCTAATGCTGGAATATATATATATATATAGAAAGGAGACAGGATGAAGCAATGGGGCAGAAGTATGGCTCCACGCAAACCAGTCTTGGCAGGTGATGAACAGAGGAGGTGTTCGCGTTTGACACAAACACGCCGGAGCATAAGGGGACCTTCCTGCGCAACGTAGTCGACTCGGTGGGTTCGTGAGGGACCGCCGTCGACTGCCATCCGAAGGGCCTTGTTTAAAAGTTCTTCAGCACGACGGTGCGACCCAAAGGGAGTGGGGGGGAGGGGGTTAAACTTGGACTAGCCTATCATCCGACCATCAAAGGGTCGGGTCACAATGGCCAGACCATCAAGTCGACCAGTGCACAGAAGTCGTACAGTCTTACTTTAAAGGGGTCGTCTTGGTCGACGGAAGAGTCTCACGACACGAACACCGTCCGACAACTGGGTCCTGACGAAGCTGAGATCAATGTGGTGGGTGTATACGTGGGAGACGCGAACATAATGACTTATGGAGAAATGCCTATAAATCTTGTACGTGACTAAGGCGGCGCTAATAATGCCAGTCGTGGACTTGAGGCGATGCATCTGTCAAGTACATCTCTTCAACGTGTCTAAGGTGTGCTTTCAACCACTATAATAGGTAGATCCTTCCACGTTAACAAGCCTTTCGAAGAAAAAGTAAGTCTACCCCATTCGAAGTAATAAAGTATTTACCCTGAAGTAAGTATCCATTACTATGACTAAAACCAGGCAAATCAAGCCCAAAAATGGCTGCTTAGAATGAGAGTATCAAGGACTTCGATCCTTCAGAATAACTTTAATCAGCCACATCTTGAACTCCCTTTCTTTTCTTTTTTTTCTCCTACTACGTCAAGTTGGCCCTCACAGAACACCTCTCTCAGTCAGGGAACTCGCCGTTCCACCCGCTCCTTCCGTCCCATAGTCTTGTTTTCAATCAGGATGACCAACAGTGAACATAATGACCGAGATGAGGACGCACCAGAGACCCGTGAGGAGAGCGACCATTAGTACTCTCATTCCAGTGATATTCGGATGCCCTAAATGTGAATCGTACAATTCTGCTCGCGTCTCCGACTGCTTCGGCGTTCAACTGCCTGCTGGGGCACCAGAGATAAATGCACCTAAATCTCTTTCCTCGCTTACCAACTGTAGCTGAAACAAACTGGCACAGCAGCTTGCGCCTCTCGTCTACGGACCTCCGATGAGCGAGACGCCTTTGCACTTATAATCGGTATCAAAACTTCATTCGCCACACTGTGATCCCAGGCCGTCAAGCTCGTCCACGTCATCCCGCATCTTTGTAAACGTCTAGCTTAATGAGTAGCTTCATGTCCCATCTTGGTACCGCCTGCGAATCCTGATATCTTTCCGAACCGGTCCCCAACACTGATCCCTGAGGCACGCCACTTGTCACGTCTAACCATTCCGAGGCTATGTCATTCATAACCACACGCGGTGAACAGCCAGTCAACCAAATTTCTAAGCACTAGAGTACAATCCCATCTATACGATGTGACATAACTTTTGCTATGGAATATTAGATGCGGGGCTCTCTCGAATGCCTTTCTGATAATTTAAAGAGAGGAACATCACCCATTTTGCTTTTCCCATAACAGTTGATGATAAAAAAAAAAAGTTGATTTGTGAGATGTGAACGAATTCGTCGAAAACCAGGCAGCCAAACGCTGATCCTGTATATGATTTACAATCTTCTTGTAAATGATGGTTTCCATACGTTATCAATTACACATTGGAACTATTGACTTCTCTGAATATCAGTGTTACACTGGCAGTCTTCCAATCCTCTGAATATCAGTGTTACACTGGCAAACTCCCAACCCCACCACCAGGGACTTTCTCTGTAACAAGTAACTTATCGAAAAGACCAGCCAAGGGTCAGAGACTACGTCTCGTATCTTAGCTTCCGTCACTGCTCCCACGCAAATCATATCCGGGTCGGCCGCTCTATCGACTTTCACTCCATTTTAATGCCGATAACCCATCGTAAAACCGTGTATGTCAATACGTTGCGGAATGTCCGCGTCAGCTAGCGATGGGACTGCATCTGGAGCGCGACCTGCTGCTTCAAGTGGTAAATATAGAAGAAAAAAACATATAAGCAGTTTGTGTGCCACGGCTTCATTTCGTTCTGATGTCGATTTGCTAAGTGGACCAGATGACACGATACCGACTCTCTTGTCTTTTACACAACGATAAAATCCTTCATATATATATATATATATATATATATATATTATATTATATTCATTTTTATTTATTTGCTTTGTCGCTGTCTCCCGCGTTAGCGAGGTAGCGCAAGGAAACAGACGAAAGAATGGCCCAACCCGCCCACATACACATGTATATATATACACGTCCACACACGCAAATATACATACCTATACATCTCAATGTACACATATATATACACACACTCAGACATATACATATATACACATGTACATAATTCATATTTTTTTTTTTTTTTTTTTTTTTCATACTATTCGCCATTTCCCGCGATAGCGAGGTAGCGTTAAGAACAGAGGACTGGGCCTTTGAGGGAATACCCTCACCTGGCCCCCTTCTCTGTTCCATCTTTTGGAAAAAAAAAAAAAAAAAAAAAAAAAAAAAAAAAAAACGAGAGGGGAGGATTTCCAGCCCCCCGCTCCCTTCCCTTCCAAAAGATAATTCATATATACACACATATACTTGATCGCCGTTTCCCACGCCAGCGGGGCAGCGTTAAGAGAGCAGAGGAATTGAGCCTTTAAGAAAAATATCCTCCCCTTGGCCCCCTTTCTCAGTGTTCCCTCTTTTGGAAATTCATCTTTCATGAAAGTCCAACAGAGCTCCTCAAGGAATCTGAAAACTCGCCATCACTTTCTCCCGGCAGAAAGACAGGACTCGGAACTCCAGCAGGTACGACGGAAATCGCCTCACCTCTCTCTCTTGCATACAACGTCCCTGTTTACAGCCACCGTGTGGTGCATAATGGAGAGACCGTGTATCGCTTGATTATATTACCGTGACCAATCGGCAACGTGATCAGAGGTCAGTCACGAAGCTGCTGATGCGGATTTCACACACATACACACACACACACACACACACACACACACACACACACACACACACACACACACACACACCTGGCGTTCCCTAACGACATTTCGGCGGCTCTGACACCCGTCTGACGCTCTGATGTACGATGGCAACAAAAGTTCATTTGAGAAACGAAAAAAAAAAAATATTCAAAACAAAGAAGGTTTATGAGCTGCAAGAAGACAGGGATAATTACTAACATAATTACCATTATTATCATTATTATTATCATTATTATCATTATTATTATTATTATTATCATCATTATTATTATTATTATCATCATTATTATTATTATTATTATTATTATTATTATTATTATTATTATTATTATTATTATTACTATTATCATTATTATCATTATTGAGGGAGATCTGTCTAAAAGGGTTGGGAACCAACTGGGACATGAAGGGGTGTGTAGCCATACACGACATCAGAGACGTGCCTTGCACCGTCTACGACAGATGGTTTCAGACGACAAGAAAGACTGAAGTAAACGCCTGAGAGAGAGAGAGAGAGAGAGAGAGAGAGAGAGAGAGAGAGAGAGAGAGAGAGAGAGAGAGAGAGAGAGAGAGAGAGAGAGAACAGTAACACAGGAAGTAGACACTAACACGGCGAGTGAATCCGAATGCAAATGGAGGGAGTGAGGAGAGGCGGGAGGAGCATGATAAGTGAGGGAGGCACCGGTATACAATACAAGAATGGAAGGTGCGTAACATTTACATGAAGAAGGAAAAAAATATATATAAAGACAATTACAAGACAAAGGCGCCATAATGCAAGGAGATGGAAGGTGCTTCTGTCCCCCCCGCTCCCTAGTTTCCAAGGAGGGCGAGTGTGAGGTGTTGCTGCGGTCTGCATTCGTCTGCCCGCCTTCTGCTACGGCTTGCCTCCCTGAATACCCACATCACCGCCGTAGCCAATCGTAACGGCAAGAGGCAACGGAGGTGGCCGGGGTGTGGTGGGGCGAGGAAGTGGCAGACGGGGTCGGGAAGGGGAGTCGAGAAAAAGAAAATGCACGGGAGGGTTCACACAGCGTGGCCCAGCCCTCATACACACACACACACACACACACACACACACACACACACACACACACACACACACACACTCATCACTCCCCCACCTAGGACTGACTGACCCGCTCTCCTCCTCCCTCCTCCTGACCTCTCCCGCCCTCTCTCTTCCTCTCCTCTTTTCTCCCATTATTCTCTTACCCCCTTGCTTCCTTCACAGTCTCTCTCTCTCTCTCTCTCTCTCTCTCTCTCTCTCTCTCTCTCTCTCTCTCTCTCTCTCTCTCTCTCTCTCATTCTTAACGTCTATCTGTTTTTCTCCCTGTATATCGTCTCTCCGTTCGCACTTTCCTGCAAAATTTCCAAGGTAGTATCATCTGTCCGCACTGCGATGGCGGCCCGTCTTAGTCGTTTTCCCGACGTCTTATATGTCGGAGGGAGTGGCACGTAGGAGCTGCCTTTTGCTTTACTCTCCCGTCTTCGTCTCGACGAATCAGGAACGTAAGATCCTATTACTATCCAACAGAAGAGATAACCACATCATGGACCATCAGACAGTCTCCTGTTATCTGTCCTTCCCATCTACTGTCCACCCACAACACTCTATGTTTCTCCCCAGTACCTCCTCCCCATGTCTTGCTCCCACAGCATCATCACTCACCCTGTGTCCTTTACCCTACATCTCACACTCTCTCCTTACCTTACTTACCTCAACCCCCTTGCCCCTCTTTCTTTCCTTAAATCTCTCTCTGTCTCCTTACCTTACATCTACCACTGCCTCCTTCCCTTAACATCCTATCCTGTTTCCCCATCTCTTATCTCAGTTCAACTCCCTCCTCACCAGGCCCCACTCGGGTCATCTCCACCTCCATGTCCCCAACCTCACCCCTCCCAGCCTCTCACCATCCCATCCATCCCCCCTCCCCCAACACTCCAACCCACCCCACTCCCTTCCTAACCAACGGGTAAGTTAACGGCGCTGCCGGCGGACAAAGGAGGGTGAGAGATGGAAACACACACACACCTGAAGAACATGAGGCAGCACCATACACTGTTTGTGTACAACGAGTTAAACCGTAGACTGTCTATGTAAGACGAGTTAAACCGTAGACTGTCTATGTAAGACGAGTTAGCACCATAAAACTGCCTACATCATGAGATGGAACAGCACCGTAAATAAACAACTGCCTTTGTATCTATTTTCGCTGTTGCAGCCTCTCTCTCTCTCTCTCTCTCTCTCTCTCTCTCTCTCTCTCTCTCTCTCTCTCTCTGCTTTACTAGCTCACTCACCTTGAATGTTAATGTGCCCCGATGCTGGCACGGTTCTCATCAATACTAGTTAACAATGGTGAGGGAAAACCAACCAAACTGGCGAGTCCCTTCAGGACCCAGAAACCTCTCCCGCCGCCCAGTAGTACTCCTGGACGAAGAAAAAACATGGTGGTAAAGAAAGGGAGGAGGAGGAGGAGGAGGAGGAGGAGGAGGAGGAGGAGGAGGAGGAGGAGGAAGAAGAAGAAGATGATGTAGAAGAAAAGAGGGAGTAAACACATACAAAACATAAAACACTCTGGAAGAAAGTTGGAGACATCAATGGCGTAACAATCGTGGGTGTTGGTGAAGAAGTTCATATGGATACCTGTCCCTTCCCCCGAGGGGCTCTTGCCTTGACCCCAAGGGCGTGGTGGCGGCGACGACGACGACGGCGGACAGGCCAGTGGTAGCGGGGAGGGGAAGGGAGGGAGGAGGGGTGAGGAAAGGGCAAGCCTGGTGGACCAGGGAGCAACAACAGCAGGAGAAATAGGGTATAGGAGGGCTGGTGGCTCACCTTGAACTCTTGACCACATTACCGCGTCTGAGGTGGTGGAGGAGGAGGAGGAGGAGGCGGCAGGGGAAAGACACACACACACACACACACACACACACACACACACACACACACACACACACACACACACACACACAGCGCGTCAATGAGGATAGGAGACAGTGATGGAAGGCCTTCGTAATGATGCGCTACGGCATCCTGTGTGTGTGTGTGTGTGTGTGTGTGTGTGTGTGTGTGTGTGTGTGTGTGTGTGTGTGTGTGTGGGGAGAGGACGTGCAAGCACAGCACCGCAGTTACGAAAAAAAAAACGCACATAAATAAGAGAGAAGGTCCACAGGAGGACCAGAGAGTAGTACCAGAATGAAGAAAGCAGAGTTACACAGCTAAAGGTTAGAGGCCCGTAACTCTTACCACACCATGGACGAGAGAAAGGTTGACGGGGGGAAAGGGGGTGACTTGAGTACACCACTCAAGTCCTACCTCATCCAGTCCAACGACAGCCAAGCACTACACCATTCCTCGAAACTTCGGGAGATGGGGGCGCCGCGAGTGTAGTCTATAGAACTCCCCCCTACACGTGTAGAAGTAGATGAGATAGATGGATAGATAGATAGATAGATAGATAGATAGATAGATAGATAGATAGAGAGAGAGAGAGAGAGAGAGAGAGGGGGGGGGGGGATCTTGGATGGAATATACAAGCAAAAAAGGGGTGGCAGAAGGAGAGGGGACGTGTCCCCGGCCCTCACTCCAGCGGTAGGCAGGCCTGGCCCAGTAAACACTATAGCATGCCAGCTTCAGTATGCTGGCCGCACGTATACACACACACGCGCGCGCTCACCGCCAGGATTATTCTCTGCATCGAACACACTGGACGCACGTCAGCATGTAATGGGTATACACACGAATACAAAGAGCAGCGGGAGCGGCCACTGGGTACTCGGGAGCTCGTCTGTGACAGTCAATAAGTATCCGGACAATCATCTAAGTGTGTGGAAAGCGTAAGGGGGAAAAAAAAAAACGAGGTGTGTGGTCAATGCGTACAAAGTATTCTCTTCCTTCTAAACTAGCTTCAGTCCGTGGCATCTCAAACGAGGTGCTTCGTCTGGTCAATTCTCGAAACGTGCTTCGTCTGGTCAATTCTCAAAACGTGCTTCGTCTGGTCAATTCTCAAAATGTATTTCGTCTGGTCAATTCTCAAAACGTGCTTCGTCTGGTCAATTCTCAAAACGTGCTTCGTCTGGTCAATTCTCAAAACGTGCTTCGTCTGGTCAATTCTCAAAACGTGCTTCGTCTGGTCAATTCTCAAAACGTGCTTCGTCTGGTCAATTCTCAAAACGTGCTTCGTCTGGTCAATTCTCAAAACGTACTCTTGACTTCGCTTTATAACTTTATGCTAGCACGTCCTTTCCAAGTGCATAGAGCCCTCTTGTGGGAAGCGTACTTCCCTTCGTTGGAAAGCAGTATCACCCACCTATGAACTTTGTATCCATGATAACAAGGGGCTTAATACTGATCCGGCCTTAAGATAGCTACGAAGATTTCTTGGGATGATTCGACACACATGCATCACATCGCCTTTGCTGACTCCTTTTCCCAGACCGGGAATCATCTTGATGTGTGTGTGTGTGTGTGTGTGTGTGTGTGTGTGTGTGTGTGTGTGTGTGTGTGTTGTGGACTTCCTTCTTTCGTGTTTTCTTCACCCTGTAACCTCCCTACCTTTTGAGAGTCAGGTCTATACACACACACCTGAGGAACTATGATCATTTTCTTCATTCTTTGTCTCATACTCTCGTTTTCTTTCCACCCATCATGTACACACACACACACACACACACACACACACACACATACACACACACACACCAAACACGCATAGTGAAACTGCTTTAAGACCATATGCACCTCAGAAGCACGCCTTAACACACTCCAACTTCTCATATAAAACACTAGGCGAACCTCAGTATATCATGGTACAAATCAATGCAAAGACAATCCCTCACTGTAACTTGGTGCGAACTAATGCATAAACCAATCCCTCAAATGTAGCTCGATAAAAAAAAACTGAAGCATGTGTCAATCCCTAAGTATAACTAGATACAAAACTAATCCCTATTCATAACTTGGCACAAAGCTCAAAGCTATGAACCAATCCCTAAAGAGAACTTGACACAAGCCAATGCTATGGACCAATCCCTAAATATAACTTGACACAAGCCAATGCCATGAACCAATCCCTAAATATAACTTGACACAAGCCAATGCCATGAACCAATCCCTAAATATAACTTGACACAAGCCAATGCCATGGACCAATCCCTAAATATAACTAGACACAAGCCAATGCCATGAACCAATCCCTAAATATAACTTGACACAAGCCAATGCCATGAACCAATCCCTAAATATAACTTGACACAAGCCAATGCCATGTACCGATCCCTAAATATAACTTGACACAAGCCAATGCCATGAACCAATTCCTAAATATAACTTGACACAAGCCAATGCCATGGACCAATCCCTGAATATAACTTGACACAAGCCAATGCCATGAACCAATCCCTAAATATAACTTGACACAAGCCAATGCCATGAACCAATCCCTAAATATAACTTGACACAAGCCAATGCCATGAACCAATCCCTGAATATAACTTGACACAAGCCAATGCCATGTACCAATCTCTAAATATAACTTGACACAAGCCAATGCCATGAACCAATCCCTAAATATAACTTGACACAAGCCAATGCCATGAACCAATCCCTAAATACAACTTGACACAAGCCAATGCCATGAACCAATCCCTAAATATAACATGACACAAGCCAATGCCATGAACCAATCCCTAAATATAACTTGACACAAGCCAATGCCATGAACCAATCCCTAAATATAACTTGACACAAGCCAATGCCATGAACCAATCCCTAAATATAACTTGACACAAGCCAATGCCATGAACCAATCCCTAAATATAACTTGACACAAGCCAATGCCATGAACCAATCCCTAAATATAACTTGACACAAGCCAATGCCATGAACCAATCCCTAAATATAACTTGACACAAGCCAACGCCACGTAACAATACCTTGGTAAAGCGTTTTACCATCGCGTATTCATCGCCATCACAACATGCAAATCCACTCCCCGACAGCACGTGCATCGGGGCTCAACAAGCTGTGCATGATCATCAACCCACACAAGAAAAAAATATGATCTTTTAAAAAACTCTCCACAGACATCAACAAACCAGTACGAACCTTCCACCTTTAAGACCTTAATTCATCATGATCATCATCCTTTCCTGAACATAATTTATCGTGCTCAAAATAAGACTAAACCACAAAATAAGACTCCATAAGATTTATATATGAAAAAATAAATTGTATAGCACCACCTTAGAAAAAAAAAGAATCCGGTTTAGAAAACGAGAAGGCCCCATTTAGAAAACGAGGAGGCCCCCCCTCCGTATTTACTTACACGATAATTCAATTTTTTCTTTAGGGGGTAGGGAGGGAAATGTAGCAGTTCATACCCACACGTCCACCTCAGACCCGACTACACTACAGTTACACACGGCCCACCCTGTGCCAATAATGATACCCTGAGCACACACACACACACACACACACACACACACATACACACACACACACACACACACACACACACACACAACACACACACACACAACACACACACACACACAGAGGCATACACACACACACACACACACACACACACACACACACACACAACACACACACACACATACACACACACACACATACACACACACACACACACACACACACACACACACACAATAATACGCCCGCCCAACAGTAAGTCCGACCTCATAAATCATAACGAACCACAACTCATTCCAATTCCAATTCGTTCGTCTACGGGGCCAAAAAAACATGCTCAACGATCCTTCAACAGAAAACCCACCCTCCTCCCAAGCACTAAAAACAAAAAAAACAAAAAAACAAAAAAAGGGCCAAAATAGCCTATTTCCACCGTGAAAAATGGCAAAGGCAAAATAATTAAGATGTGTCTTGAAAGAACGGCACAGCTCACTCGAATGATCGATGCCACCAAAAGAAATGAACAAAAACTATCCGAAAAGAAAAAAAAAACTCAAAAAAATCAGAAAAAAAAGCAGCAATAATGATATTCGATATTTTCCCCCAAAAAAAGGAGAAACAAAAAATAATGCCAACTCATTAACGATACGAAAAAAAAAACGATTTTCCAATTACAGAGAGAGAGAGAGAGAGAGAGAGAGAGAGAGAGAGAGAGAGAGAGAGAGAGAGAACTAGACACGAGACAACAACGAGAGAATCAGCATTGGGAGGACACACTGACCTGGGTCATGACATGACTGACTGCAAGTCACGGACGAGCTCATTACCCTGGGTATATATATATATATATATATATATATATATATATATATATATATATATTGTATATATATATATATATATATATATATATATATATATATATATATATATATATATATATATATATATATATATATTGTATATATATATATATATATATATATATATATATATATATATATATATATATATATATATATATATATATATATATTGTTACGAACACGTGTGTGTCCTTGTGTATGGTGTTGATATTTCTTATCAGGACGAGGATTAAGGCCTCCCTCTGAGACGTCCTCGGAGCTTCTGTTCACACCAAGCATTAGGCGTAATAATTTAATTGTAATTTAATTTTGAAACCAGATGGTCATTTGTCCTTGAGTACCCCGACCTTTCTCCGAGGCGGGGGGATTAAGTTGTCATCAGCTGCGGAATATTTCGCCACCGTACTGGACATGTCATCGCTGTAGGCTTACAAGAGGGAGGGTGATCTACGCAGTTTGAGCTACGGTTCCTCCAACCAATCAGAATATTTCTTAGTCCCATAGCCAATCAAAATGTAAGGTTGTATAGCTAGCAGGGCGAACGCTTATCTTGACTGTAATATATACCCATGACACACGCGGAAGTTTCCTCTCTCTTTCTAGCCCAGCGAGGTAAGTGGTCCACCCCTGCTGTAAGCCCTGCTGTGCTATAAGCCCGTTACTACTGTGTCACTTCAGGTCTAAGTGTAATGTTAGCGTAACTAAGTGTCACAAGAAAGAGATCTCCTGGCTTGTAATCTTATCTGGAATGTTAACTCATGTTCAATGTTATCTCATGTTCAATGTTAAACTCACTTTCAGTGTTAACGTAATGTTTCATGCTTGATTTATGTGCCTATCTTTGTATACTTGAATTCTTTCATTATAAGTAAATTTAATGTAATGCTGGTCTTTAATTCAATCCCATAACTTTATCATTGTGTTATCCTGAATTGTGCAACTTGAAAAATCTATAACGTCTTTGCAAGACAAGGAACAGTAGTATTTGTAACATGTTACTGGCGACCTTGCTCGAATAAGTATTGAGTCCGTAACAATATATATATATATATATATATATATATATATATATATATATATATATATATATATATATATATATATATATATATGTGAAGCGTCTGGGGTAAACCATGGAAAGCTGTGTAGGTATGTATATTTGCGTGTGTGACGTGTATGTATATACATGTGTATGGGGGTGGGTTGGGCCATTTCTTTCGTCTATTTCCTTGCGCTACCTCGCAAACGCGGGAGACAGCGACAAAGCAAAAGAAAAAAAAAAAAAAAAAAATATATATATATATATATATATATATATATATATATATATATATATATATATATATATATATATATATACACACACAAATGAAAAAGTTATGAGGGGGAGAAAAACTAAAGTTCAAGCCGCCGTCGAGCGCCAGGTGTGGGGCAAAATGGTCGCGCCCATCGCACGGGGCCAACAACGGGATCAACAAAGAAAACGCGTACGAGTTGACGCGAAAAATACCTCTCTCTCTCTCTCTCTCTCTCTCTCTCTCTCTCTCTCTCTCTCTCTCTCTCTCTGTCTCTATCTATCTATCTATATATATATATATATATATATATATATATATATATATATATATATATATATATATATATATATATATATATATATAATCCTATGAGTCCACGGGGAAATGAGACACGATAAGTTCCCAAGTGCACTTTCGTGTACTAATTCATTACATCATCAGAGGAGATACAAGAAAGAACAATATGGGTCCAGAATGAAAGCCACAGAAACAGGGAAACTACGGTCACAGAGTAATAATAATAATAATAATAATAATAATAATAATAATAATAATAATAATAATTCACATTATTCGCCTCAGATGTTACCGGGCTGATCCCACACTACGTGACGTCGTCCGCAGTGATTTGCCACTTAAGAGAGCGGTGGCACACCCACGACCTTGCGAGGGGTGAACTAGCACCAGTCACCCCTGCAATCATGGCAGAAGGCATGTTAATTACACCCACACCCCCACTCCCGCCCAACACTTCCACAAAGAAAACGAGGCGCATCATCACCACTGTTTGTATTACAAACCCGCCCTCGTTATGTGGTAATTAACCACGAGAACACGACGGTACTAATTACCTCCCTGTGCACGACGGAACGACCTTCGAGCGTGACAGTAGGATAATTGAGCACGACGGAACGACCCTCGAGCACGACGGAACGACCCTTGAGCACGACGGAACGACCCTTGAGCAAGACGGAACGACCTTTGAGCACGACGGAACGACCCTTGAGCACAACGGAAACGACCCTTAGGGATGATGGGACTGTTTTCTGAACTGGTCCTGAAGAGGCAGGTCAAGCAAGTCGTAACCCAAGGGTCGTACGGTCGTCCTCAAGCGTCGTAACGTCGCGTTTCAGGATCGTACCGTCATGCTCACTGGGCCACAACACAGCCTACGACACCACCACAACGCGTTTCACACACAGCGTCTGGCCACAACTGTCGTCTTAAAAGACACTTCAAATCGTCTTGGCCAACGCCAGTAGGGACAACGATACATCGTGTTTGGTCTAGTGGGAGGGACCACGCCAATGACCAGACTGCCGAAGACAGACTGTAAATGACGCGACACCCCAACCACACCGCGGGACTGTACATCATCCTACACTACTACACCCGGCCATCATCCACCACACAGCCTACATCCACCCAGCTGTACTACCCTCCACGCCACGCAAATATGAACAGAAAACGTCCTCGTCCTAAATGGTAACCACTGCCCTGGGAAAGGTGATGGGGAACTTGATTCAAATGTCAGAAAAAAAGCAATTGTACATTCCTTGTGACACTCGACTGACGGAGCTCTGGGGTCGGGCGAAGAGCCGAACGGAATGACACTATGAAGAAATCAAGCGTAGGAGAAACGTAACCGAGGGCCGTCGAGGATGGCAAGAAGGTGGTTGAGAGATGTGGAATACAACACGGTCACGAGGATGTCGAATCCAGCTATAGGGATGTGGCTCCGCGGAACTGGCTTCCTGCTACAGGGAAGTGTGGACTTAGGCAGTGAGTACCTGATGGAATCGCAGGTGGCCGAGGCGAACCGCAAGTGGGTGGGGTGAAATATCTGTAAGTGGAATCAACTCCGGATCGATGCAAAATGCAGCTAGCACCGATGCAATCCCGAGATTCTGAGCTATGTCAGCTGTAATATTCTCTCTCTCTCTCTCTCTCTCTCTCTCTCTCTCTCTCTCTCTCTCTCTCTCTCTCTCTCCATCCCCGCTGTCCTGAACAACCCTGTGTGATTCCAATCCACCTCACGACGTAGGTCTACGTAAACACACCCACTCGGGGCAGTTAAAAAAGAGCGCTCCTCCAACCACAAAGATCATCACAGTCAACACGAATGGACACGGCTGCAAGCAAGCAAGACAGCAAGCAAGAGAGCATGCAGGCAAGGCCAGAACCCGCGCACCCATATCTCTCACAACCACGGTACCTCTCTCAGCGTTCTCTCTCTCTCTCTCTCTCTCTCTCTCTCTCTCTCTCTCTCTCTCTCTCTCTCTGTCTGTCTGTCTGTCTCTCTCTCTCTCTCTCTCTCTCTCTCTCTCAAACACAGTGTGTAACTCCCTAAAATTAACCCCCTGTACCCAGCAGTTACCTACGTTACGACGTTGCAATTAAAGAAGAGCACTGCTAACCCACACACACACATGCACGAGAGGATCCATTGCCTCCCTGTGAGAGAGGATTTATTGCCTCCCTGCCCCAAGAGGTTAGAAGGGTTCACATTATATGGCATTGGTACAAATATGTGTCCTTGACTGAACCTGACACGCGCGCAAGGCTACGCGTCTGTGTGTGTTTCACGTGCGTGTAGTCGTTCCACAACGAGTAACGCAAACTCTTATGAGACGAAAGCGTAATTTTCTGCACTGTCGAGTAAGCACTAAGCATTGCGTTGACGCGCCACACTTAATAAACGACGCGAGGTCATACCGACACAGACAACTAACACGAACATTAAAGGTTATCGCATCCATCCTTTTATAAAAGAGAACACACACACACACCACACACACACACACACACACACACACACACACACACACACACACAGCCTAGCCGTGTCGCTTTAGAACAAGGCCTTCTGGAATGAACACATCCGCACCAATCATCAAATTCCCCAGCTACCTTCTCGACATTCCTCTTCGACTCCCGAGACATTAAGACACCCTTCGCCTGATGATCAGAATATCTACACGTCTTTCCAACCCTTCCCGAAACTACATACCTCACCCACATGGTCGTCTCAACTCCCTCGGATCAAAACGACGTACACCTTTCTCATCACCTTATCTTGCCTCTACCATGTCACCCAAACATTTCCTTATTTCCCATGCTCCCCAGTTCCTTATTTCTCACGCTCCTCAATTCCCATGCAGGATCCTCATTTCCTTATTTCTCCCGCGCCTTATTTTCTTACTTCCCATGCTCCTCCACAAGACATGGGCTATGGGAGCTGGATGAACCTGGTTCGGCCTCGTCCCGTCAGGCGCCTTCTGTCGGCGGTGGGGGTGGGAGGTTGTTTTTTTTTTTCTCCTCCTCCAGGAGCCTTTGGCTGGCCAGATGCCGTGCCCCAGGCCCAAAGGAAGTGTTCGGGGACGCCGTTACAGATTCCTTCTAAATATCGTGGAAGGTCATGGCCTTTTGCTGAGACACACAGGTGTGCACTACAGGACACGCTCACACACACACAACAAAAAAAAGGGGGGGTGATCTTGTACGCCCAGAGGGTGAAATAACAACGGCCGGTAATGGCTTATCACAGACGAAGCAAAAACAGCAATTACTGCTACACCCGCCGCTAGTTACTACGACTCTGACCTTTGACTCCATCACTTCCAGGACGGGTGGAGGAGGAGGAGGAGGGGCGTCGCGAGGTGTCGCATGGTTCCACCCGTGGACCCGGGTCTTGGCCAAAACCTGCCTCCGGCGTTGTCACCGCCCCAACTACTACGTCATTCGCTCTACCGGTTCTCCGACGCGCTGCCGTGAGGTCATCCATCCTCTCCTCGGTCTATCGGGTCAGACATGTTATCAAACAATATATCCCCTTCAATTTTAAGTATACAGGTTTTTCCCCTTTACCGCAAATCCATGCGTCTTTCTACTCCCACCGCAATAATCCGTAAGTTCCTGTACTCTTCCACTATCACAAACAGCCTCGTTAGGAGCCGACGGTCGTAAAATACTTGAATCTATCCACGTTCGTTGTCAGGATGTAGTATAAGGTGTGTGTGTGTGTGTGTGTGTGTGTGTGTGTGTGTGTGTGTGTGTGTGCACTCTGCAAGCACTCCCCTCCCCCTGCGTAACGAGCGTACTGCTTGCGTTGCTTAATTGATTCCTGTAACGGTAATCCTCATGCCGATGGTGTCATGCACGTTAATTACGACGACCGTCGCCTCCGTCCTTCGGCGTCGGAGACACGCGACTTCGCGCCCCCCTTCCGCGTCGTCGACAGATCACCCTGCCGAGACACTGCTATACTCCACTTAAGCCCTCATTATACTGAATTCCCATCTAGGTGGATGGCCGGCATCACACACACACACACACACACACACACACACACACACACACACACACACACACGTCCCGAGACACAGGAAGCCGTGAAAGGTCGATTGCGAAAATGGATACGAAAAAAAAGAAAAAATAGGAGGAACAACCGAGGAAATAAACGTGTGTGGGGGAATACACATATATACAAGCGGTCAAATAAGTAAAGGCACATACGCTGGGAGTACTGACAATGGTGGCTATTAAGAACATGGGAGGATGGAACAACAGGCGTTCAATGAAACTCTTTCCATCGAGTCCAATTGCGAGAACGTTCCCGTTTTTAATGGACCTTGTCGGGTGTGGAGGCTTCGCATCCCACCGCAGCCACATATGGACGAACCCATCTCCTCATCCAGGCAGGCCAGTGTGTATGCATGTATGTATAGTATGCATGTATGTATGTATGTATGTATGTATGTATGTATGTATGTATGTATGTATATGTGTGTGCCGTTCACATCACTACCGCCCGAACACCCTACGCTACCGTGTCTAACTTGCCCACCCCCATGTTCCTGCCCCAAAAGCCTCACTAAACACTGATACATCGACTGCCACGTATGTACCTCGCCTTATGTGTATACCATCCGCTCCAATCCCTCCCGAGTTCAGGGCCAAGTCTACCAAACTGTTCACAGCTGTTGGCTTCCCTTTAGCACCCCTGGTCTGTTCTTGTACACCTTGAGAGAAGCTGTCCAGATATTTATTTTTTTTTTTTCCTTTTTCTTTGAAGTTCAGGGGTCTTCCCATGATGTTCCTTACACCTACCGGTAGCTAGCTGGCTGGCTGAACAGACAGGGGGGGGTGGGTGAGGCCGTGACATTTATATAATTTCCTCTAACACTTCCTACAGCATCTCTGCTCTTCGGTGGATCTGATTAGCACACTCTACCAAGCCCTGTCAGTCCGGAGAGAGAACTTGTCTTTGGCTCCAGGTTATGGACTGCGGTCGCTACGTCTTTAAACAATTTTGTTTCTTTTCCACTCGTGAGTTATGATTCATCTTGAACTACGTTCTAATCAAAAGAATTAGAGAGAGCTTCCAACCTGTTACAAAAAATCGGATGCTTTACCGACTCGAAAGGAAACGGCTTTGGGGATTATTAAGACAATCACCACCTCACCAGCGCCACCGGTATTAAATGAGGACGATCATACGCAGGGACGTCTCCGTCAGGAGGGAACGCATAAATGCTTTACATCGCGCTACAGCACGCCTTCACTCCCTCTGTCCTGAAAGTCCTCACCACCTGACCTATCTTCTTCGCGGACCCCCGGCAGTCTCTTTGTTGTCTTGCAACTAGACCTATGACTCGCCAGTCTCATGTTATGATAACTCATGCTTCCGTATCGTATTTGGCAACACACGCTTGGAGTTTCGCCGTTCGTTCCGTACGCAAGATGACAAGTCTTCCTTTATCGCCACTCGACTTCAATCCGTTCCCATCACCTTCCTCTCAGCTGACAACGGAAGACCATCCCTCTCACCCCCCCCCCCCCTCCTATTGCAGTGGTCCCCGTGTAGCGGGGGCGCGCCCCCTCGTGTCCATCCCAGCAACAGGCCACGTCGGTCCACCCAGCCGCGGTGGCAGGTGTCGATACTTGAGGGCGGACTCGACCAGCCCCGGGTAACGGACCAGCCCACAGCAACATCCACGATGCCACCAGTGGACAAGCAACTGGTCCCCGAAAGCTCTGCCCAACTGACTGCCAGCCAGAGGGGGAGACTTAAAAAAAACTTGACCAGATTTCAACTGTTCTGTAATTTACCTAAACAAATCGGAAGGAGACAATAGAAATACGAGTATACTAGATCACAAAGGGACGATTGGTACACAAATCTGCAGGGTGACGAGACTGGACAATCCTATGGTGGAGGACTGGTCTATTCACACACAAGTCATACACACGCACCTCCGAGGCGGGTTCTCACCCTTCTCTTTCTCCTGTTTACCTCCGCGGCGGAACAAAAATTGCTGCTCTGCGAAAAAACTTGACCCCTTCCCTGCGCCGTGCACGTAACGGAGACTTCCCAGGGACAGTGAGAAGGCCTCCAAACCACTGTCTCGAGCAAAACTCTCGCGGAGTCGGCTTCAGAGCCACGGCGGAAAATGTCACCCATCAACATCCATGAGCTTACTCATACCTCCATCATTCTGTGGGCGAACCGGGCAACAGCAGCGTCGTCGAGTTGAGGTTTTTCTTCTGCAGGTGTTTGCGCGTTAGGCCGAGGCGAAATATCATCGGGCACGAAGCAGCATCACGTAACTTCAGACGTCGACATTAAAAGGTCAAAGACGCGTCCAGCGAACTCCGTTATCGACCGTGGAGGTAGAAAAAGAAGTACGGTACGCGTACCAACAGTTACCGTGTGGGTCGCGGCAGTGTCCGTGATGGTGACTGCTCTGCCTGCTGCGACTGTCACTGTCGTCACAGGCGCGGCTGTCACTGTCGTCACTGGCGCGGCTGTCACTGGCTTTTGTTCATGGGTATAGTGGGAGCAGCCAATCAGCTAGTCAGTCAGTCCATTAATTAGTTAGTCTATCAGCTTTATCCATCACCCTAAATGCTTATGGCGTGGTCACTATAGACAATGAACTTGGGTCGTACAGACTCTGTACGGAGATGAGGGGCAACGAGGCGGGTTATAATACAAGGGTGCTCGAGCCGGGGGCCCCCATTGTTAACCAAACACAAAGACGCACGCGCATTGCCCGAGGAATCAAACCATGCACATCTGGATAATCAAACGATAAACCAGTCCAGTCACAGAGGTAGGCTGAATGCCGCATGTATCCAGTGCTGTGGATACAGGAATGTAAACTACGGGAAGGGGTACACACGGCAAGTTGCTTAACATTTGAGGCTCACAGAGTGACATCTTAGCTAATGCTCGGGACAGGCTGAGGGGAGGTGAGGCCCCTTTCTGTAACCCAACACGCAAATTCCTTCGAACAACAGAATGACACACGAGTACCGCTACGGAGGTGAGCTTGAAGGACCAGCGTGTCTCGAAAGTGGTACGTGGATGGAAGCACACACACACACACACTCTACAGGACGTACTCCGAATGGCTGTGACGGTGGCGATGCTGTTGTTCGTAGTGTTGTTGCAGGGTTGTGGTTGTGTGTGGCTGCGGGGATGATGTAGTGTTGCTGTGGTTGTTTATGATCGTGGTAGCGGCAGTGGTTGGGGGGAGGTTTGCAGTTGTGAGTGATTGTGGTGGCCACGGTGATGGTACGTTGCAGTCGCTAGCTGTGGTGACAGTGGCGGTCGCGGACGGTGGTGTGGTGATGTTGATGGTTTTAAATACGTGGAGGTGTCGATGTTCAAGTGCTGCAGGGGCGACCGTGTTAAAGTGCTGCTGTTACTGTTGGAGGGTGGGCGTTAGTGAAGGAAGAGTTGTGGGCGGCGGCGTTGGTCCCCAACTCTGTGGTGTCGGTTGGTACAAAAAGGGGGGGAGCACCGCAAAACTACAACAGCGGTTGTACAGGGGGTAACACACATACGACCTGTGTTACCGACGATGGGTAACGCCTTTAGAGGGGGGGGGGGGTGAAGGAGGGAATGGTTATTAAAGGCAACCGATGGTAACGACAGACACAGATGAATGTGGTGGAGGCCACGGGGGTTGTGGGAAGGAGGGAGAGCGATCCTCGGTACACTTGCCCAGGGGGGTACATCATCTCAGTAGGCCTCCTTCGTCACATGACGAACGAGCCTCGAACCCGCCTCCGGTGATTAAAGCAATTAAGAAGAAAATAATTACGTACATGACTCTGTGCGAGGCTGATACCCTTGGTAATAATATATCCCTAGTTCCTCGCAGCCGACATTATCATGTTCCGTTCTGATGCTCGTCAAGCCTTGAGAGGACACGCTCTCTCGACGTGTTCGTTACTGCAATGTGAAGCTGCCTCGACTTGCGAAGGTCTTGTACGAGATCCAGTGCACGTCTGAAGGGTAGCTTCGAGCACCAGTGAACTTCAAGCATTGCGGATATCAATTCCACCAGACTGGATGATCTCATCGTTACTACAGCGAGGTACGCTACACTGTAGCCTGGACGACCACTAATTCCACGTGACCGGATGATCTCATCGTTACTACAGCGAAGTACGCCATGCTGTATAGCCTGGACGACCACTGCGGAGGCAACAACGACCTCGGGGGGGATAGTACCGTAGTGGTCGTCAAGGTGCACAGTACCACCAAACCCACCTGGCTACGGGGGCGCCTCAGGGTCAACCGCCGCAAACTAGACGTCAACCCGTTTTTCTGGTAGTCTGGACAACCTCGCGTAGGATCATCTGCATTTCTGTCCAGAATTCGGAGCCAGCCAGTCCAGGTGCCCAACCGGACTCTTGTGAAACTGCGAGTACCTCTGCAGCTCAAGACCTCATGATTTAATAGTATTACTTCAGAGTAAAACATCTGCGACCGCCTTATCAATTCCTGACTCTCGTGGAGCCATGGACTCCGTCTCACCATAGGTCTCCAGCGCCTCGCCATTTGTTAATCCCCTCACATGTGGAGGGAGGGGAGGCTACAGGTCTCGTCTCCCTTCAAACTCTCACTCAACCATAGGGCCCCCTCAGCTCGCCTCGCCTGACCCATCGCTTCCCCAGCGACACGGCGAGGCGACCAAACACACCAACCAAAGGATAAAAGGAACCATATAACGCAACCCCAAGCATCATAATCCACCCACGTTAAACCTTCCCTTTTTGGTCTAAGACAAGAGACAGCGACCAATACCCCCGACGAACGACAAACTCCGGAGGAACTCGCGCGACCGATATTCCTGACGAACGGCAAACTCCAGAGGAACTCCTACGAGAACGAACCATATGCATGCAAGACCCATTCGCTCTCCCGGTGGACACAAGCACTTCGTATCTTCAATTCTGCCTCTACTGGCGGCGAGGTCGCTGTGCATCGTCTACGGTCATCACTCATATAAACATCACTCCCCGACAGGCTGTGTCCGGTTACGATGCCGTCACGTACAGGGAGGCTACGAAGGCTTATGACCGCCCCATCTCCTCCCCAACACCCAGGGCTGTGAGTCGGGTCAGTCAGGAGGCGAAGAGAAGACCTAAATGAACCCCAGCTTCGAGACAACGAGGGTCAGGTCGGGTCGGCAGGAGAGTGGGAGAGGGATTCCGAGCCAG
This sequence comes from Panulirus ornatus, assembly GCF_036320965.1. Taxonomy (NCBI): domain Eukaryota; kingdom Metazoa; phylum Arthropoda; class Malacostraca; order Decapoda; family Palinuridae; genus Panulirus; species Panulirus ornatus. Next base: position 10,602,315 of record NC_092228.1, read on the forward strand.
TCGAGGCCCACTTAAGTGTGATGTCCGGCGCCACGCGGGGCAGTCCGGGGTGAGCCAATGCATCATCATCATCATCATCATCCCTTACATCACCATTACTCATTCGTCGTTTCTGGATTTCAGTCGCACCGGCGGAGGAACAGTTAGGAAACCCGTCAAGGTTGAGACAGCATTCGTCGACCGTCATCATTATCATTTAATGATCATCATTTCACCATTACATGATTAAAAGTAAAGTATATATATATATATATATATATATATATATATATATATATATATATATATATATTTTTTTTTTTTTTTTTCTTTCAAACTATTCGCCATTTCCCGCATTAGCGAGGTAGCGTTAAGAACAGAGGACTGGGCCTTTGAGGGAATATCCTCACCTGGACCTCTTCTCTGTTCCTTCTTTTGGAAAATTAAAAAAAAAAAAAAAAATAATGAGAGGGGAGGATTTCCAGCCCCCCGCTCCCTCCCCTTTTAGTCGCCTTCTACGACACGCAGGGAATACGTGGGAAGTATTCTTAATCCCCTATCCCCAGGGATAATATATATATATATATATATATATATATATATATATATATATATATATATATATATATATATATAAGGAAGACAACGGAAACGCCCAGAGGAAGCAGGAAGACCCGGGTCATTGTTTAGAAACACGACCAGCTTACCTTCCTCCCCTCCCTCACCATCTCCAGCTGAACACCCACCACAACCACCACCCACCTCACCGCCTCGTCCTACCACAAAAAAAAGGGGGAGAAATGTAGACTCCTCTGGAGTTTGAAAAAGTGCTCTGACGAGCCCGCACTCCCAGCGATGAAGCCTCGTCGGAGGTGACTTTTCACTCGCGGCGCAACCTCAAGGTAGGCGGAGTCCGGTAACATCTAATATACACTCACACTGCATATGACTGCGAATCATCTAACTTTCGTCCGGAAATCTAGAGGGAGGGAGAAAGGGGTCTTGGGAAGGGAGGGTAGCGCTACTGTCCGAGGTTCCTCTCGTTGGCAGCAGAGGCAGCCGCAAGTCCGTTTCCCTTCCGTAAACACTGTATAACAGGGTGATGGGTCGGGCCGTGTTGGAGGCAGTGGCGGGATCGCAAGACACGGGAACACTGTACGTCCGGTGAGGTCAGCTAGGGGTCAACGGAGAACACGATGCCGCAACTCGTCCTTCCGCAAAAGCAGCCTGGGCCCAAACACACACACAGAGAGAGAGAGAGAGAGAGAGAGAGAGAGAGAGAGAGAGAGAGAGAGAGAGAGAGAGAGAGAGAGAGAGAGAGAGAGAGAGAGAGAGGCACAAGGACAAAGATGAAACTTCGAAATCAGTTTAAACGCTGGAACTGGATGGGGGCAACAGCAGCTCCGAAGGATAACTGCTGCTGCTGAGGGGAGGAGAGAAAAAAAAAATGACTTGGCAGATGAGGACCAATATGGGAACCTTGGAGGAGCAATAATAAAATGAAAAAAAGAAGGAAAAAACATTAGAAAGTTGGGATTGCATGAGCTGAGAAGAACGGAGGGTGGGTGGTGGTGGGAGTGAGGCAAGATGCAGGACGCGAGCCGCTGCTGGAAGGGGCAGTGTAACATCAGCTGGAAGAGCTGGAAACTACTGGTACAGCTAACAACAGATGGGAGGGAAGAGCAGCAGCGAAACACATATAGGTGCAACACGAGACACGAGAGTCAGCAAACGCGATCCGTGTGTATACATACCGCGTATATGTCGTGCTTACATCGCGTATATCTGAGGTATACCTCACAATACCGCGTATGTTTCGTGTTTGCGTCGCGTATATCTAACGTATACCTCACATCATATAACAGCAACTGATAGCATCTAGGACTCGCCTCTTCTACATGGCACATACCTTACAAAAAAAAAACAATATCGTGTAGTCCACCTGGAACAGACTCGAACTCTGTGGAAGGAAAGCTGTGAGAGGAGAGGGATACCTAGACGTGGCAGAGGCATGGCCGATTGGAGAGTCTCGAGACGGGGGCAAATGACTCGAGAATACACACACACAAAAGGGATTCGGAGGGACGGACTGGCGTGTGGCACTGGTGACGGCTTCTGGCAACTGGGTATCTCTCTGAGCAGATATCTCATGATGATTTACGAGGTCTTCTACCCCCACATAGTTCGGCTTGGGGGCCATACCTTACCTTACGCATGCCTTACGATGGTTCTGGAGGTCTTCTACCCCCTACAGGTGAGTCTGAGGCCTTACCTTACCTTACGCATGCCTTACGATGGTTTTGGAGGTCTTCTACCCCCTACAGGTGAGTCTGAGACCTTACCTTACCTTACGTATATCTTATAATGGTTTTGGAGGTCTTCTACCCCCCACAAGTGAGTCTGATACCTTACCTTACCTTACGTATATCTTATAATGGTTTTGGAGGTCTTCTACCCCCCACAAGTGAGTCTGATACCTTACCTTACCTTACGTATATCTTATAATGGCTTTGGAGGTCTTCTACCCCCACATGTGAGTCTGAGACCTTACCTTACCTTACGTATGTCTTATGATGGTTTTGGAGGTCTTCTACCCCCACATGTGAGTCTGAGACCTTACCTTACCTTACGTATGTCTTATGATGGTTTTGGAGGTCTTCTACCCCCCACAGGTGAGTCTGAGACCTTATCTTACCTTACGTATGTCTTATGATGGTTTTGGAGGTCTTCCACCCCCCACAAGAGAGTCTGAGACCTTACCTTACCTTACCTTACGCATGCCTTACGATGGTTTTGGAGGTCTTCTACCCCAACGGGTGAGTCTGAGACCTTACCTTACCTTACGTATGTCTTATGATGGTTTTGGAGGTCTCTCTACCTTCAACAGTTCGGTCTGGGACCAAGCTGTCATACTGTTCCTCTGCTAAGTCAGGCTGTTGGGAGTCCACGACCCGTAGATCAACGCAACAGTGTACCACACTGTGGTTGGCGTGCTATACTTTGTTTGTGGGCTACCTGTCCAGGGGGGTTTATGGCATAAGGGTAGGCGGGAGGAGTGGTCAGGGTGTTCCAGCTGGCTACGCTGATCCACCAGCCTCTTTGTCGATCCTCGTCGCCCCAAAACCTGAGGCACTTCTCGCTCATGGGTCAAACTTAAAAAACAAAATCTGTTCACCAATGAATAAAAGCTGGTTAGAATACACAGAGACTCCTAACTGTCATTGTATTTGGTGAGTAAAAGGCGCGCTTTACTCCGTAAACTTGGGCGCACACATACATTCGCCTATGGCATCGAAGACTAAACCGGGGTTCGCAGCCTCCCACTTTCTTTTTTCACCGTCCTCCGACGCCTTCTCCTTCAGGTAACGCGAGCGGAGATCGAGACCTGAGAGAGAGAGAGAGAGAGAGAGAGAGAGAGAGAGAGAGAGAGAGAGAGAGAGAGAGAGAGAGAGAGAGAGAGAGAGAGAGTGGTGGTGGTGGTGGGCAGTATTATTAAGTTCAGTTCTGCAACATTCTTGCAGAGAAACGTCTTGGCCCATCAACATTCTTGACAAGGTTAACACTGTCTTCTTCTTTTTTTTTCTTTTTTCTTTTTTTTGATCCTGTCATAAAACGTATCATCATCAGTAATATTTCTCTTGTTCCAAGTCTTCCGAACAAACTTAACGACCATTTTTATTTTTCAATTTTTCTATATTTTTATCACATGTCCAGCGGCTTGGTTTTATCACGGCGCCATAGAGCATCATCGTATTCTTTGGTCTTATACTCGTCTTTTACGATACTCTCTCTCTCTCTCTCTCTCTCTCTCTCTCTCTCTCTCTCTCTCTCTCTCTCTCTCTCTCTCCGCCCCCGGCTGATAGTCTACGCCCTGCGTTCCATGACCTGCCACTCCGTCGTCACACGAATCAGGGAATCACGTCTAGGTTCGCACCTCCGGGACTGCGCACACACACACACACACACACACACACACACACACACACATACACACACACACCACACACACACACATACACACACACACACACACCCGAGGATCAAGATAATCCATAAAAAAATTATTTCTCTCCGTATTTATTGCAACAATTGATTTGTGTGAGTGTGTGTGTGTGTGTGTGTGTGTCTGTGTGTGTGTGTGTGTGTGTGTGTGTGTGTGTGTGTGTTACAACATATAACTTGGTGCTAAGCGACAGATCATCCTGCTGTGGTCTGGGGGCAATCAAAGAAATAACCAATTCTGGCCTAAATTCATCTGGGCTTGGGTAGGTCGGGCTAGTAATCACCCCCGATGGACGTGGCTTATTTCCCCGGATAAATATTTACAAAGAAAAAAAAAAGAAAAAAAAGAAAAAAAATATTTTTCAGAGAGAGAGAGAGAGAGAGAGAGAGAGAGAGAGAGAGAGAGAGAGAGAGAGAGAGTGCTTACCTTCCTCGTTTGTAGATGAAAAAAAAAAGGGGGGAGGTCATAAAAGAGGATCAGTCATCATCAAATCTTTGAATCAGAAGCGTTCCCGAATTAGGACGGCTTCCCCTTAAGAATACTCTCTAGATAAACCTTTTTATCTTTTTTTTTTCCCCTGAAGGATACGGAAGACAACACCACGAGGCTGGTACTGGAACGGTTCTTCCTCTCTCAAATACAATTACTTTCTCGGTTGACCCACGACTGTTGACGCCACCAATGCCTGCTTTCCCTGGGCGAGAGGCAGGATTCGCGGCGATGCACTGGCAGGAACTGGGACGCAAAGGGACTTCTACTGAAGCCCTTCAGTAAGACGGGCACTGGAAGGGACTGGGACGCAAAGGGGACTTCTACTAAAGCCCTTCAGTAAGACGGGCACTGGGAGGGACTGGGACGCAAAGGGACTTCTACTGAAGCCCTTCAGTAAGACGGTCACTTGGAGGGACTGGGACGCAAAGGGACTTCTACTGAAGCCCTTCAGTAAGACGGGCACTGGGAGGGACTGGGACGCAAAGGGGACGTCTACTGAAGCCCTTCAGCAAGACGGGCACTTGGAGGGACTGGGACGCAAAGGGACTTCTACTAAAGCCCTTCAGTAAGACGGGCACTGGGAGGGACTGGGACACAAAGGGACTTCTACTGAAGCCCTTCAGCAAGACGGGCACTGGGAGGGACTGGGACACAAGGGGACTTCTACTGAAGCCCTTCAGTAAGACGGGGGGCAAACCCAGGGGGTACGATGGTCTTCAATGGGTTCACAGGCACAAGGCCTTCTTAACCATACCCCCAAGGGGTCGTACCATCGTGCCTAAGGGCCGTGCCGTACGTACTCAAAGGATCGCAGCACCGGTGCTCAAGGGACTGTATACCAAAACTTGGCTCGAATATCGCACCGTGTGGCGCAGGACCGTGTTCAGACCTTCAGAAGTTTCGGGAGTAAATATATATATATTTTTTTTTTAACTAGGAACCATTTCTGTCACACACGAACCACCTACAACAACATACCAGAGAGAGAGAGAGAGAGAGAGAGAGAGAGAGAGAGAGAGAGAGAGAGAGAGAGAGAGAGAGAGAGAGAGAGAGAGAGAGAGAGAGAGAGAGACCAGACGAAGAAGACGCCGAACTCTTTTATCTTCCACGAAAAACACGAGCCACGTCGAGTACCGTACAAGATGCAGGTTCGCAGGGAGGGAAAAAACTGGTGGAACCTTCGTGTAAGGCAAACTACTCGTTGAATCCCTGATAAATCATGACAATAACTTGTTAGCAAAAACGGTCGATGAAAGTTCATGTTTAAACGCAGATCAACAAGGGAATTCAAATATTCTTTTAACATAAATGGCCTATGAAATTTAATGCTTTTAACATAAATGGCCTATGAAATCCAATGCTTTTAATGGTCTATGAAATTCACTCTTAAGAACCAAAAGTCCTGTAAAAATCTATTCATTCAAACAAAATCTGACCAACGAAATTTAATATCTTAACAAAAACGGCCTTGTGAAATCTAATCGCACCAAAAACTAAAAAAAAAAACCGAGATAAAGATTAAAATAACCTGTTCTACGAGGCATATATATATATATATATATATATATATATATATATATATATATATATATATATATATATATATATATATATATATAATTGTAGAAAGCCTAGCAATGTAGCAGCCAAGAGGGATGGATGTTGGAGGGAGGGAGGGAGTAGAGATGGAGGACAGTGTGGCCAGATTAAGAAAAAAAAAGACAGACACACCATCGTCGAGGACAAGCCACCACCACAATTTCGTTCTGGCACAAGGTGAACGGGTCCGTCAGCGCCCTACTATCAGCTGGGATTATCTGTAGCGTTTAATACCACACCGCCTGGGCTTGGTGCCAGCCAGCCAGCCAGGCACGGAGCGGAGGGAGGCAGGCAGGCAGGCAGCGCTCCACTCGTCCACCGTGACACAGGAGGCTGACCTCTCCACCCCCCTCTGGTGTGTGTACGTAATTACCCCGACTCTCCTCTCGAAACGGACCACAATCCACACGTCCCCGTGTACTGGGACTATTATCATCATGCCTTAATTAACAGGCACCCAAGCCATTGGCGAGCGAGGGGAAGGGGTGTATATATATATCATAAAACATCCACAACACACACGCAAAAAAATAAATTGATGGGACTGTGGAGGTGAACAAAAACAATTCCCTTGCGGCGTACGTGCTATGTAAACAACAGGTCCTCTACAAAGGGCTATTATGCTCGACACCTTACCTGGGGTTACCGAAGAACTTCCCCAAGGAGCCTTGTCGCCTCCCCCGCCTACATGAACTATGCTCCCTTTGTCCTATACAGCTCGCCCCTCGTCTGCTGTACCCCCTCCTCGTCTATCGACACTGCCCTCGTGCATCTGTTGCCAATCTCTTCTACACACCTGTTGCCAATGGCCACAAGTCTACTGCCCGATCACGCACATCTGCTGCCATCAAAGTAGTCTCAGCAGACCACCGCCCACACAGCTGCTTCTCACCCGTCCATAAACTTGCCACCTCAGCCCACACACCTGAACCCATTTCCCCACACCACTACCTACCGTGCTAACCTTATCATACCCTATCTCTTATCTGACACTAGTTTAGGGGAGGGGAGGGGAAGTCCTCTACCCCAAGTTTCCCTAGTGATAGTCTGGGTGTACCAGTCTGTTTGTTGCTGCAAGTCTCAGTGCGGTGCATGTTGTGCAACCAAAGCTGCTGCTTTGGTGCAACTTGGGAGAAAACAGTCAGGGCGTCCAGGGGCCTACACCATATAAAGCCAGAGAAATTGCTCGGCAAGAAAACGGACAAAAGGTCCTTTACCGCCCACAACAGCTCAGTGAGACGTCTGAATCACCAGGAAACGTCTAAGGCTCTTACAACTGTATTCACTCGAACGTAGAGACGCGAGACATACGTCACAGACTGGAAGGGCAGGCTGGGTGCCATGTCCAAATTTCCGTCCATATGCGAATTCACGAGGGAAAATCAGGGAACACGGCTTGGCAGGGGGAACACATCTGCTCAGCCAACTACCCACAAATGTAAAGGACACCGTGGGAAGACCCGTTCCCCTGGACTCTTTCCTACAAGGAGGTGGACAGCTTTTCCCCAAAGCAATGAAGTAGCCAGGGTTGCACAACACATCAGAATGCGACGCCTCGGCATCAAAGAAGAACCTGTTCTGACCAGGTCATCACTTCTGAACCTTGGTCACACGCTAAGTTATGGGGGTCAGAGGAAAAGATGCCGTAACCAGCGCGAGGGTATGATACCTAAGGTAATGCCAACGTCCACATCCCACACAGTCTGGTGCCATGCTCCACATCCAACGTAATCTAAGGCCTCCTTCCCCCCACAGTCCTGTCTGATCCCTGCCCACAGTACTGTCAATCTCCACCCACACTACTTGCCACCACAGGCGGCACGTGACCAACACCAGAATCATATCAGCAACACCACCTGCCATTAACTGCTGCGCCCACACCCAACCAGCAACATCCGAAGCGTAACACTTATCTCGTCCATTTCTCGTAATACCTAGTGTTGCACGCAACGTCAAAGCAAGCAGCAGCAACACTGGAGCGGCGTCAGCAACACTAGAGCCACAAACAAAGCAACACCAGTGATATACCGACAGTACTGTAGTTAAACTGGCAATATTGTAGGCACACTGAGAACACCAGAGACATACCAGCACCATCAGATCCGATCCTCGCAATACAAGAACCACCTAACAACACCAGATGGTCACCTGCAACACCACTCTTGCAACAGCAATATTAAGAGGCAAACAAGCGACACACACACACACACAGGCCAGCGAGAGGCACCACAGAAAACGGAGGCGAGAAGCCCGTAACCATAATAAACAGCATCTAGTCCTTGCTGGGTTCTGTTTAGCCAGGCCAGGCCAGGACAGCAGTTGTCGGGGTTGGCCACCTGTCGTAGATGGTCAGCGACCACCTGTCTTACGGAAAAGCCACTCAATATCGAAGAGAAAGAACGAGTCGGTGGCGAGACAGCTCCCTCAAATAGACGAGATTCAGGACAAAGGAAAACAACATGTAAAAAGAGATAAAATTCCTTTCGCATCTTTTCATCTGCGTGAAAAGGCAAATACACAATTCGTGCTTGATCCACTCGACGTCCGGTCGTGGGTCATCCTTGAACCTCAGCCACCGGGCTGGAAGGTAGAGGGCTGTAGGAACCAAATGTCACACCCCAGAGCGAGCAGAGATAAGGACCAGGAGATGGATGTAAAAAAAAAAGAAAATACGGGACGTAAGGATGGTTGAAGGATGAGGGATGTTTCGCAGGACTGGCGAGGCATCGCATGGTACAGCCTCCACCATGCAACCCACCTGGGATTAATCCACGCACGTTTGTGGATTAATTCATCCGTTTTAAGGGATTAATACACCCCCTTACAGAGTATAAGCTACTAACCTTTGGAATGAGGTATATGATGCATAATATACCAGAGTCACCTATGTACGCTGCTGTACAGGTGAGGGGTCCAGGGAGGAGAGATTCCCTACTTTACAATACAATTAAGTACCACACTCGGGCATTACTACTACTTTACGCGCGTTACTTATATCAAGAGACTTATTTCCTCCACATAACCCAAGGGTTTCTACGGCAGCCAAGTGACTGGGGAGGGGGAGGAGGAGGAGGAGGAGGAGGAGGAGGAGGAGGAGGAGAGGGAGGGAGAGAGAGAGAGAGAGAGAGAGAGAGAGAGAGAGAGAGAGAGAGAGAGAGAGAGAGAGAGAGAGAGAAAATGATGACAAACTGCCAAATGTGTCTGACCTCTTGACCGGGATGGTGTGACCCCCTGGGCAACGACGAACACGACCCTTGTGCACGACAGCGAGACTCTTGAGCACGAACGGCGCGACCCGAAGGCACGAACGGCGCGCGACCCGTGAGCACGGCAATGAGGTTCTTCAACACGAACAGAGCGACCCGTGAGCATGAAGGCACGACCCTCGAACGCGATGACACGACCTTCACGCATGGCAGAGGGAGAGAGGGAGGGAAGCAGCCTCCAGCACGAACGGTACGACTCCCTCAGCAAGGGGACGACACTACCCTTCAGCACGACCTTTGAGCGTCAAGTTACGAGCGACCACCCTTGGGTCTAACGACGGTCTCTCGCCTCTGACCCTTGACCATCATAAACAAGGGGGTCGTACCAAACCGTCATACCCAAGGGTCGTACCGTCATTCTCAAGTAGGTCGTGAACGCCGCGAAGAGCGAGGGGCTGTTCACGATGACATCCAGGTGTGCTCCACACACGCGTGTGGTCAGGTCAGGTCAGGTCAGTTCAGTTCAACCCCATCGATGACCTTTCACGGGGGTACCTATCACCACCTACCATCCGGGCAAGGCCGGCCAGATAGCTAACCAGGCAGGCAGCAGGCGTGGCGTCCTCTGACGATTAATGACCCAGGAAACTGCAGCTAAATACCGACTAATCGACTGTGAAATGACTGAGGTGGTTTGTCTCATTACTGGTAGTGTGTGTGTGTGTGTGTGTGTGTGTGTGTGTGTGTGTGTGTGTGTGTGTGTGTGTGTGTGTGTGTGTGAGGAAATCAGTCGCTTACGTCAGTACGTGCGTATGCAAGTACATTTATGTATCTATGTGTAATGTATGCAGATACGTAAGTTCATAGGCATGCACGTATGCTTCTTTGTATACATTTACATATGTATGTTATGTGTGCTGTGCATGAATCGCGTAAGGAAGTTGGCTCTATGCTCGTGTGCGCCTATGAGCGTGTGTGTGTGTGTGTGTGTGTGTGTGTGTGTGTGTGTGTGTGTGTGTGTGTGTGTTCTTGCGTGTGTGTGTGTGTGTGTGTGTGTGTGTGTGTGTGTGTGTGTGTGTGAGTACGCTCAAGCACGTCCGGCATCACACTTTTACATACACGTATGAGCGAGCACCTGCTCCTCCCCCGACCTCCTCACACGCGTACTGCACGAGAGACCTCGGCAAGCGGTGCCCCTCACAGCATGACTAGACTCATAACGCCCAAGGTCCGCTAACTTCTCGAACAAGACGGTGGTACGATCCTTGAGCACAAGGGTACGATCCTTGAGCACAAGGGTACGATCCTTGAGCACAAGGGTACGATCCTTGAGCACAACGGTACGATCCTTGAGCACAAGGGTACGATCCTTGAGCACAAGGGTACGATCCTTGAGCACAACGGTACGATCCTTGAGCACAAGGGTACGATCCTTGAGCACAAGGGTACGATCCTTGAACACAAGGGTACGATCCTTGAGCACAAGGGTACGATCCTTGAACACAAGGGTACGATCCTTGAACACAAGGGTACGATCCTTGAGCACAACGGTACGATCCTTGAAGACAAGGGTACGATCCTTGAACACAAGGGTACGATCCTTGAGCACAAGGGTACGATCCTTGAACAAAAGGGTACGATCCTTGAACACAACGGTACGATCCTTGAGCACAAGGGTACGATCCTTGAACACAAGGGTACGATCCTTGAGCACAAGGGTACGATCCTTGAGCACAAGGGTACGATCCTTGAGCACAAGGGTACGATCCTTGAGCACAAGGGTATGATCCTTGAACACAACGGTACGATCCTTGAACAAGACGAACACAAGGGTACGATCCTTGAACAAGGTACGATCCTTGAACACAAGGGTACGATCCTTGAACACAACGGTACGATCCTTGAACACAACGGTACGATCCTTGAACACAAGGGTACGATCCTTGAACACAAGGGTTCGATCCTTGAACACAAGGGTACGATCCTTGAGCACAAGGGTACGATCCTTGAACAAGACGAACACAAGGGTACGATCCTTGAACAAGACGAACATAAGGGTACGATCCTTGAAGACAAGGGTACGATCCTTGAACACAACGGTACGATCCTTGAACACAAGGGTACGATCCTTGAAGACAAGGGTACGATCCTTGAGCACAAGGGTACGATCCTTGAACACAACGGTACGATCCTTGAAGACAAGGGTACGATCCTTGAACACAACGGTACGATCCTTGAACACAAGGGTACGATCCTTGAACACAAGGGTACGATCCTTGAGCACAAGGGTACGATCCTTGAGCACAAGGGTACGATCCTTGAGCACAAGGGTACGATCCTTGAGCACAAGGGTCCGATCCTTGAAGACAAGGGTACGAGCCTTGAGCACAAGGGTACGATCCTTGAACACAAGGGTACGATCCTTGAACACAAGGGTACGATCCTTGAGCACAAGGGTATGATCCTTGAACACAACGGTACGATCCTTGAACAAGACGAACACAAGGGTACGATCCTTGAACACAAGGGTACGATCCTTGAACACAAGGGTACGATCCTTGAACACAACGGTACGATCCTTGAACACAACGGTACGATCCTTGAACACAAGGGTACGATCCTTGAACACAACGGTACGATCCTTGAACACAACGGTACGATCCTTGAACAAGACGAACACAGGGGTACGATCCTTGAACACAAGGGTACGATCCTCGAGCACAAGGTGTACGATCCTTCAACAAGATGGTGCGGTCCTTGAGTACAAGGGTACGATCCTTGAACACAACGGTACGATCCTTGAACACAACGGTACGATCCTTGAGTACAAGGGTACGATCCTCGAGCACGATAGTGCGTTCCCTGAACACAAGGGTACGATCCCTCAGCACGGCTCGGTGCGGTCCTTGTGCACGATGGTACCTGAGGAGGAGGGTGCGATTCCGGGGTCGATGATCCTTGAGCACGACGGCACGATCCTCGAGTGCGACGGCACCATTACAGAGCACGAAAGGCACGATCCATGAGCACACAACTCACAAAGAGGCGGACTCTCGGGCACGACGGGAAGGAGGAGGAGAAATACACAAGACGTTCATCCTTTTCACATAAAAGCGTTTGAATTATATTAAGTGTGTATGAAATATATGAGCAAGAGTGGGAGTAACGAGACAAGCACGTCACGAAAAACGAAAATGGAGAGTATATGTTCTGTCTGATGACTCAATGATCTTCGAGGCCACGGAAATTAACAGTGGAAAATACAGAGAGAAAATTGATCATCCAAACGTCCAAAAAAGAAGGAAAACAAGACGACGACCAACAGTCGGGAAAGGGTCATGACAACCACGACAACAGAACTACACGACCACAGTGCTACAAGGCTCACCCAACGCAGGCCTGCAGGAAGTCGTCCCCCCCCATCACACACCAGGCCCTCTCAAACTAAAGGTCCCCACTACGTAACTGATCCCCTCCTTACACAACGTCCCCCATCACATACCAGAGTACCACCACACCGAGAACCACTCCATCAACACCACTATAAACATGGGATCATCCACGTATTCCCTGCGTGTCGTAGAAGGCGACTAAAAGGGGAGGGAGCGGGGGCTGGAAATCCTCCCCTCTTGTTTTTTTTTTTTTTCATTTTCCAAAAGAAGGAACAGAGAAGGGGGCCAGGTGAGGATATTCCCTCATAGGCCCAGTCCTCTGTTCTTAACGCTACCTTGCTAACGCGGGAAATGGCGAATAGTTTGAAAGACAGAAATATATATATATATATATATATATATATATATATATATATATATATATATATATATATATATATATACACCTACAAACATTGAAAACCCTCACAAACAACCACAGATGGATGGTTCACAGTGGAAATCAGCGAATCATGATGGAGGGACGAGACTACTGCAACAGCTGGCGAGGAGACAAGGAACAGGTCAGAACACACAAGGAACCAAAGGTGAAAGCAAGATGATGGAATTAACGCGTCTCGGGACGTGCGGGGAAGATTTCGAGGAGAGGTGTCTCTTGTTTGGCTCTAAGAATAGATTACCTTCCCCTCGAGGCTGACAGAAGAGAATTCGCATGGAAACTGTCGTTGTTCGGCTGTGAAAGTAATGTCGTATTTAACGCGTCGTGACCACACGACGAAAGAGGACCCAACATTAAAAAGGCCAAAGAGACGAAATGGAACGAATACAATCGGGACACACCAGATGAAAGCAGAGAATGCCGAGCTCTGACCTGTGTTGCCAGACGCCAAAGCTATCAAAAGGATCACTGAAGTACAGGGTGACTCTGGCCACAACATTACCATAAGCTACGTTTCATAGGGCCAGGAGAGAGAGAGAGAGAGAGAGAGAGAGAGAGAGAGAGAGAGAGAGAGAGAGAGAGAGAGAGAGAGAGAGAGAGAGAGTGAAGGAGACACCTTCTACCACGGCAGCCGCCAATGACACACACGCGACGGAGCTGAGAAAAGCAGCCGAGATCAAGATCAGGTTTGAAATCATCAGGACATGTGAAAGCTAATCCCTTTTCTCAACAGCTTCCAATTACCTCAACAGGTCGGCCGTCCACACCGTGCAAGAGGAGGCTGGGTAGAGAGACACGGGGTTATAGCATGCTGATGTAGGTACTTATCCACACTTCCTAATACTCTGCTTGAGAGGGAAGGGCTCGCGCGTCGATCTCACCGCAGGAATCGTGGGAGATACGTGTCGTCAAGTGTCGTGTGTGCCAGATGGAAGGACGTGGTGGTCCTCGGGTTTAGAGCCAGCGGCCCACGTGTGTGGGTCAGTCAAAAGGGAAGAGACAGCTCCCTGGGCCACAGGATCGAAGGGTTTACAGCCACTGGAATGCTGGCTCACTGCGCAGGCGTCACACACACACACACACACACACACACACACACACACACACACACACACACCTCCCAATAACACAGGCGGGTACCGAAGGTACTAACTACATCTGTCTCCCTGGTCGTTGGTCGCCTATGACACCCCATTATCTACCACGGAGGGGAAAGGTAACAGATGAAACTGTAGCCAGCATACAGAACGAGCAGAACTGGAGAGAGAGAGAGAGAGAGAGAGAGAGAGAGAGAGAGAGAGAGAGAGAGAGAGAGAGAGAGAGAGAGAGAGAGAGAGAGAGAGAATGGATGCACTGAAAGTAATGAAGAAAAAAAAAAAAAAAAAGGAGGGAGAAAAAGAAGTCACAAAGAAGGACGCATGATCGAAGCAGTGGCACAGACGGGGAACAAAGAGGTGAGGAGAGATGAGAAGATGGTGATGCAGGCGGGGACAAAGAAGGTCACACGAATGTTGAACGTTTAAAAAAGAGAGAGGGAACACAGAGAGGGCACAGAATGCAGAGGAAGGGATAATTATATATATATATATATATATATATATATATATATATATATATATATATATATATATATATATATATATATATATATATATATATCATTTTTTTTTATTATACTTTGTCGCTGTCTCCCGCGTTTGCGAGGTAGCGCAAGGAAACAGACGAAAGAAATGGCCCAACCCACCCCCATACACATGTATATACATACGTCCACACACGCAAATATACATACCTACACAGCTTTCCATGGTTTACCCCAGACGCTTCAATGCCTTGATTCAATCCACGACAGCACGTCAACCCCGGTATACCACATCGCTCCAATTCACTCTATTCCTTGCCCTCCTTTCACCCTCCTGCATGTTCAGGCCCCGATCACACAAAATCTTTTTCACTCCATCTTTCCACCTCCAATTTGGTCTCCCTCTTCTCCTTGCTCCCTCCACCTCCGACACATATATCCTCTTGGTCAATCTTTCCTCACTCATCCTCTCCATGTGCCCAAACCACTTCAAAACACCCTCTTCTGCTCTCTCAACCACGCTCTTTTTATTTCCACACATCTCTCTTACCCTTACGTTACTCACTCGATCAAACCACCTCACACCACACATTGTCCTCAAACATCTCATTTCCAGCACATCCATCCTCCTGCACACAACTCTATCCATAGCCCACGCCTCGCAACCATACAACATTGTTGGAACCACTATTCCTTCAAACATACCCATTTTTGCTTTCCGAGATTATGTTCTCGACTTCCACACATTCTTCAAGGCCCCCAGAATTTTCGCCCCCTCCCCCACCCTATGATCCACTTCCGCTTCCATGGTTCCATCCGCTGCCAGATCCACTCCCAGATATCTAAAACACTTCACTTCCTCCAGTTTTTCTCCATTCAAACTCACCTCCCAATTGACTTGACCCTCAACCCTACTGTACCTAATAACCTTGCTCTTATTCACATTTACTCTTAACTTATATATATATATATATATTATATATATATATATATATATATATATATATATATATATATATATATATATATATATATATATATATATTCACACTATTCGCCATTTCCCGCGTTAGCAAGGTAGCGTTAAGAACAGAGGACTGGACCTTTGAGGGAATATCCTCACCTGGCCCCCTTCTCTGTTCTTTCTTTTAGAAAATAAAAAAAAAAACTGAGAGGGGAGGATTTCCAGCCCCCCGCTCCCTTCCCTTTTAGTCGCCTTCTACGACACGCAGGGAATACGTGGGAAGTATTCTTTCTCCCCTATATATATATATATATATATATATATATATATATATATATATATATATATATATATATATATATAAACACAGACAAAATGTACGTAGAAATCATATGGAAGGTATACAAAGATGAGCACAGAGACGTAGAGTTAATACATTAGGGAGAGAGAGAGAGAGAGAGAGAGAGAGAGAGAGAGAGAGAGAGAGAGAGAGAGAGAGAGAGAGAGAGAGAGAGAGAGAGAGAGGGGGGGAGAGAAAGAAAAGGATGTAGCCACATATTCTGGAGGCGGAGTTGCGTCTCTGTGGAGCAACGCGTCGCAACGAGATTCTTGTAGAGCATACGTCCGGGTTGGCCAAGACAAAACGTGCATGTATTACGTAGTGAGCTTCTGTTAACACGGTTAGGTCCAGCAAGGCAGCCAGCTACCTAGCGAGCGAGCGAGCTCGTCCGGCTAACTCGTGAGGCTGTGACGAAATGCTCTCTCTCTCTCTCTCTCTCTCTCTCTCTCTCTCTCTCTCTCTCTCTCTCTCTCTCTCTCTCTCTCTCTTTCACACACACCGACCATTGTTTCCAACAGAAGAGTAACATCTTAATCATGACACCCTGGTTGGGGTTCGAGGAGCAGCAACCCGAACCACGGTTCACCAATACAGTTCCCGGGACCCCTCGTAATAGCACACACACACACACACACACACACACACACACACACACACACACACCACCATCCAGTTAAGTCAGTGTGGCACATCCCCGGCCAATCATTAATCAACACATGACGGAACAAATTTTCCAAGACATTTATACATTCCTTCATTATCGCGCGGAAGGATCAAGCATTTTTTTCTCAATACAAAGGATCAATTCAAGCGTCGAATATGCCCCTCTGGGGCATAAGAGAGAACATGAACTTGCAAAATACATTTAAAAAAACTCCTCCCACAGGCAAACCTGTACGTGAAGCAGCCGAACACACGCTAAAGTAAGTTCACCTTGAAAATCGACCCACATAAACTCGTCCTTCACCCTAAACCACCTGCCGACTTGCTGATCGTCAATGCCGCCACCGCTCCATCCCATTACTTCAAAGAGAGAGAGAGAGACGTCGGGAATAACCACACACGCCCACGAACAAGTAGCAGTCTCGAGGCGACAATGCCTATATACGGCCCGGGAGCCGGGCTGGCTTCGACTACACCTTGCATATGGCTCAGGCCACAGGCAGCGGCAGGACCAGTTTTTGTGTTAAAAGAACATTATGGCAATAATAATAATAATAATAACAACATAAAACACACACACACACACACAAGTCCTGTTGCTTGTCTCTCCTCCGCCCAGGCTAACAAGCAGAGGAGGAGGAGGAGCAGGTAAGGAGGTGCATTCACGGCACGTTACACCGTTACGTCTCTCTCTCTCTCTCTCTCTCTCTCTCTTCTCTCTCTCTCTCTCTCTCTCTCTCTCTTCTCTCTCTCAAGAGAGGTTAGCGTTATATAACAGGCCTGCAGCTATCACTATAATCAACGTCTTACTAAAAAAAAGGAAAAAACTCTGTTTAGACAATGGCTGCCATGCAAAGGCCGTTGTGAGGGTCAACTAGTTCAAGACTTAGAAGAAGAAGAAGAGAAAAAAAAAACCCCACCTTGACAGTGTGACGCGGGTGATCGAGGCAGTGTGAACTGATAGGCCTCTGACGAGTCGGCCACAGGCGCCACCATGGGGAGCATAGCCCCACTCCCTTCCTACCCACCGACTTCCCTCGGCCACGCCTCCATCAGCTGTTCATACAGCTGAGGCAGAGTGTGTGTGTGTGTGTGTGTGTGTGTGTGTGTGTGTGTGTGTGTGTGTGTGTGAGTGTGTGTGTGCGATTGCTATTTGAGTCTATGTTCAGGGGAGAGAGTTGTACACTTCGTGTTGCCACCGTCACTTAACCTTGCATGAATGTAGTATGTCTTTACTCCCATGTGCGCAAACACACACACACACACACACACACACACACACACACACACACACACACGTCCCAGCCTAAGCCAGGTACCAGAGGGGAGGATGAACACCTGGGATTGGATATGGGTCAACTGTCGCGCCCAGGATTCGAACCCATGTGGGCCCGTGCTGACTCATGGTGACCAATTCTAACCAGTGTGTGTGTGTGTGTGTGTGTGTGTGTGTGTGTGTGTGTGTGTGCTGTACTGAGCGTGGTTCTCCGGGCACCGGAGCCTTAGACTGGCTCTGTGAAAGGCTTGAAGAGGGGGAAGGAGGGAAAACTGACTGCGCCACGAACCACACCAATGAAGACCTATGGTCCGAAAATCAACTGTAGCCAGCATAACGAGATTCCCAGAGCAAGGAAATAAAAAAGGGTCTTTTGTGAGTCTTTCCACGTCCGATATCAGGGTCGCATCTGGACAGCAAGCTCAAAAAAAATTTCTATTTTTTTTTTTGAGCTATGGAGGCAAGAAGTGTGTACTTACAGATCCACAGAGGCTCGCCTTCACCCACTCTCACATACCTGGGGGAAAAGAGACCATTATGAGAGCATATACATACCAAGGGCAAGAGCATTTTTATACAATCAAAAGGAATTTATATCTTTTCATTTTCGGCAAAATAGATAAATGAGAATACATAAGATAGATAAATGAGAATGTGTATGCTACCTGTGCTATACATCTGGAAGACGTACCAATCTATCTATCAATCTATCCACTTGAGTCTATTTCCATTCACATGGGTATTCAAAGACCAAACAGGCCCCCAGTACATCAACATGAATCCTCATCTTGATTACGGTCTCTCTCTCTCTCTCTCTCTCTCTCTCTCTCTCTCTCTCTCTCTCTCTCTCTCTCTCTCTCTCTCTCTCTCACACACACACACACACACACACCACACAGGACTAGCGAAGAGATCAAGCAGTCGCCCTGAAATGACAACGACGCGGCTTCCTCCTCCACACCATCTACGGGCAGAGCGCATCGGTCACGCCTGAAGCCGCTCGTCAGCAATATCCTTGTGAGGCTCAGAACTGATACAGATTTACCCAGGATAAAAAGAAACAAATACTGGGAAAATTCCTGACACAACACCACCCCTCCCTGACGCCCTCCTGTACCGAAGGATTCATAGTACAGGGTCTATAATCCAATCTACTGAGGTGACGAACTATAGAGGAGGTGTCTGGGGGCACTTGGCTGCACAACGGGCCAGCCCACTGCATTCTACTTTCCTACGCCGTCTTCATTCATACAGGATGAACAACCCAGGATGCTACTACCGTCCTTTAAGGAAACATCCTCTCGTCATAGCCCCCCATCCAACAGGTCGTCTGGTATCTGTCCTCCCCACGTACGGCAATATAACACAAATGCTCATCCAATGAAATGCTCCTTGACAGACAACCTTCAAGCCTTGCTAAACCCCTATGTACTTCACCAGTTACGTTAATAACCGGTAAATTCACTCCATCCCCACGACTGAAAGCCATCTAAAACCCGACATCACAACTCGTGACCTGGGGGTAAGCCAAGAAGGCTCACGGGCAGTTCCGAGCGTAGTTATACGCGGCTATCATGCATTTAGTCGCCGACGATAAAACCCGACCACCAGCGTCATTACCATCCCCTCCTCCTCAACGCCGCTACGTCGCCAGCCAGCCCAACAAAGGAGAGGCTCTACAGGTGAGCCGGCCGGGTCATCACCACAGGTGATCTGCCTCCCTCTCATCTGTAATCAATGACCACTTCTTATACACCACGGCGCAGCCGGCCAGTCCAGTCTAGTCTAGTCTCTCTCTCTCTCTCTCTCTCTCTCTCTCTCTCTCTCTCTCTCTCTCTCTCTCTCTCTCTCTCTCTCTCTCTCTCTCTCTCTCTCTTTCTCTCTCTCTCTCTCTACTTCTGTGATAGGCCGGCTGGAGGAGAGGAGGAGGACGAGGAAGAGGTGGGACGGGGGAAGAAGGGATAGTTTGAAGTGGAAGAGAAGGCTGAAGTGTTTGAGACAGTGTTACTTGTGGGTGACTCTCTCTCTCTCTCTCTCTCTCTCTCTCTCTCTCTCTCTCTCTCTCTCTCTCTCTCTCCGCGTTAGCCCTAACCCAGGTAAAATCCTCATCAGTACTCGTCAGGGAGGTAAGTAGTTAAGTCTCGAAACGGGACGAGATCTACCGTTAAGACACGGGATATCCACGGGTTAAAAAGAGAGAAAAAGATATACTCAGTAAATTCTATATGTATCCCAGGGTACAGAAGGGAGAGACATACACAACCATGAGACACGCATAAAACCAGGTACGTACCTGGTACCCACCCATCACGTATCGGCCAGGACACGACTGATGCGAACGTGCACAGATACGTCATACCATCTAAGTACAAAGAACCTCAGGGAATGGAGAGGGAATACATCCTGAGCAGCGAATGGATGTGGATGTGCGCTGAACGAAAGTGCGACAAGTGAATAAACCATAAGGGTGTTCCACGGACCACAAAACTGCCCGTCGCCTGCAGAGTGACACAAGTCACTGGGAGTGGAAGAAGAATGGGAAAATAATACTCGCTGGAAACAATTAAAAGACATTTGTGTCGTGCTCCAAGGCCAAGAAGTGGGAACTCTCCTCACGTTACGAGCCAAACTCAAAGTCCAGATGATCTATCTCACAAGAGACATAACTCCGGTAAATATCCAGGTCTTTATGTGGGAAGCAAACGCGCAGATCATACACTCAACGTGTGTATATGACCCAACCTCTAAGAGGTGAGGTCGAAACCTCATCGTGAGCCTTTTCAGAAGCCGGACGGACGACCAAGGCAGAGATCTCCGGGTGTCTGTCACGCTAGACACGAGACGTGGCATGAGGACGTACGTGAGTAACGAAGAGAGAGAAAAAAAAGAGAAGCCAATAAATATGTCCCAGAAGTTTGCTTTTAACGAAGGCATTTTCAGCATCAGCAGACGCCTTTATCACTCCCTCCCACCTTATCAGCGCGCTCATAAAAAAGACGCATATAAATTATAAGCACTTACAGACTCCATAAAACACGCGCGTAAGTATATCCCATGAATAGACTCCATAAAACACGTGTGTAAGTATACCCTGCAAAAAAAAAAAACATGTAAACACATCCCGCACATAAATTCTATAAAACACACACGTAAGTCTATCTGGCGTAAGTAAACTCTATGAAACACTTACGCCCAACTCTTATGAAACACTCATGTAAGTACGACCCACTAAGAGCATAAAACGCTCACGTAAGTACGACCCCGCTCATACACTATTGAGATTAACAGCGGTAATAATCCTCGCTGAAAGACCACAGCATCTTGGCCCGCCACCTTCCCAAAGCAGAACAACTCTCTCTCTCTCTCTCTCTCTCTCTCTCTCTCTCTCTCTCTCTCTCTCTCTCTCTCTCTCTCTCACACACACACACACACACACACACACACACACACACACACGGGAGGATCAAATAATAATCTACGTTTCAAAAAGCACGAAAGACTTTACCACGGAGTTTGTCTCCCTCCCTTCTTTTGGTGGCGAAGGCAGCGTGCCCAGTCAAGCGTGGTGACCATTACGTAAACCTGGCTGACTCAACAAACACACACACACACACACACACACACATTATACACTCATGCAACTCAAACAAAGCCACGCTAGTGCAACTCAAACAGAGCCATGCTCGTGCAACTCAAACACAGTTTACCTTACAGCAACTCAAATACAGGTTAAATTTACAAAGGCATCACAACTTCAAATTACAAGTACGCTGACTGCAACTCAAATACAAGTGCCCTCTAGCAACTCAAATACGGGAGGAAAGCAACTCAAACGTAGATGCACGACGGGAACTCCCAAACAATGATGGATGTATGGCAGTAACTCAAAACACAGGAACGCCACACCAGATCAAACACTGGTGAGCCACGCCAACTCAAATAAAAACAAAAACAAAACCACAGGTGCACTAAACCAACTCACACACACACACATGGAACAATACACCAATACACACACACAGACACACGCACACAGAGGGTCGCCACACCAACTCACACACACAGGGACATGTTGAATGCTGACGTCTTCGCGGGAGTGCTTTGTATGTTGACAAAAGGTACTTTTGACGGGCGCTAACGAGAGACTATAAATCATTTCGACAGCTCACTGCCAAACCATAAACTTCTGCAAGTTCTCAAAAGCTTGCGTTACACCGCGCACTGGCTGGCTGTCAAGACTCGATATAACACCGAAATAAAATATATATATAAACCTTTTCCCCATGAGGCGTTAAAAAAAAAAAAGAAAATAGTTATGAAAATATATTACGAAGTGAATTTTTTTTTACAGCGCAAGACACCCTCACACGTCATGTTCCCCGATAGGTCTCGCTGACCACCCAATACATCATCCACTACCTGATCTCAAAGCCCCCACCCACCTTGTGACTGCGCCTCGTCAACTCCCCACTAACATATCCCCATTTACACTTCCAACAACGAACGTCAAACTCCACGACTCACACTGGATGAAGAAATCAATAACATAACCCGATCAGCCACTGAACGAAGCGCTGATCTGTCCATACATACGTTCGTAACACATCAGCCCTTTTAGTGGTAAAGAAAAAACAATAATGTTGACACTCGTCTCTTCCCTGCTCGCCCCTACCATAATGAGTGGCTGTCTACCACACTCGGCAGCCACCTACCACGATGCGGAGTCACTCTGGCGAGGAGGGAGCCCGTCCGGCGGCGGCTCCCGGTGGCGGCGTCAGAGAGCAGCGGGAGAGCAGCGCGCCGCCACACACACCACCATTAAGGCCACCAACAGACACGCCTGTCATGCCCTAATCCCCCTACCTTAAGTAACTGTATTGTTTTCCTAATCTCCGGCATGAGTCGGGAGATGGCTCGAATTAAAGAGGGAAGGAGGGAGGGAGGGAAGGTGGGAGGGAGAGGGTGAAGGTGGGAGGGTAGGATGGAGGGAAGAGCTAAAGTAAAGGGATGGAGGTTGTGGGGGTGTAAGAGGGTGGAAGATTATATGGCTGAGGGGAAGTGACGGTGGAAAAGAAATTGGAGAGAGAGAGAGAGAGAGAGAGAGAGAGAGAGAGAGAGAGAGAGAGAGAGAGAGAGAGAGAGAGAGAGAGAGAGAGAGAGGACACGGTGGAACAAGGAGAGGAAAAAAATGGCACGCAGGAGAGGGAAAATATAAAAACGGAGGAGCAAAGACGCCATGAAAAAGGACAAGATGGACAACACACACACACACACACACACACACACACACACACACACACACAGGGGTCACCTTCCCTGACGGCTAAAACTTTCATCTCAAATCGTTTCCAGGAAACACCCCGGCAAATGGAAACCCAGTCCCCGTGGGCTAGGTTGGCTGGGCCTCTTCCGAGTCAGATACCGACGACCGGACCTCCACACACACACACACACACACACACACACACACACAATGACAGATTAGCTCGAGGGCAGAAGATATGAAATGAAAAAACTCAAAAAAAAAATGTAAAAATCAATTTTATAGTAGTGTAAAAAGTCACTTTTTATAGTAGTGTAAAAAATAACTTTTTATAGTAGCGTAAAAAGTCACTTTTTATAGTAGTGTAAAAAATAACTTTTTATAGTAGCGTACAAAATCACTTTTTATAGTAGTGTAAAAAATAACTTTTTATAGTATTGTGTAAAAAATCACTTTTTACAGTAGCGTAAAAAGTCACTTTTTATAGTAGCGTAAAAAAAATCACTTTTTATATTATTGTGTAAAAAAATTACTTTTTAGAGTAATATTAAAATATCACTTTTTACAGTATACTAAAGAGTAGTGGACCAATGAAACAGAATAACAGAAGACATACGTGAGAATGTTCACGAGATGGGTGGCCGTGTGGGGGGCCCTTCCAGTGTATAGCTCCCTCGGTAAAACAGATAATTACATGTAAGTAATTACACCAAACAGATAATTACAAGTAATTACACCAAACAGATAATTACATGTAAGTCATTACACCAAACATGTTAGAAGACTCGTAGAAACGCTAGCGCCGGCAAACACACACACACACACACACACACACACACACACACACACACACACACACACACACGCACACACACCTCCCCGCAACGTGAGAAGACCCACTTGACAAAGCCATAATTAATGTGTATGTCGTCACTATGGGACAAACTTGCCGTTAACGGTTCTCGGTGTCCATCCTCACCACTGTGGCTGTGGGATGATTCACCGTTGTGGCTGTGGGGGCAACAGACAGTTAACAGCCTTCAATGTCCACACCACCCCCCCTTTCACCGTTGTGACCGTGGGCCAACATCCCGTTAAGGGTGCCCAATGTTCACCACCACACCACACCACACCCTCCCACGCCTCCTCCTCCTCCTTCTCCTTCTTCCGCTGAGACTATGGCACAACTCACCCGTGAACTGGATCTCAATGATCCTCACTCACCCACCCACCCAAACAGTGAGTCGGTGGCCGACGCTCTGTTTCAACACCACCTCCCCTCAAATGCAGATGAACCAACTGAAGACGCATTATACCACGGGGAAACTGACGAACCACAGCAACCTCTGCCAACACGGTGGTTCTCCTGGCAACCCATCCCAGAGACCAGAGTCAGAGACGCGACAAATTACACACAGTACACACACACACACACACACACGCAGTACGCGTTGACTTGGATCAGAACCGTCAGAACCGTGAAGTTTTCAGACTAGTTCATCAGCGATGTCACCGGAGAACAGGTCTTCGAGGGATGCTGAGAGAGAGAGAGAGAGAGAGAGAGAGAGAGAGAGAGAGAGAGAGAGAGAGAGAGAGAGAGAGAGAGAGAGAGAGAGAGAGAGAACAACAACCAGAGGCCATATCATAGATGATACTAGGCAATAAACTAGTTGAAAAATAATAATACAATGTATAAAACTAGTTTTACAGTATGGGAGTAGAGGATGAATGGAATTAAGTAAATATATTTGCGGGTGCTGACAACATACAAAACTTGAAAACGCTGTTGTAGGAGAAAAAAGTGTCAAAGAGATGAGATGAGTTCCCCCACGAGTCTACGTAAAACTCCCACCCCATACATCACAAATGTATAGTTGCATACCT
Source organism: Panulirus ornatus (assembly GCF_036320965.1). Taxonomy (NCBI): domain Eukaryota; kingdom Metazoa; phylum Arthropoda; class Malacostraca; order Decapoda; family Palinuridae; genus Panulirus; species Panulirus ornatus. The sequence continues at coordinate 10,627,397 of NC_092228.1, forward strand.
TTACCTCCCCCCTGCCATAAGATCACACACACACACACACACACACACACACACACACACATACCATATATATATATATATATATATATATATATATATATATATATATATATATATATATATATATATATATATTTATATGTATATATGTGTGTGTGTGTGTGTGTGTGTGTGTGTGTGTGTGTGTATGCCGTGGAGAAAATATTCTTCCATCTCGCAGGAAAGATGGAATAAGATATTCCAAGCTTTCATGTTTAATAAACTTGGAGTAATTGTTTCATCTCTCTCTGTCACTAGTCCTTAGAAGATATGTTAATATACGAAAGCGCTCAAGATTCTCGTCTTTTTCTTTTCCTTGTGGTATTCCTAAATGTACGAAGCCATGTTTCTGTTGTGATTTTCCAGCATATGTAAATACATGCATACATCCATACGTACTCACATATTTACACACACACACACTCCTCGTCGTACATACCCAACCATCCTGACATCACATGGAACCCATGGTAACCTAACCTCCCAAAACCTCACTGTTACCAATGCCTCGCAAGACATAATACAACCCTCCCATACGCTACGCCCAGCGCCAACCGCAGGCACGCCTGCCTTCGCCTCCTCAATTATGTAACTCGTTCCCCTGCGGGAGACCCGCTCGAACAGTGGCACACCTAAGCCCTCTCCTCGCCTACGAACTACGTCTGTCCGCCCATGCCACACACTACCTGAAGCAGATGGTAGGGGAAAACAAAAAACAAAACTAAAAACACTCCAAAGAAAAAAAAAATAGATAAGAAATTATATAAATCTCATCATCGTGAAGGACAAAAACCAGTCTTTAACGTCAATGAAGTAAACAAACATCAAGTATGTGAGAGAGAGAGAGAGAGAGAGAGAGAGAGAGAGAGAGAGAGAGAGAGAGAGAGAGAGAGAGAGAGAGACGGGAGGAACTCCCGGCGGTAAAGAACCGAACCCGTGCTCCCACCGTTTCTGCGTGTGTGTGTCTGTGTTGTGTGCGTGTGTGTGTGTGTGTGTGTTGTGTGTGTGTGTGTGTGTAGCCCTAGGCCCCCCGAATCGCACACCCGAGCTGGAGAATGATGCCGCCCTGGCGACCTACGCAGCGACGGCCTCCAGGAAGTCCAGCTACAAACGGCTCACAATTCAGACCCCGAAGCGACACGTCCTTCACGGCATTTACGGAGCATCCTTAACCGATCCTCAATCATGAACGAACGTCAATTACAGGAGCCTTAATGAGACATCCGGAGCTATACCTTAATGAGACGTTTATCATAGGAGGACGACCTTTAAAGTGACGCGGGGCAATACTGATCCGGATGCCAGGCGTAAACAAGACACGGGCCAGGGCGCACGCAAGTTCATACGTCGTCGTCAGGTGGACCGTAACAAGACGCTCTCCAAAACGGGTCCATTAGCAAGACCTTCGGTGGGCGAGAGGCTTCCGGCAAGACACGGGTCCTGTGGCAACGGTGAGGGAACACGAACACTCCGACGCACCTCCACGATGGGTCTTCGCCGAGACCTCCTCCAAAATGCATATCCACAAAGAGACAATACATATTTTTTTCTTCTCTTTGGAGGCTTCTACATCCATACAGTCCCGGTGTGAGATCACGACTCTCTTGTTACTCAAATAAATGGGTCTGTTTTGAGTCCTGCGGCTCACAGGCCTCTACGTACCCTCCACAAACTTGCTGGTCGGGTTAATCTGTATATATTCATATTTGTCCAGTGAGGGTTTTGAAATCCTCAGCTCGGTGGTGTATAAAGTGTCTAGTGGTTGCAGAAGGCACTAAGGAATAATTTCTAAACCCCGGATGTCTACGCTGTTTTCTCGTTGGTATACATGATGCCTTTTGTCTTGGTGGTAATACTTTACGAACCCTTCCATGTCCTTTAGGCCAGTGAGGGATAATGAACGGGTGTAGGTTTGAGGACCAGGACTTTCAAGATCTGTGTACGAACTAAGACATCTGTCCTTTCCGTCTGTACGCCCGAAAATGCTTTCAATAATTCACAGCACTTCTGATTTCCGAAGAGTTAACATACACACATACACACACACACACACACACACACACATATATATATATATATATATATATATATATATATATATATATATATATATATATATATATATATATATTTTTTTTTACACTTTGTCGCTGTCTCCCGCGTTTGCGAGGTAGCGCAAGGAAACAGACGAAAGAAATGGCCCAACCCCCCCCCCCCCCCCCATACACATGTACATACACACGTCCACACACGCAAATATACATACCTACACAGCTTTCCATGGTTTACCCCAGACGCTTCACATGCCTTGATTCAATCCACTGACAGCACGTCAACCCCTGTATACCACATCGCTCCAATTCACTCTATTCCTTGCCCTCCTTTCACCCTCCTGCATGTTCAGGCCCCGATCACACAAAATCTTTTTCACTCCATCTTTCCACCTCCAATTTGGTCTCCCTCTTCTCCTCGTTCCCTCCACCTCCGACACATATATCCTCTTGGTCAATCTTTCCTCACTCATTCTCTCCATGTGCCCAAACCATTTCAAAACACCCTCTTCTGCTCTCTCAACCACGCTCTTTTTATTTCCACACATCTCTCTTACCCTTACGTTACTTACTCGATCAAACCACCTCACACCACACATTTTCCTCAAACATCTCATTTCCAGCACATCCATCCTCCTGAGCACAACTCTATCCATAGCCCACGCCTCGCAACCATACAACATTGTTGGAACCACTATTCCTTCAAACATACCCATTTTTGCTTTCCGAGATAATGTTCTCGACTTCCACACATTTTTCAAGGCTCCCAAAATTTTCGCCCCCTCCCCCACCCTATGATCCACTTCCGCTTCCATGGTTCCATCCGCTGACAGGTCCACTCCCAGATATATATATATATATATATATATATATATATATATATATATATATATATATATATATATATATATATATATATATATATATATTATCCCTGGGGATAGGGGATTAAGAATACTTCCCACGTATTCCCTGCTTGTCGTAGAAGGCGACTAAAAGCGGAGGGAGCGGGGGGGCTGCAAATCCTCCCCTCTCTTTTATTTTTTTTAATTTTCCAAAAGAAGGAACAGAGGGGGCCAGGTGAGGATATTCCAAAAAAGGCCCAGTCCTCTGTTCTTAACGCTACCTCGCTAACGCGGGAAATGGCGAATAGTTTAAAAGAAAGAATATATATATATACATATTCCCGGGTGTGTGTATGAGCGCTTGAGTACAGGGGCACCACCACTGTGAACATGCCGGGTGTGGCAATGGCCTGCGTGTGTGACAGCGAATGGTACAAACAGGTGGGGACGTGCAACACATATCACACGACAAACCTAAAGTTCCCATGGTCGCCTTAAGCACCCACCACAACCCAACCCACGTCCACCTTCCAACGACACGCACGCTGACCCAATGAGCGTCTCGCTCTTCCCGCCACAGAGTCACGCAAGTCACAGGACTGAGTGGACGCGATGATATGACAAAATATCCGTCGAGTTTGGAAATATATTCCTCAACTGTCGAATACTAATCCTTGTTGTACCTCTCTCTCTCTCTCTCCCGGCCGTAAACAATGACTGGACGTACCGTGGGGAACTTGATGGAAAAAAAAAATGTCCATTCTCCCTAGGGCTAATGAACTGCATTCTGATATCATGGGCTATTTTTTTCTCCCCACCGCTTTTACCTTGGATAATAATAAAAAAAAAAAACAGCACATGACCGCCAAATGGTTTACGAGTGCTTGTGAAGGTACGCGCTCTCAACTTAAAAGAAAAAAAAAACATCAATTAATAACATTCCGTAACACGCAATCAGACGTACATACCCCTTACATCTGTTTACGACAGCGCACTATACAGTCAATCAGGTATACGTTAGAGAGTGGATGATCCCATTCAGTTGTCGGTTAACATCGAAAGAGCCAATCCCTCATCTTCTATAGACTTCCAAGAGACAGCCAAACCCCCATCTTCTATAACTCTCTAAAGAGACGGCCGATTCTCCATTTTCTAAATACATTTTCTTTCAAGAACAGCAAATCACGAGAAAACGTGAAACACCAATAAAGAAGATCCGGGTCTTGATATCAGACTAACCAGACTAATTGAGGACAAATACAAAGGAATTCAATGAGTAACAGCTCACTGGCTCCTTTCGAGGCTGTTTCTTCGCTATGTCTCACTCCTTGCAGATGAAGGCTACACACACACACACACACACACACACACACACACACACACACACACACACACACACACACACACTCACTCACTGTGTCTTCCATATCACAAAATCACCCCACTACTCTTCCCAGATTTTAGGCAAGGGAAAAAAAAACCAGACAATTAAATGTTTCATGAAATCATCACAAAAGCGTGTTTTTTATCATTGTGTTCACTTCCAAGTAATTCGTCTCACTCGTCAAAGACATGAACCTTGAGATTCTCTGATAACGAAGATGTAGCAAGGAGGCAGGTGTCCCTCACACACACACACACCTCCCTCACCTGAGGACACACACACACACAACCCGACGAACAAAGAATAGCCGATTAAAAGCTATTCACAGAAGAGGTGTACTGCCGAGAACCTACCCCAAGGACTTCACTGGGACAAACGTGTACTGTCCTTGCAAATAACACACACACACACACACACACACACACACACACACACACACACACACACATGACAGCTTTAAAAACTCATAATAATCGTATCACAAACGTGACGTCTGGCGTGTCAAATCAGTAATGATCAGCTCCGAGAACGAGAGAGAGAGAGAGAGAGAGAGAGAGAGAGAGAGAGAGAGAGAGAGAGAGAGAGAGAGAGAGAGAGAGAGAGAGAGTCAAACGACTGGAACAGAACCGAGTCAATGAGAACACGACACAAAGAGAGACCTGGGATATAACTCACAAGTGAACTTCGGGTCGTGCTTTAACCCGAAGACAAAAATCAGAACAGCTCGACTCTTAAAAAAAAAAAAAAGAAAAGGGAATACCTTATGTCGTCATTGCATTAACCAGGTAGTATTCGCAAGGTGCCTTTAAAAAAAAATATATATATACGCCCCCTGAGGTGGTGGGGTCATGTGTGATGGCTGGGATACGGATCACAACTGATCCCGTCCCCAAAAGGAATGAATCCCTTCCTCACAAAACAATCGTCCCATTCGGCCAGCCAAGTCTGAAGACACATATATCGGCGGCGAAGTCCCCTAAATCACACCTATGTGCATATTGATTCATGCGCCTCCCACACCCACCAAATGGCAAGGGAGCCATTCTCATGTCCTTGAATATACTGACACACACACACCTCTTCTTATCTGCGTCGTGTACAGGGTGTGCAATCCGCACATCGCCGCTGTCCTCAGCCTTGCAGAGGGATACTGGGTTTGGGAAAATCTGACAGCGTCGCTACAGTTACCTACAGCATATGTGCTCCCCGAGCGGGTCAAACAGGATCCTATTCGAAAGAATCTGATCCTCCTTGAGGATAGGGGCTTGCACCCCTGCCAAATACAGACGCATCCGATCTAACAGCCTTAAGGGACGGGGGTATGGGGGTCTCGAACACTCTTAGACGTCAAACAATATTCTAAAATCAGAGTCGTAGCTAGCATTCAAAATCTAGTCCCTTGCCCTGTCATCCAGCACTCGCTCTTATCCTTTTGCACCTGTGACTAACAAGTTTCAAGCGAACAGCATCATGTGGTGCCCTTGGGTTCCTCTTATGGGCGCACCTCACGAAGGAAACCGTCGTTACGGAACATCACAGGACTGATCTACAAACTCGGGGCGGGGGTTGCAATCAAGTTGCCCCTTACTCTTCTCTCTTCCACCGTAGGCATATTCATGGCCTCGAACTAAACCCACACTGTAATTCAGTTTTCAGGGACCATATTTGCCGCCTTCCTGTAAACCTTCTCCTTAAGTTCACTGAGGTCTGTGGGATGACGAACGCTGAGGACAACATACGAGTGTAATTCTCTATTTGTGCAACACGGGAAGGGCGTCCTACACTCGCGGCGCCCCATCCATCGACCCTTCCCTTCCATCACAGGACTTTCTAAACCTCTGTATGTTGTCTGCACACAGAGGTGTGTGTGTGTGTGTGTGTGTGTGTGTGTGTGTGTGTGTGTGTGTAGACCAACGTGATCCCACCTCTCCATCTAGAACCAAAGACCTGAGACAAGAATACGGCTAAGAGACCTCAACTACCGCCACACTCCCCACTCCATGTCGGACCCACAGACAAAGCAGGCGAGACACACCCATCGCGGAGGGAGGGGACGGCCTCAGCTGTGCTGGACCAGGATATAACCTGTATGAGGATCCTCCACCCACAGCCGGTCTGGAGGAGGCCCCATGCAAGAGGAATCTCTCCCTCAGGCTGCCTCTTCCCGAACTCATCCTCCGAACTGAACGATCCTTCGTAACTCGTCGCCATTATCTAACACCCGAGCACTAGTGTACCTATGCGGGCAGGGGAGTGTGGCTGACGGCTCTGAGCTGTACTTAAAAAGAGACATCGTTCTAATTTTCAATGACTCATTTTTCTAATTCTATCTCTTATCGAATCCTCTAAATGATCCGTTCCTCCGTACCTCGACGAAATGGTCCTCCGCGACACAACAGGAGGTGTGAATCATACATCCCCCTTTCTTCTTAGAGCCTGCTAAACTCTCCTCTGCCCTTTTACCTCCTTTATACCAGGTGCAATTTCTGTTGTCTGTCGTTAGCCCCTCTTTAGATCTACAGCAACTGGGAGGCCTAATCCCACTCATCAGGTGTGGTGCGTGCTGTATACGTCGACACATCTCTCTGCCCGTGTACCTGAAAGCAAGTCTGACATGTAAACATTATGAGGTCGACTTCCTCGGCATTTCTCCTAATGCGGCGTCTCTGGTAGCAGATCGGGAGCCACGTCGACCCTTAATACCCTCTAAGCCGGGGGGGGATTTCTGTACCTGCCTGTTTCTACCTACAACATGACAAGTCAAAGCCTCATTTCAATTCACTGTGCCTCCTCCCCCACCCCCCTTAATCCTACACCTGGTTGGGATGAATCTCATCAACAATGGACTTAACCACGGCCTCTCCCTCTGTTGGCTGTCGAAATAATAGGACCACTTCTAATTCCTCGGAGGAGGTTTAGCATATTCCGTAAACAAAAACAAAAAAAAAAAAAAATATCTAGGTGCGAACAGGTCCTCCAGCGAGCCATTAAAATGAGATCAGAAACAGCAACGGACCCAAGACTAAGCCCTACGGAACGCCACCCGTCACTTTATGCCCAGGTAACGTAGGTAACCCTGACTTGTTTATGTGTGTGTGTGTGTGTGCACAGATATCTAATCCAGCCTTTATCTAACAGGTGCACCCAGATAACTTGTTAAAACAATTCCATTCCAAGGTTTACTGTTAATAATAAAAATAATAGTTACGGTATCATCACAGCCTCTATACATTCAGTTATCAGTGATGAATATCCCCAGTACTGAAACATAGCTATTCTCTGAGCAGTTACGAGAAAAAAATATAAGTGATTTATTGGAGGCATTCTCTGACCAGTTACATAATAATAACAGTGATTTATTACAACTGAGAGGATTATCATAACCAGCAGCTCAACAACCGTGGAAAAAAAAAAAAAACCTAGCTACCCTGGTGCCTCCTCACTTGAGTGGTGTGTTCGTGTGTTTCCCTCCACCAAGAGGTGTTGACCTTCACTTCAGTCGCTGCTGCCCCTTTTCTCTGAGTGGCGCTTCCACCACCCCCCTCCTCCAAGCAGTCCCTACACTAGATAGGAATACCTCTTCTCCCTCCCCTGCTCCTACACAGTGCCTAAGCACGGAGCCCTAGCCCAAGTGATAAGAGTATCACGTGATATATACATCCAGGCGCTCCGGGCGGTGCACGTGCTGGTGGCGTGGGCCACACTGGCGCCACACACACACACACACACACACCCACCAAAAGCCGTACCACACCTTCGGGTTTTTGTGGAGGGTGGCATTACTCAGCAACGGCGGCCTGGCCTGGGCTGGCTCGGTCCTGCCCTCAGGCCGCTGCTGCTATATCTAGTCAGAGGGGCCCTTGCTCGCCCAGCCCAAGCCAGCCTCACTCTCGCCAATCTCTCACCGGAGTATAATAGCCACAAACCGGATTGGGACGGTCGTCGCTGAAATCACCCTCCGAGAAATGACTATGCTTTACTCGGGTTAAATGAGCCGAGGACAGCTACTCTCACTGGCCAGTAGGTGTATTTACCGAACACGAGAGTGGGGAGTTTCCAGCGCGAGGGCTGCGCCATCATCGGCGTTACGTCACTCGGCCTACAAGAGAACACAGCGACCAAAGATTCACTGTCTAATACCTCCAATTATATTCTGCAGATGAAGACTTGTAGTTCAGGTCTCTTTTTTTTTTGGTTTCCTATCTCTCAATCTTCATCCTGGACTGGCAGCTGAGACTTATGATTAGCAAGAATGGAAGAAAAAAAAATTTTAACTTGTAGTAACCACTCCCACAGAAACATCAGCTGACACAAGACCCGGGCATACAAGGCGTAAAAACACTAACAGTAACAGCCCAGCAGAACGTACAGCAGCAGTAACGTTAGCAGAACCAACGACCAATCCTCGACAGCAGGAGCCACTAAAAGTGATCGCCACGAAAGTGGCCACCAGAGGCAATACCACGAGCACTCACCACCACAGCTGTGGCAGCGGAGGCCACAGATGACCCCTGGCACCAGCACTAGCAGATTCAACCACCATATCAGAAGCTGGACTCGTTGATATCACCATCTGTCACGCAGGCAGGAGCCATAAAGCAGCACCAACACCATTAGCTCAAGTAATAGCTACACCGCTAGTCCGTGGGAGTGCATGGCAAAAGACAGACCACAGAGGGCCGATTGGTCCATATGTCTACCTTATCTATCTTGACCTTAAATGCATCAGCTCCTCTACTAAGTGGATGAGGTAAGGATAGAGCGCGGTAAGTAGCGAGAGAAAATGCAGATACATCATCCGCAAACAGGTGAGTGACGACCTCAGGCAGTTCCAACTAAACCAAGCAGATAACTTAAACACGCTACCAACAACCCTACTGGGCAACTTATCCTTCATGCCGGACTATATACCGACTTCTGGGCCTCACTCTCAGGGGGTTCACAAGCTCGTGTAAGGAGATATGTTCCCCAGATGCTGGACTGGAAGGCACGATCAAGACTACACACCATGGAGGGGGTACGAAGGAGGAAGGAGGGAATAGAAGCGATGATACAACAGGAAGAAGGTGGAGAAATTAGAGCAATCACAGGGATCATCACGCGACCAGAAATGGACAGGGGAGTCGGCAGGCAGATGAGACCAGGGATGCGGTCGGTTAGAGGCGGAGGGTGAGCAAGATCGCAGTTGCTAGGGCGACCCAGGGGTGGGGCGTGGGTCAGGGCAGGTTGGGAACACAACGAGGCGCACCCCATCCACCACGCAGACCTCGTTAGTATGACGAGCCACCGCTCTATACCCACACTGGGATGGATTATATATACATCACCACAGCCCTCATCATTCACCAACTCAGGTCTGGTGAGCGGACACAGACGGGGACGGACGGACATGGTTCTCACACATAGGCCCCTTTTTCAATCCCCTGCCCCACCCAGGTGAGATAAAACGTCCCACTCATCTTCAACCCTGTGATGCTGGGAGGTGATGCCACACTACGTCTCCCGAGTTAATCTTTCCAGCTCGTCGCGTGAGCTATGGTCCACACCCAACCAAGTGTCCGCACCATCCGTTAATGGCAGGTCCTCACCTGTGCCGACCGAAAACCCTGAAACTGTAATGAAAGATAAAGGAAGTCTTCTGCTCCGCCGGTCACCTCACGCCATCGAAAGGGAAACCGAAGGGCACAGCCAACGGCACCACCTAACCTACACCATTATCCTTCAGGCTAGCTACAGGACTTACTCGGCCTTCCCTCCCTCCCTCTCTGGCGCCTCTAATAACCCAGGTTTAGCAGAGCCTGACGCCCCGGTTACCTGGTCATTCCCATCTCCTTATTCCTCCCCCTCGCCCTTCGGCTGGCGACGATTGCGACCCAACCGCGTGGAAACCGACGTAATTACTCGGGATGACGGGTGGAGTCTTCAGTTGGAGGCCCGTATGGTGGTGTACTCTTATATAGGGCAGGGCAGATGGAGCGGGCTACCTGGCCACGGGCCCTGTTGCGCATCTCCCCAGCAACCCACACAACAACCTGCAGGCCTGTTGCAAACCTACCTCCCATCACAACCCACACTACAACCCTCAGGCCTCTTGCGAACCTTCCCACTGTCACAACCCACACTACAACCAGCAGGCCTCTTGCGAACCTGCCTCCCATCACAGCCCACACTACACCCCGCAGGCCCCTTGCGAACCTTACCCTTGTAACAACCCACACTACAACTTACAGGTCTCTTCACGGACCTCTTACTGCCTTGTAACCACAAGATTTCTAGAGTAAATGTGTAACTTCCAGTATCATCAAGTCCGGATGTTATACCAGAATGAGGTTACACCGCGAGACAGAAGGCACCTTAGGCGTGGTTGCTTCGCAGTCAGTGGACTAAAAGGAGTACAATCTCGACGAACACCTCCCACCAAAAGACATCTATCGTCTCCCTGCTACTGATTGTAGCACAGCCTTGGAGCTTGAAGAACCCCACACGAGAGGGTCCAATTGGGTCAAATCAGTTCAGTAAAGCAGGTTACATATAACCCCATTAATGCCACTGGAACGGTACAACGTCGATGGCATGAACTGGTTCTCCCGTAATCCTCGTCGACTCCTCAGAGCACAGCGGTGAGGGACATTTGGGAGTTGGGGGGGAAGCGTTCCAGTCTCTATTTGACCCCACTGCCTTCCTACCTTGGATGACGCAGCGTTAACACAAACCTGCCTCTGTCTGCTCGAGCCTTCCTACCTTGCATGAGGCAGCGTTATACCCCCGCTAACTGCCTGTTTACCCATGCCTTCCTACCCTGGATGAGACGAGCGTCGCCACGTCGTCTTACGGGTGGTGGCGTGGCTGGACACCCACGCACGCCATGCCGTGGGGCGGGTTTACCCGTAGGTAATGAGGCATGGGTCCGGATCTCGTTAATTACGCACATTAAGGCCCAAACACCATCCATAATAATTAAGGCACTTGCCCCGTACTCCACAACCTTGATGGAAGAGCGAGTGTCACTACCACGGAAGAGGGAGTGTCGCCGCCACGCCCACCGTCACAAGCGCTTCCAAACGCTCCTTTCTTCTCCCAACGCCCACAAGGCTCTCTCGTACGAGTCAACTACCCGGCTACACACATCCGGGCACCACACCAACGTTACGTACCTAACCCACGCACGGCCCGATCCTCCTGCCACACACACACCAAGCCACCACCACCACCAATGCTGTGCTTCACCCCTCCGGCAACCCCTCACAACCACACCCTCAACCTCATCTCTGTCAGGAGGAGGGGTGTGTAGCAGTGTGTGTGTGTGTGTGTGTGTGTGTGTGTGTGTGTGTGTGTGTGTGTGTGTCATTCCCAAGGAATGGAAGGCCATCTACGCAAAACCCTTCCTCTATCTACCCCATCTACCTCATCACTTCCTTCGGCAGAAAGCTTTCTCACCTTCAGAATAATCTAGTAAATAAGATACAGTCTCTGAACTTCTTGATCTACATAAATAAGACATAGTTTCCAAAGTTGTTTTTAATCTACGTAAAAAGATACGGTTTCTGAACTTCTTCACCTACGAAAATACGATACAGTTGCTGTACTTCTCTATCTACGTAAAGAAGATACAGTTGCTGTATTTATCTATCTACGTAAATAAGATAGAGTTGCTGTACCACTTTATCTACGTAGGTAAGATAACAGTTTCTGAAACTCTTCAACTTTCCACACTGGCAGCAACGACTATGTCATCTCGTCTTTCTCTCTCTCTCTCGAGAACACCTCCTCAATCACCTTCTCCCGCCCTCTGCTAACCGCCTAGAAAGAGTCTGTTTCGTTAAACAGAAACGCGATTGTAGTCTCCCTTTGATCAATCTCACCAAAACACTCTCTTCGCCTACAGTGCCGAGAATAATGTCAAATAAACCCCGACAAATGACTCAAAAAGTTGAAGAAAAATTCACGTCAGTCGAAAAAAAATCAAAAATCATCACCTCCATGAGAGAATCAAGGAGCAGAGGCATTTGGTTTACAGGTCAAGCTACCTGGCAAATATGACTGCATTTCCCGAACTGGCTGACTTGTGTAAGTATTCTACTAGAGGGGAAAAAAAATATATAGCAAAAATTATGTTTTTTTTCAGGTCCTATGTTTAGAAAAAAGATTGTATAAAAAACTGAGTTGAAGATAGAAGTGAACTGCATTTCCCTAACTGGCTTACTTGTGTATTCTACTGAAAGAGAAAAAAAAATATATAGCAAATATTATAGGTTTTTTTTCAGGTCCTATGTTTAGAAGAAAGATTGCTATCAAAAACTGAGTTGAAGATCGAAGTGAACAACAGCACTTAATTGGTGCATCAGTGTTTCTAGCGAGAGGGGCGCAAAAGGGGGAGACCCCAACATGCCTTACACATCTAAACGAGCTGATGTGTCCACAAGGGCATCATGCATAGGGATGAGGAAGCAAAATAGAGAGTCTCATGTCCGCGCCCTGTGGGACGCCCCGAGACAGCATGCGAAGGCTCTCCCTTCCCTCTAGCCGCGGTTAGCATAACCCAGTGGGAAGATCTCAATTCAAATTTTTCCCACACTACTACACTTCGCACCACACCAAGCACAGTCCGCACCACCACCCACGACTTAACTACTGAATCAACCTTCTACGTGAACTACGCACGGCTGTGGCCAAGGGATACAGCCATGCGCAAAAACCTTGGAGTTTGGTTTTCAGGGAAAAAAAAAAAAAAAGGAAAAAAGAAGCAACAGACGTGTAAGCTGCTCTGAGCTGAAAGGCGGTGTTGATCCCTTGGGTATGATGGCCTGGCCTTTTGTGACCTGACTGTTAAGCGCTGGTTCAAAGGCCACGCCACCACACCCAAGAGAGTCGTACCATCGCGTTCAAAGGTCGCATCGTCGTGCTCAAAAAGGAGTGTGCCGTCGTCTGCTCCTGGATGAGTGTGTCGTTGCAATCAAGTTTGAGTGTGTCGTCGTGCTCAAGGATGAGCGCGTCGTCGTGCTCAAGGATGAGCGCGTCGTCGTGCTCAAGGATAAGCGTGTTGTCGTGCTCAAGGATGAGTGTGTCGTCGTGCTCAAGGATGAGCGTGTCGTCGTGCTCAAGGATAAGCGTGTTGTCGTGCTCAAGGATGAGCGTGTCGTCGTGCTCAAGGATGAGCGTGTTGTCGTGCTCAAGGATGAGCGTGTCGTCGTGCTCAAGGATGAGCGTGTTGTCGTGCTCAAGGATGAGCGTGTCGTCGTGCTCAAGGATGAGCGTGTTGTCGTGCTCAAGGATGAGCGTGTCGTCGTGCTCAAGGATGAGCGTGTCGTCGTGCTCAAGGATGAGCGTGTCGTCGTGCTCAAGGATGAGCGTGTCGTCGTGCTCAAGGATGAGCGTGTCGTCGTGCTCAAGGATGAGCGTGTCGTCGTGCTCAAGGATGAGCGTGTCGTCGTGCTCAAGGATGAGCGTGTCGTCGTGCTCAAGGATGAGCGTGTCGTCGTGCTCAAGGATGAGCGTGTCGTCGTGCTCAAGGATGAGCGTGTTGTCGTGCTCAAGGATGAGCGTGTTGTCGTGCTCAAGGATGAGCGTGTCGTCGTGCTCAAGGATGAGCGTGTCGTCGTGCTCAAGGATGAGCGTGTCGTCGTGCTCAAGGATGAGCGTGTCGTCGTGCTCAAGGATGAGTGTGTCGTCGTGCTCAAGGATGAGCGTGTCGTCGTGCTCAAGGATGAGCGTGTCGTCGTGCTCAAGGATGAGTGTGTCGTCGTGCTCAAGGATGAGCGTGTCGTCGTGCTCAAGGATGAGCGTGTCGTCGTGCTCAAGGATGAGTGTGTCGTCGTGCTCAAGGATGAGTGTGTCGTCGTGCTCAAGGATGAGTGTGTCGTCGTGCTCAAGGATGAGCGTGTCGTCGTGCTCAAGGATGAGCGTGTCGTCGTGCTCAAGGATCGTCTTTCATCTATTAGCCATAATGGAGGCCATCTTCGATGCTGGACTGATTGGAAAAAAAAGAAAAATGATCGCTTCTTGTCCAAAAATGTTCTTGTTTCATGGCATGCGACCTGTTTACACACAGCTTCCATTCTCCCAACATGGGGGGATGACACAGAAGGACACCGGGGATGAAGACAGAAGGGCACCACCGGGGATGACACAGAAGGGGAGGCGCCATGAATCACAAAGGCCTCACCCACCAGGACCCTCCGCCTAATCCAAGACAACACAGTGTAAAGCATGAATAAACATGTAGAACAAAGGAATCACCTGTAAGATTTGCCACCCCCGACCTCCCGACGACGTTCTTCAAGGCTAGGTTAGGCCGGGCTTGGTCTGGTTTTCTTTTTCCTTTAATACACTAAATCAACCTAACCTATCTTAACCTAACCTAACCCAACCTAACCTAACTTAACCCAACCTAACCTACCCTACCTTAACCTAAACTAACCTAACCTAATTTAACCTAAACTAACCTAACCTAACCTAACTTAACGTAACCTATCTTAACCTAACCTAAACTATCCTAACTTATCCTAACTTAACCTAACTTAACATAAACTAACCTAACCTAAACTATCCTAACTTAACCTACCCTAACTTGACGCAAGAAAACACGTCGGAGGTAAGTGAATCTTCAGGCGATCCTAAGAAAATGCTCACAAATAAACCAAAAACCACACACACACACACACACACGCACACACACACACACACACACACACACACACACACACATATATATATATATATATATATATATATATATATATATATATATATATATATATATATATATATATATATATATATATATATATTCACCATGGCAACCACTCACCCACCAACCAATACAATACAAGACGCCGAAGCAACCACAACCCTTCTGCTTTGCTATAGTGCCTCTACACAGACCAGTGATTCATGGCAATATCGCTATCCTCTGCCAGATAACCTGGTCGCAGCCCCATCAGGTGTTCTATTATCTAGCGTCACAACCCATCGTCATCATCAGGTGTCCCACTATCTACCTCTCCCAGGTATACACATCGACCAGAGCCTGGTTCGCACGCACGAGGAGACACTTCCTGGTCGATACCAGCCAGCCTCGCTGTCTCGCCTCCTCCTCCTCCTCCTCCTCCATCACTTGACGGAACCTCAACCCGTTCCCCAGGACCCCGTAGTCTTCCCCAAGCGCCCATTGTTCCCACCGCCACCCATACTCGAAGGGGGTAACGCTCGGGCGTGGGCGTGGTTACTTGCGGATGGGCGTGGGTCTCCTCCGACCTTCAATATCCCTTCACCTTGACCTTGAGTCTTCATGTCTGCCACACGGGACATTTTCTCTCCCTGACTCCATGAGAACATCGCCCTTACGAATCCTGTGGCGTATATGCTTTTATTCCACCCACACTCGGGATGACGTCTCGCACTTACCTTAAGGCTCATGTCCCTCTCCTGTCTGAGGAGGATACCACCCTTGGGGATACGTGAGAATCAATGTATGGCACCTTCTCCAGCCCCCGTAATCCTACGACGCCATAACATGAAGGGAAATTCCTGGGGCGCCTCGCTCGTCGCGCAGCAAGGATCGTGAGGATGAAGATGGCTCGTGTGTCCATGAATTGTGGCTACCGTTCACGCACAACCGGTGGGCCGGAATGTTGCCCCTTCTCCCATACCTCGCCCTTGAACACGACGGCACGACCCCTGGGCGGGTCAAAGGCCAGGTCATCATAACCTAAGGGTCGCACCCTCGTGATCAAGGGCCTTGAAGGAGGATCCTGAGAACAAATACGTCATTAAACCATATCTGTGGCCATCAGCTCCACAGGTCTTTCGCTCACGATAAACCAAGACGCTGGTGTCATCGGGGTGCGAACCCTGGGGAGCCGACGCCTCCGAGCATAGCCGACCACAAACAACTACACCTGGAACTTCTAACACCTGCTGGGGTTCAACTACCATCATCACCACCTCTGTCTACTCCCCTGAAGTTGAGGTTTCAAAAGGGACGACGTGAGGCTTCGAAAACACTTCCTTTGGGTGCAAAACTACATGGACCCCAAGATAACAACCTGCCAACGGAAAAAGCCGGGTTCGATCCCACGTCTGGCTAAGGCCTTACACCACACTCGTGCACGAACAAGCCACAGATCGTCTGGAAACATAGGATTTTTACCTGTCGCTATCGGTGACTTCTAGGACCTAACTCGGAGTTCAAGGGTTTCGGCCCAACACTCGAACGTTCACCTGATCTGCAGGAAGCCTCTTTAAACAGGATGGTATAACTAAGGTGCAGCTTATCTCTTAAATTTATGTAAAGTACATCAACAGGCAACCAGCACGACCGTCTCCCTCCGCCACTCCTAAGAGACGTAGCAACCGTCGCTCCTAAGAAATGTCTCACCCGTTACCACGCCCCGACGTATGTATGTGTGTGTCTCTCTCTCAAAAGCCGTTTGACTACCTTCCCTAGCAACAGGTGCCGGCCCACTGCTTACATCTAGCACTTCTACCAGGTGACAAACTGGACCCATACCACCGGACACCGTGCTCCTCCTCCTCCTCCTCCTCCCACGCGGGAGCGCCCCCTATGGTCGAGCTACCACAGCGTGGATGGCAAGGATGATGAGCTCTCCACCACATGTCACCCACACGCGCGCCTCTATGGTCGAGGTAGCACAGCAGGACCGTAAAGCAATATGAAGTGTGTTAACCTCACTTTCAAAGGATGAATTTCAGGGTTTTACGTGAGAGCGGGCTGGAGCAATTCAAGATGCGGTCACCAACATCGAAGACCAAGACATGACGGTATAGCTTTAAGTACGGCAGTGCGACCCTTGATCACGATGGTGTGACCTTGAGCGAGGCAGTGTGACCCTTGATCACGACAATGTGACCTTTAGTACGACCCCTGAGCAAAAAGGCATGACCTTGAGTGATGTAGCCGACCCTCGATCACGGCAATGTGACCTTCAGCAGGGCAGTGCGACCCTTGAGAACGACGGTGTGACCCTTGGATACGACGATGCCCAAGGGTCACACGGTCGGGCTCAAGGGCCAGTCCTCTCGCACTGATAAGTCGTACCGTCGTGCTACGGAGTCGTACCGTCACGCTAAGGAGTCGTACCATCGCGATAAGGAGTCGTACCGTCGTGCTGAGTCATACTATCGTGCTCATGGGGTCGTGACATCGTGTTCAGTCGACGTACCGTCAAGCTCAAGGGTCGCGCACCATCGTGCGAAGCAATCGTACCGTCTGGCTTAAGGGTCGTAACATCGTTCTCGAGGGGGCTGTGCCCTTCAAGGAGGTCAATGATGGACGCAATGTCATTAATATTCAACCAAATATCCCACATTTCTTACGACGTTGTAAAACATCTCACATATTTCCACAAACAAGACACGCGAGTCGTGAGAAAATAATAATGCACAGAAAACAACCACATTTACTTTCCATGACGAAAGAGGAGACGACAATAAACTGGAACCCGGTGCTGCTTGGCTCCTAATAACATCAACACGACTTCGGCTCTCAGTGCCTGTGAATCTGTCCTGGTAAACGTACACATGCCGGTCATGGTGACGATCTTCACAGGAACTGAAGGCCCCTTGAGGGGGATGTTAGCTTCTCCCGCAGGCCACCAGCTGCATTTCCTCCTACCTCGCATTCAGTGATGATGACGATGACGTCTGTGTGTGTGTGTGTGTGTGTGTGTGTGTGTGTGTGTGTGTGTGTGTGTGTGTGTGTGTTTTAAGGAGAGAGAGTTCTGACACTCGTTCGCTGGGGCTGGCTTTGAGCTGTTGCCCAGCTCGAGACTCGATCCCGGGTCCACAAGAAAGGTGGGGGGGTCGCAAGCATTGCAGTGTGTGTGTGTGTGTGTGTGTGTGTGTGTGTGTGTGTGTGTGTGTGTGACCTGGTTCCCGAGCCTCCTGCCTCCTGGGAACTCGGTCATGTGCCTCCCCTGGCACCGCACTCGCCAGGCACGGACCGCATTCTTCACAGATTTTTATCACCGCTTCTCTCTAAATATGGGCATCGACAATTTACTTTTTTTTTTACATTTTCTTCTTCTTCTTTAGAGAGTCGGACGAGACGAGAGCATTACCACCTCCGTCAGGCAGTGGACATCCTTGGTGGCTAGTGACCCGAGTGAGGTCGGGCCGGGTCGTCGTGCTCGTCGGGAGGGGCGCGCACTCAAACAGGTCAGGTCTTGTGGGGAGACCAATCACTCGGCACTCACAAGCCAGGGTTGGGTGGAAGACAGTCTGGGGTTAATATCTTCGTATATCCCTCCATTACCAAATGGCGGGAGCAGTAAAGTCACACTCACACGCGCGCGCACACACACACACACACACACACACACACACACACACACACACACACACACACACACACCAATTCGCTGCCGGCTGGAAGAGGAGCAATCAGCCGTGAATCCACAGCCGGTGGACGCGCCAAGTTACAACCCCCCTACTTCCCTCCCACTCTCCTTGTTCTATGGTGACCACAGGAATGCCGTCCCACCGCCCACTGTCTCCACGAAGATGGAGGAGGAGGAGGAGAAAGGGGGCCCCCTCGGCCGGCAAAATGTGCCATGTTGACGACAACCCCTCCTTTCCATCTGCCTGGTACGCCGTCAGACGGCCCGCCGCCATGTTAAGGAGAAGGTCCGGCATCCTCGACATCAGTGGGGCCCTGCGGTGTTCAGTGTGGGCCTGGCAACCTGCACACAGCAGCCTGCTCCACACTGTGAGGGCCCTGCGGCGCCGGAGACGGCCTTGCAACCTCCACGCCTGAGTACTGTTCATCGCGGACTCTTTCGGTGTCGGCGGTAACCAAGGCAAAACCCCCGACGCCAGCCGCCTTCGGCACTTCGATGTCCGACGGGTCTTGCCTTTTATCTCGACATCCATCAACTCCACGTCCAAGAGGTCTATGGTGCTCGAGCTGGCCTGCCGACGTCCACACACACACTACGTCATTAACCAACACACCTCACCAACGCCCCCAACCGCTCCCCTTCACATCCCCGTTCGCCGTCCATAAATAGGGCCGGGAGGGAGGGCCCCGACCAAACCAATGTTACCAGTCACTCTCCCATCAGTGCAACATTTCAGTAAATCAGCGGCTACCAGCCCATCCAACCGCAGAGGGCGGCCATTAAAATGTCATTACCAGAGTCGTAACCAGGCGTGATGTATGGCAACCAACCCCGACTCGCGCTCCCCTCAATGCCCACGGACCATTATAAACAGCGAGAGTGTACCTGGTCTTCGAGCTAATCTTTCAACACCTGGAGGCGGTGTTGAAAAACACTTTTCGGGTGACCTTGAAGGCCTTTAATGACCCTGGAAGATCGGGAGCTTAGAGGCCGACCAACAACCCAGTCCCATCCACGCCCACCTGGGCTCTCCTGGCTCCATCCGTAGACAATATCCTGATACACAACACCTCAGGCCTCTGATCGCACCCGGTCAAGAAGCTGTTCCGAGCTCTCTGTCTCTGTCTCTCCTGACAACGGGTCTCTGTACTGACACCTGAACCGCCACGGCCCGAGAACAACTTGATGCTATACGCTAAACGATTACCAGACGGAACTGTCTGCAGCTTCGTGTTCTCGAATGTGCAAATGGGGCTTCAGCCCGAGACAATACATCCGATCAACATTCTCTCATTCTAGAAATCCTTTCAGTAATTCATGATGGCGGCTGCATTAACAAGTTTCTTATACACTTTACCACATTCCTGCCGTTCACTAAACGCTGTCACAACACCCAGGAACCATGTGGTTAACACAGTTTGTGATGCAAACGGATTGCATGAACGCGAGTCTACGCCCGCGTCTGTGTGTGTGATCTGAACTGATTCAGCGACTAAGCAACGGTTCAGCTTCTTCCTCGAACCCAAGACTGACGATGGAAGCAGCATTTTACACGCCTCCGGCGAGCTCAAGCATTCACAGTACAATAAGGGAACGAAGAATGGATCCTTCACCATCGTCACAACACGAAACAAACTGGCCGCAAAACATCGAAAGTAACCCGTAAAATATTTCCAGCTAAACCAACGGATCTCTAAAAGAACCAGTCATCCTCAGTGAGATCATGCCATAAACCAGCGACTGTTTCGCTGCAGTTTAGGTCACCCTCCATCCTAAGTCCACCACAACGACGCAGGAACTCACACAGTAAAGTCTTCCGCCCTCTGTGAATCACAGGAGGAAGATGTGGCCTCGTTATCCTCTCGGTGGAATGAAGCCGTCAGCGCGAAGAGCGACCGCTCCAAATGCACATTTAAACGGTTAAGTTCGTTGTTACCTTTACTCATGCCCAGTTGTGTGGCCTTTAATGCCCATGGAGTTAGTCACTTTGGGCAACCCAGGAAGATGTGGAGGGGAGGGGACGACAGAAGGAGATTCATCACTGCTCCCAACACTCATTCCCACCCCATCCAAGATGTGGAGGGGACGACCGAAAGGAGATTCATCACTGCTCCCAACATTCATTCCCACCCCATCCAAGATGTGGAGGGGACGACCGAAAGGAGATTCATCACTGCTCCAACACTCATTCTCACCCCATCCAAGATGTGGAGGGAACGACAGAAGGAGATTCATCACTGCTCCCAACTCCTCTTCAGCTGGCGGGCGAGGCCGACCCTGTACATCAAGGGGCGGCAGAACCTCCAGTGGGATTATGCCCACAGAGGCCTTGAACCGGGAGGCCACCACCCCGTCCTCGCCTCCATGACGACACGTGAGGCCACCGCGTCCCTCCACTCACGGAGAACCTCAACGAGTAGAGGTCCTGTTTATCATAAGAGTCAACAGTGGCCTTTGTTTCGTACCAGACCGCCCCCGAGGTACTGACTTAATATCTACATGTCATAAACAAACTGCTGTGCAGGGGCCGTTGAGAGAGAGAAAGAAACAATGAAAAAAAAAATAGATATGTCCGACCGTCGGCTGGTGCATGACAGCACGACCCACGAGCACGACGGGACGACCCTTGGGTACGACGACACTGTTTTCGTCTTGATCGTTAACGAGTCTTTCAAATGTTAATGGGAATAAATGAGGGGGGGACATCCCTCCCTAACCTACCCTCCTCCCACCATTGTCCCTGTGGAGCAAAGGCGCAAATTAACAACAAGACTGTAACCCTCACCTAACGTAACGCCGGAAGACTCCTCGTGAGCACGAGTCGAACTTTTACGGAAGCCAGAGAGAAAATACAAATGCCATTAACAACTTTTAAATTTCCCATTAACGAACTCCCAATTCTCAAAAGGCGCAACACATTAACCCTTAAGAGCACCGAGATTGTGATCCTTAAGGACGACGCTGCAAAGCTTGAGCAGACCCGCACTATACCCAACCCTTAGGAAAAGAAAAAAGAGAAAAAAAGGTCGGGTCAAAGGCCAGCCCAGCATACCGAAGAGTGGCACCGTCCCGCTTAAGGTTCAACCCAGTCAAGCTTTGAAGGTCCCGTCAAGCTTGAAGGTCCCGTCAAGCTTGAAGGTCCCGTCAAGCTTTGAAGGTCCCGTCAAGCTTGAAGGTCCCGTCAAGCTTTGAAGGTCCCGTCAAGCTTGAAGGTCCCGTCAAGCTTTGAAGGTCCCGTCAAGCTTGAAGGTCCCGTCAAGCTTTGAAGGTCCCGTCAAGCTTTGAAGGTCCCGTCAAGCTTTGAAGGTCCCGTCAAGCTTTGAAGGTCAAGCTATCATGCGCTCATGGGGTTGACTAACTACCAGGCTACCCTGAATCACCTCATATCCCTCCCCTCCTTCCCTCCCTCCCCTAACACACACACACACACACACACACACACACACACACACACACAGAAGGTGAGGTCATGCGTTAACCTTGGCTGTCACCCACCTCTTACCCTTCCTAAACTAAACACAGGGTTCCCCCCTCCCTCGGAGCACCGACTAACGGCACGAGCGGACAAGGCTTGACCTCAGGAGGTCTGTTCGGCCCCACCAATAGCCGCTGCGGCTGAGGAGTGCGTCACGCCAAACACTCACTTAACTCTGGTCTCCTTCAGCCGTAGGAGAGGTGGTGGGGGGGAATGGACGCCAATCCCTCCTCCTTACACACCTACGACAGGTCCTGGCAATCATGGGGCAGGAAGAGGAAACACTAGGCACCGAGTTCTTTACTCCTCCAAGGTCCTATAGAGACAGACACAGCCGTCTCCCCCAGGGCTTAATATTCCCCAGATGATGAAGTACCTCCTCCAGATTCACTGGAGCGCGTCCAATCGACCCACAGCCATAATCAAGACTCGATCCTAACTTACAGACACTTTATACCAAGGCTCTGCACCGCCGTCCATACACGACTGCTCTACCCTCCACTTCCTCCAACCCGTGGAAGTGTTCCAGTGTGCTGAAAAACGTCTACGTGAAAGAAACTACAGCTCAATACAGTGTGTCGTGACAAGTACCTCTGTCGCTAGCCGGATTACGTACTTCGTCACGTGCAAGTCCGTCAACATGACACGGCTGCTTCAAAACATCAGATTCACGACATGGCGACACGGGAACCCCTTCCAAGACGACCATTTCCTTTGATACTGTCATTAGCCCTGGCCTTTGCAAAGTCGCCTACGACACAACGAATCCTTGGGTGGTGACCCAAAGTTTCTATGTCCTCGACTCGTGGCTATGGCTGTGGAAATGCATAAACCAAGGTATGGATGGATACTCTTGTAATACATAAACCAGGGCATGGATACTCTATCTAATACATAATCCAGGGTATGGATACTCTATATAATACATAAACCAGGGTATGGATACTCTAATACATAAATCAGGGCATGGATACTCTATATAATACATAAACCAGGGTATGGATACTCTATATAATACATAAACCAGGGCATGGACACTCTACATAATACATAAACCAGGGTATGGCTACTCTCTTCTTGTACATAAACCAGGGTGTGGCTACTTGTACGTAGAGCAGCGTATGACGTATGCTCGAGGTAAAACATAAAACTTCCCCAGTTGTTCATTCGATTAAGTGAATGATTCAATAAATCTTAAATGGATCCCTCCCACACTGAGAGATCCCTTGTCTCATTTCCCTCAACTTCGCCTTGTCAATGAAATTGGATGGTCAAAAGTACGGCTGGGGAAGAAATGCGGAAATCCTCCCCTCTCGTTTCTTTTTTTTTTTTTAATTTTCCAAAAGAAGGAACAGAGAAGGGGGCTAGGTGAGGATATTCCCTCAAGGGCCCAGTCCTCTGTTCTTAACGCTTTCTCGCTAACGCGGGAAATGGTATGAAACGCGGGAAACAGTATGAAAAAGAAAACATATATATATATATATATATATATATATATATATATATATATATATATATATATATATATATATATATATATGCTAATGGCGGACTAAACCTGCATGAGTGATGCAGACTACACCACCATGAGGGAGCGCACCACACCACACCCCTATGAGCGGCCAGGCCAGGCCAAGCCAGGCTCCACATCAACCTGCAGGAGGCGGGTCGACACGTCTGAGAGAGGAAGGGGAGGCGAGACGGGCTGACCCTACACCCACGAGTCGGTGGACGACGACTGCACGTCACCCACCCACGGCTGGGGTATGACGGGGGTTGGAGGGGTTAAGGCTGGTCGTCTTCTCTGTCACAACGGAGGGAAGAGGAGGAGGGAGGCGGGGTGAGGGAAGAGGAGGAGGGAGGGAAGTGGGATGGGGGGAGAGATCAATGACAAACTGGTTCGAATCATCCCCGCAACAAAACGGCCTCAGAGATAAGCACTTCAGTAATACCAAATTTAGTCTGTAACCATCAGAAAAAAAATGACACTTCAGGCTCTGTTATATATATATATATATATATATATATATATATATATATATATATATATATTTTTTTTTTTTTTCATACTATTCGCCATTTCCCGCCTCAGCGAGGTAGCGTTAAGAACAGAGGACTGGCCCTCTGAGGAAACATCCTCACCCGGCCCCCTTCTCTGTTCCTTCCTTTGGAAAATTGAAAAAAAAATGAGAGGGGAAGATTTCCAGCCCCCCGCTCCCTTCCCTTTTAGTCGCCTTCTACGACACGCAGGGAATACGTGGGAAGTATTCTTTCTCCCCTATCCCCAGGGATAATATATATATATATATATATATATATCCCTGGGGATAGGGGATTAAGAATACTTCCCACGTATTCCCTGCGTGTCGTAGAAGGCGACTAAAAGGGGAGGGAGCGGGGGGCTGGAAATCCTCCCCTCTCGGGGTTTTTTTAAATTTTCCAAAAGAAGGAACAGAGAATTGGGCCAGGTGAGGGTATTCCCTCAAAGGCCCAGTCCTCTGTTCTTAACGCTACCTCGCTAATGCGGGAAATGGCGAATAGTTTGAAAGAAAGAAAAGATATATATATATATATATATATATATATATATATATATATATATATATATATATATATATATATATATATATATATACATATATATTATATTTTTTTTTTCCTAAAGAGAATGAACAGAGAAGGGGGCCAGGTGCGGATATTTCCTCAAAGCCTCAGTCCTCTGTTCTTAACGCTACCTCGCTAACGCGGGAAATGGCGAATAGTATGAAAGAAAGAAAAAAAAAAAAAAAAAAAAATATATATATATATATATATATATATATATATATATATACATATTACGTGTGTGTGTGTGTGTGTGTGTGTGTGTGTGTGTGTGTGTGTGTGTAATTAGATGACTTTCACATTACTAGATCTGGCTCACTGTTTTTCCCCCATCGTATTCAAAATCTTATCCCTTAAACTGCATGATCAATAAAAATGAACACACACATCACACGACCCTCAACCGTGTATTGTTGAGCCGAA
Organism: Panulirus ornatus; assembly: GCF_036320965.1. Taxonomy (NCBI): domain Eukaryota; kingdom Metazoa; phylum Arthropoda; class Malacostraca; order Decapoda; family Palinuridae; genus Panulirus; species Panulirus ornatus. The sequence continues at coordinate 10,652,575 of NC_092228.1, forward strand.
TGGCCCTGCCTGAATTCATCAAAATAAACCGTTCATTTATCCTTCAATTATCGCCACTATTCGAAAATCACCGGGGAGAGAGAGAGAGAGAGAGAGAGAGAGAGAGAGAGAGAGAGAGAGAGAGAGAGAGAGAGAGAGAGAGAGAGAGAGAGTGGTGGTGGGGGAAGGTTCGACGAGGGCTCCTCCGGTCGTGTATCTTGCGAGATGGTGTACATCGGTTGAGGGAAGGGGGTGACCACAGGCGTTACGCTACCCTCCCGGTCTTCCTCAAGTCTGCCCAACACCTCAGCAGTTTCTTGACTCAGGTGAGGGAGGACTGCTGGGGGAGGGGTGTGAGATGTTGTCTCCAAGGCCGGCCGGCCGGCCGGTCGGCCAGCCAGCCAGCCCACCACCACGGTAACGGCAAATACCAGTCGATTTCCTGTGCCCTGCAAACGCTTTACGACAAGCTCCCAGCACCAACAGTACCACCAACACCAGAGCCATCGACATCACCACCATCACCAGAGTCATCGCTCATCACCCACAAATTTCAGTCTAATTCACTTTCAAACTTCAGCTCCATTCCTCGCTCTGAAATTTACAGTTTCAGAGAAATACTTTTCTCTTCTTTGCAATGTCGAGAGAGAGAGAGAGAGAGAGAGAGAGAGAGAGAGAGAGAGAGAGAGAGAGAGAGAGAGAGAGAGAGCTCAGCATATCATCAGTGTCTAAAGACGAGGGCTGGGGCGCTTTACCTTCAGCGCCTCCATCAGGATGACTGGCTCAGTATGGTATAGAGGCACTTCAGCTTCAGCCACTCCATCAGGATCATTAGCTTAGCACATATCATCATCGGTATGTTCACTGCCTCCACTGGTCTTGTAACAAGCTTTAAAATACACTTAACATGATACTTTCTGTAAAACACCATCATGGCCAATTTACAAATGCCTCACATCTCATTTTGTTCGCCCGTTCATTTCATGCCAACGCAATATCACCTTGTGGTTCATAGCATAACAAAAATCAGTAACAACATTAATTCACCAACACCACAAGGGACCGAGAGAGAGAGAGAGAGAGAGAGAGAGAGAGAGAGAGAGAGAGAGAGAGAGAGAGAGAGAGAGAGAGAGAGAGAGAGAGAGAGAGAGAGAAATGCAGGCCAACAAAGCTATAGGCTTCAATACGCATTATAAAAAAAAAAACCACGCAATTCAAATCACATTTCGGAAGCAACCTTCGCCGGCAGATCATCAGCCCAAAATGGCTCACCTCTTTACATGCATGACATCCACAGGCAGGAACAAAGCCACATTAAACACACGCAAATATGGCACCACGAAGCAACGCTAAACATGAGACTGAAACTCCAGTACCTGACAGTGACCACGTAGACCCCCCCCTGTAACACGTAATGCTAAGTCACACACACACAAACACAAACACACACACACACACATAGAAGGCCGCCGTGGACTGTTTTGTATCTATAATGCCAGAAAGCATTTGACACGGTGCTAAACACTACACACGAGGTTGCTGGCGAAGAAGGTGGGTCTTCTGGGAGAACTAAGCGGTCGACTCCTTCGATGGACAGAATTAATCATCATAGAGCCGCATGTTAGAGGAAACTTCTCCGAACGAGTTGAGGTCACCAGTGACGTGCCGCTGGGTTCTGTCCTGGGACCACTAGTTCCTCTTGATTTACGTGAGCGACTTGCCACGAGGATTGGAATACTACCTGAATACAACAATGTCGCGGGTCGTGAAGAAGAATGGCATCGGCTTACAAGGGGGGACCTAGACAAACTCCCCTACAGCCGGGCTGATACATGGGTGATGAAATTCAGCCTGAGTAAATGGAATGATAACAGGCCACAGTGAAAGATGGCCTCAAAATAAATATAAATCCAGCTAGCAATACGAAGTAGGAATCTTTTGTCGGAAGGACTTGGCAGTCGAGGTCATCTCTAACCCGTGTTAGGGAGAGGAGTACACGATACAAACTGTCTTTCTTCAAATACATGGACAATGAAATGGTCAGCAAGCTGTTTCATATCCTACGCTCGACCAAAACTTGAATATGCTTCTCCAGTTAGGACAACGCGCTTACAGAACCACACAGAACTAATAGAGAGGGTCCACAGGAGGGCATCAATGATGGTATCAGAAGACAACTGAGTTACAAGGGAAAGGTTGAGACCTCAAAAGTATCCATCATGGAAGAGTGAAGATTATAGAGTGACAAAGGTTTTAAACCACCTCGAAGACGTAGACGACGAACAAGGACAGAACAACGAGAGGCCATGGCATGAAACTAAGCAAGAAACTTGTTAGAAAAGATGTAAACAAGAGCTTTTAGAGGATGAGAGTGGTAGAAGAACAGCATAACTTGAAAGACGAAAGGGTGAACGCGAAAAGAACATGAGTATCAAATGTTCAAGAGCTGGAGGCCATACGAGTGTAGAACTTCCCCCGTACTGTGCAGACAAGTAATTACAGACAGACAGACAGACAGACAGACAGACAGACACACACACACACACACACACACACACACACACACACACACACCAGGAAAACCTGGGGTGAATTTCTGATTCGAAGCGACCAATTCATGGTGGAAAATACAATAAATAATAATAGTTATCATTATAACCCTACAATTTCCGTAATTCACAGATGGAGCAATACGCCATTCTGCTGAGCGCCTCAGAGGCAACTCATCTCCACTGCTGGAGACCCCAAGGAAAATGTTTCAGCAAAGAAGATTATCCACGTAACTCCCTCCACTCGGGGCATGACGACCCGCCAGCTTCTTAAACATCTGCTGGCAATGACACGCGTGGTAACAAGGCTAGAGGGGTGGACACCAGTGGACACACATCTCCCCCTCACCTTCCCACCACCACATCCCCCCAACACGCGACCTTGAGCAGTGGGTGTGGTCAAGCCACCAAACAGCAGCGGAACGCCACGGACCAGACAGCCCCCTCGCGGCGCTCATCTTGAACAGCGCCAGCAGGTTTGAGGTGGCCATGCAACAACCTCCTGATCTCCATCACACTCATGCCAACACACACACACACACACACACACACACACAAACACACACTCCCTAAATCCCGCTCGCTTACTCCCAGGATGTCTTCTTGCCTCTCCAGCGTACTCTACACTCACTGGCAAAGGATGAAAGGTATCACATACAGATAAAACATACGCGAAGAAGGTAATACGTGATGAAGAGTAACATAAGGTATCCTGCTGTCTGCCCAGAGTCTCCATACACCCGTTCTAGACTAAACCCCCCTCCTCCCCGCCGCTCTCCCCCTCAAGGCATGTACCCTGCTGGCCCCCCTTGAAACCCTCCCCCCCCCTACTGCCGTTGCCACATGCAGCCCCATACAAGACAGATGCGGTGTTGGGAGAGGGTGGCACGCGAGCAAGCACGCACGTAATGACGCCAAAGTGGAGATCTCGGAGGAATTGGACCGTTACGCCGCCATGCGCCAAATCCAAAGTTTCCTTCCAGTCTTTCCAGTGCGGGATGAAATTTCCTAAGAGAAAGATCAAAGTCTACCCCTCTATATCATGTCTTACAGAGGATCTCTTTCTACACACGAGTCGAGGCGTAGAGGCAGTAAGAAGATATCACCAAGAACTGATTATGTGACAAATGACCGCAATACAAACACCATCATCACCACGACGGGGCCTCGGGGACAGATGGACGGCCCACAAGCACCGCTGCCAACTCGTACTTTCCCCGCTAAACTCATCCTCAACTGCAGCTGTTGCTCAGAATACGAGACTGCAATATGCACTGAATTACACGATAAATCACGTTCATACTCAAATAATCAGTCGATATATGTTCTATGAGAGCAAGAAAGAATATGAGCAATATTACAAGGAGAGTGTCAGACGCCAAAGGCGACGGCGTTCGCTTTGTTGAGCGCTCAGCGGCGGTCGCGATGCGGGAGAGGGATGTCCCTTGGCTGGGGGGGCTGCGGGAGATCTCATATGACTACGTGAGTCTCCCGCCCAACGCCTGAAATCACACGCTTTGCTGCTACCGTCGCCAAGAGGAGGTCTTACAGCCTAAGCGTGATCTGCCATCATACGCTAATTACGTATCAAGCCAGAACACGCTAATGAGGCCATCCCCTGATAATCGCGGTACTACAGACTAATGACTGTATCGCTTGCTACTAACAGTACTAATCGCGCTTATCTACCACGCGAATTGCCTGTGATAAGGCCATTAACACCTACTGGCGACAGTGCTATTAGCGTCACAGCCTGTTAATCAAGCCTAATTACTAATTACCCGCATATCGCACTTAATAATACCGACCATTAGCAAGGGATATGCACACAGCTAAAGCGGGTACTATGCCCAACAAGGCTTATAAGGGCCATCAGGCACCAGCCCGCTCAAGGTATCACCTTCCCTCACTCCCACCCGCTCACCGCGTCTCTCAACTCCCTCTCTCCCGTTTCTATCCCACAGGCAGTGGGCGACACAACCACACATTATTAGCTAAAGCTCAGGGTGGGAGAATCGGTCTGTGTCGACTCTTGAGCACATGTCCGCCACGGGGAGTGGATGAGGGGGATAAGGCATGACGAAAGGAGGGGGAAAAATGAGGTTTAAGACAAAACTATATTTAAGATATGAGAGAAGAAAGAGGAAGGGGAGACACAGAAGGATGCAGGAGAGTAAGAATAAGGATAAACTAAAACGAATAATTATCGTTGTATCTTTACCTGAAGAGGTTCACATAACCAATTACGATACGAAGAATCTTGAATATATATATATATATATATATATATATATATATATATATATATATATATATATATATATATATATATATATATATATCAGGGACAAATTGTGCAAGCTCCGCTTCCACAGAACCAAACCCTCATCCATCATCCCAACGAACAGATGGTCGCAAGCCCAGACGATGGCAGCCGTCGTCCCAGAGCAAAGACCAGTACCCACCTATCAATCTATACCTGGGGGAGCACCTACCCCACTCACCCCTCCATCTATCTACCAGGGGAGCACGCACCCACCTACCCGCCCGGGAGGAGGAGGAGGAGGAGGAGGAGGGGAGCATACCACCCGCATCACGCCCCCCATGAGGCAGCAAGACACTTGAGAATACACGCCCCAAATAGGTCTCATCAGGTCCCGGACTCCGTGAGTGCACACCCTTGCCTCCGTCCTGGAGGAGGAGGAGGAGGAGGAGGAGGAACTGCTGCTGAGACGAATACAAGCCACTTGTGCGTCAGGCTCACACCACCACGCCTGGTTGTATGAAGACACTGTATATATTACATCGCTAAAATATACAGTGACAAACTGCGGACGATGAGTTCAGATACACCCTGGGTCGGTCGTGTGGTTTACGTCTGTTTTAAATCTCAATCCGACCAACACATCTCCATGAATATCAACTTATCTTTATTCGTAGTGACTCCGTCTTTTGTGTATCAAAGCGACACAACGTGTTTCTAAATACATTATCTTAACGGCTTACTGGGAAATGACAGTGATAAATGGTACTCTGTGTGTGTGTGTGTGTGTGTGTGTGTGTGTGTGTGTGTGTGTGTGTGTGTGTGTGTGTGTGTGTGATTAGGATCTGTGAATACTATTTGTGTGTTTAGGGGAGAGACTTATACTCGCGTAGCCCCATCTCTTAACCTTGTATACATATACCAAGTCTTTACTCCTATGCATGTATGTACACAAACATACACACACAGCAGCAGCAGCCTAAGATAGGTACCCATTTATCGACCAACCTCGAGAGTAGGATGAACACCTGGGTTGAGTACTGGCCGACTGCCGCGCCCAAGATTCGAACCCATGCAGGTCCGATCCCCGGGTGGGCCAGTGTCGACTCATGGTCAGTAATGCTAATCACTCCTTGTGTGTGTGTGTGGTGTGTGTGTGTGGTGTGTGTGTGTGTGTGTGTGTGTGTGTGTGTTGTTAACGAGTTAGTGCAATTTGCTGTTACACTAAAACCACCAAGGTCAGGAGAGATAAATCACTCAGTTTCAAGTACACACGACTATGTTGGCAAGCAGCGCACTCAAATGATGAAGTGCAAGGTGAGTCAACGTCAGGTCAAGGAGAGGAAGTAACAGTGCCACAAAGGTGTAGCAACGTCGGCTCTAGTGGCGAGGGAAGTGCACCCACAGTGTTAGCAACGGTGGTTGCAAGAGTAGGGAGGGAGGGAGGGAGAGACAGAAGCGCAGCCCACAAAGTGTAGCAACGGTGGGTGGAGAAAGAAAGCAAGTGGCTTATTACCACAAAACCTTGGCGGGACACGGGAGGGTGTGGCGGGACGTGGCCTCAGCTTCGTCTCCTTCTTGGTTTACCACCACACCTCGCCTTCATCATCAACACCACCACCACCACTACACTCCCCCACAGAACGCTTAACACATCGTCGGCACTACCTCCACCATACCTCCTCACGCCGCCACTACGCTGAGGTGATCGCCAACCCGACTCACAAGACGCGACGCCACACTCCCCGGACGCTTCTCACAAAACACCCCCATCATGAATCCATCTACAACACTAAACAACTCGACACACGACAGGAATACCACAAAGAACTTCACAACCGCAATCATCCAATTCTTCACCACATCCGTCATCCAAACACCGACACCAACGACACAAATCGCAACACTCCACCTCCATTCCTCCGCTTCTCCACTCGATCGAAGAAATGAAGACGATCTCTGGGCGAACCTAACCAACAATCAATCCACTTGGCGAAGAAACTCATGACCCCACAACACGTGGCTTACTACAACTAAAATCCTCGACTCAAATGCACACTCTTAGAGTTCCACAACTATCATACTCAGTCAACAGAGTTCCCATTGCTTCACGAAAAAACAAAGAAGCCAGCGCTCTTTGCTAGCGAGCGCTCCCAAGGTATGTAGCAGGACCAAGAGGAGACGTGACATTCCACTCAAAACATTTAAAACGCGACTCCGCTACTGTTGCGCTGCCCTATCCGCTGGGCTGACTTGCCCGGCATACACAAGCGTCTTGGGTCGAAGGACAAACTTTACCTTGCACTCAAGTACTTGGAAAAATAACCCGATGTTTTATGTGTCCATTCCTACGAACAAAAGAGGAGGAGGAAATGCCTGGCAGGACCTCATTCAGTCAGAGGAGGAGGAGGGGAGCAAGGTGTTTTCCCAAATTACCACGAATAAGACAACTGCTTTAAGGATAACCGCTGGTTGGAGGAAAACCAGAAGAGACAATCCAGACAACAGTTACAGAGAAAGCGGAATTATTTCCGTCTAATAACATCTGCCCTTGGCTAAACTTATTCAAACCTTTAACTATTTATTCATATTATTTATAACATTATCATAATTGTCATTAGCAGCAGCAGCAGCAGCAGCAGCAGCAGCAGTAGTAGTAGTAGTAGTAGTAGTATCAAAATATTGTAATCCATATTTTCATTATCATTATCGTAATCATTACTATTATTACTATTTTATTACTATTATTATCATTACTAGTGCAATTATCATTATTATGATTAGTATAATTATTACAATGATTACTATTTTATTATTATTATCATTACTAGTGTAATTATCATTATTATCATTATCGTAATTATTACAATGATTACTATTTTATTATTATTATTATCATTACTAGTGTAATTATCATTATTATTATTACTAGTGTAATCATTATCATTATTGTAATTATTACAATGATTACTATTCTATTACTATTATCATCATTACTTGTGTAATCATCATTATCATTACTAGTGTAATTATCATCATTATCATTACTAGTGTAATTATCATTATTATCATTATCATCATCTTATTTTGAGGATATGACGTTGCCCAACAGGTGAAGCGAAACGCTGCAGGAGCAAGACCATATCATCCGAGGGCGTCTAATGTCTCCTCAACCCGGCCGTACCCCAGCCATCACTCGGGCTATACCAAGCAAGCAGCTCCTGCCAGGATGGAGGCCCACAGGATACCACCATCCTTTCATTGTTCGTCTATCACACACCCAGTGTTCAATGAAGGCTTAGGAGCAGTGACCAAACGTGTCACACTGACTTAATAAAAAGTATGGGGCTGACGTTCATCTAGACACACACACACACACACATACGCATACCCCCAGGTGTGTGTGTGTGTGTGTGTGTGTGTGTGTGTGTGTGTGTGTGTGTGTGTGTGTGTGTGTGTGTGTGTGTATGTACGTACAAATGAGAATCGATCGAACCACACACAGTCGCCGAGTTTGCTCTCAGTCCACCAGGCGTGCAGCAGACTCACTCGTGGGAGTGTAGCGTTGGATCGTAGGTACATACACATGATCTATGGGAGTATATTGTCTTTCTATGTTAAACACCATCAGTAAAGACTCCTCATCAAAGTCTACGATACGAATCATTCACGAAGGAGCGGAACGTTTGGGAAAAATCGTACACCTATGGAAACGTTTGCTATCGTTAATAATACGTTTACATCATTGCACCAGCACACTCAAGGATACACGTACGCTATGTGTGATAACGGAGCGTTCCCGTCCGCCCGAACTGGGACTCTGTCCACTGGAACTTCGACCAAAGGGGGATTATGTGCGTCGCAAACGCGCGTCGTAAGCAGCATACACGGAGTCATCCCACACGCTCAACCACACATGCACAGAACAGCTTCAACGTGTACTCTCTCTCTCTCTCTCTCTCTCTCTCTCTCTCTCTCTCTCTCTCTCTCTCTCTCTCTCTCTCTCTCTCTATGATCATCGTATCACACACGATGTCTCGACCTTCGGGACAAAATGATCGCGAGCGTGGTGGCATGCGAAGCCCGGCCATCCTTATCTACGAGACGATACATAACGTACATCCGGCTCAACCAAAACTGCTCATCTTTGCTCCACCACACCCCTGGGCCACTTTGCTCCACCACACCCCTGGGTCACTTTGCTCCACCACACCCCTGGGTCACTTTGCTCCACCACACCCCTGGGTCACTTTGCTCCACCCACACCCCTGGGTCACTTTGCTCCACCACACCCCTGGGTCACTTTGCTCCACCACACCCCTGGGTCACTTTGCTCCACCACACCCCTGGGCCACTTTGCTTCACCACACCCCTGGGCCACTTCGCTCCACCACACCCCTGGGCCACTTCGCTCCACCAAACCCCTGGGCCACTATGCTTCACCACACCCCTGGGTCACTTCTGACCCTCAGGTGCACGATCAACCGTCTCTATCAACGTGTAACCCTCTGTGCATGTCTTCTACATCCTTCCCTGTGTTAACCTACGTGTCTGTGTCTCGTTCCTCGCCCTTTCTAGTCCACTTCCTCTCTACGAACAAAAAAGTAATCACGAGATAAAATAATGGTGACCCATCTATTCGAAAATTCTCTCTCTCTCTCTCTCTCTCTCTCTCTCTCTCTCTCTCTCTCTCTCTCTCTCTCTCTCTCCCCTCCTTCAAAATATATAACAAAATTACAAGCAATATATATATATATATATATATATATATATATATATATATATATATATATATATATATATATATATATATATATATATATGAAGGAAACTCACAGGCACGTGCAATATACCTGATCAAAATTCACAATATCTCCAGAACACAGTATGTGTGTGCAATTACCAATCTGTACAGTACAGGAAGGGAGTTCTACACTCATGGAGTTCTACACTCATCTGCTCTCTTGTCTTTATTTATATATATATATATATATATATATATATATATATATATATATATATATATATATATATATATATATATATATATATATATGCTGGGGTATATAGTGATTCTGCTTAGCGACAGACATTTACAGGTTCTCTTAAGCCCACTTCAAGAGGAGTCTTGAGGCAGTAGACCGCAAGACAAGTGGTCTTTCGTCATCTTTCAGAAGCGAAGGTATTTACATTTCGCCAAAGGTGAAATCCCTCTCCCTGTCTGCCGTATCTCGACGACGACTTGACCCAGCGTTCCCATGTACTCAGGCAAAGACGTACATCTTTAGTACTACTTGGAGACTACCACTCGAGACTTCGCCGTCTTCCATCCTTGGCGATAAAGGCGTTCAGAGCATCTACGCGTTCCCGTCATGATCTTCCCCTTCTCGCGTCACCTACAAAGGGACCATGAAACTACCCGGAGACCTCAGGTTCCTCCATCAATACCAGAGGTGGGAGGTGGTGGCACCCGGAGTGGGAGGTGGTGGGTACCCGGAGACCTCAGGTTCCTCCACCAGAAGTTGGGGTGATGGTGGTACCCGGCGACCTCAGGTTCAGTACAAGAAGTGAGGCCAACCTAACCTCCCCCATTTCACTGTGTAACCAACGGAGCATCAGTTCCTTAAGCGAGCTGCCACAAGACCTTCGGAGCTGGGCCAAAACAATGTGAGGCTGGAGGTTTGTTTACATGCGCGTCGGCTACTGCTGCGCCAACAAGCCCACACATGGGGGGCAGCCTGGGTGTGGCCAAGAAGGGCTTTCCTTCACTGCCGGCGAAGGGCATCAATAAGGCTACGCACCGCCACCCGACAAGAACCACCGAGGCGTGCAGAGAGACACGAGTGAACGACCTTAATAGTGGTTACTGAGAGGGCCACTCTTACGTAAATGGGCCGAAGGTGATCAGCATTTTGAATCGTTTAACTTCATGGCCGAAGTCAGATAACGTTAGAACACTGCTTAAATTCTCCTACTGTCCCAGTTAATTACATCCAGCACTTCAGTCTAACCCTGCAACAGTTAACCCCGACACGTAACCGTTAAATGATAGAAGGTCTTTTCTCTTTTTGTCTTCTTCAGTCGTGGTAATTTCCATATGCACACAATCTCACGTGCAATGGGTACCTTACCATCACCCGGCGACGGAGGAGGTAACTCTTGGGTAACCAGCTAATGAAACACACGCAGCGATCTCCCGGTGATCTGACTTGCTTGCACTACTCCAACAGGCTACAGCACCAGTGGAACCATAGAAACAACTCTAGCAGAGAGAGAGAGAGAGAGAGAGAGAGAGAGAGAGAGAGAGAGAGAGAGAGAGAGAGAGAGTCAACCAACCGTAATACCTACTCCACGTCTCGTACAATACCACCTTCCCTTACGAACCTGTTCGCCGGTGGGAGGAACAGTGTGGACTTCCCCTGCAGTCAGGGCGAAAACCCGCTCAAGTTCCCACGGCTTGGGAGCGTGTGGCGCCCCTTGAGCGGGGATGTTATTAAGAAGCGTTTCGTTCCTACCTCAACGAAGCCATCATCATAGATTTCTTTAACTATACCTTCGTACGCGAATGCACTCACATTTCTACGAGGGAGTGAGCTCCGTTTTAGGCAAAAGAAGACATAATGAATATGACATTGCACCACACAATAAAAGAGGTTGGTATAAATGGGCCTTCAGCTAGAAGTATGTGGAAGACTCCTTCGATAGACAGAAAATTTACCAAAGTGGATGGTACCAAAGGACGCATCTCAGGGGAGCCTTTTCTTAGGGGTTACCAGCAGTGTACCGTAGGGCTCGCTCCTGGGACCTGTGCTCTTTCCGTGTCTATGACTCGCGAAGACTGAATGAACTCGCTCGCACCCGAATAAGTTCGCGGAAGATGCCAGGATCAATGAAGGGAGTAAAGGACTGACGAAAATCTAATCTTACAAAATGATTCCGCTAAACCCTGAAGCCGGTCTGATCCCATGGGCGATGGAAATTCAACCCGAGTGTATTGTTGAGTAATGAGGATGGGACACAGTGAAAAAGAAGACCTCTATAATACAATTATTTGTATTCATCGAGCAGAAAGTAAGCTGCAGGAATCTCGGCGAGCGTGTGTGTGTGTGTGCGCGTGTGTAGCACCTGGGCAGTTGAAATGTACCCAGCGTGTCATGACAGCCCTAACGTAGGAGAGATGAAAAGACAAACTGTTTCCTGGCAACAGAGAATGGCATCCAAGTATATGGATGAGGAAACAGTGGCCAAGAGTAAATCATGTTCCCCAAGCTTGATCACCGCACTGAAAGAAACACTAAGACCCAAAAGATGTCATGATTTCTCTTTCTTTTTTTATCACGGAAGACAAAAGAATTAGGAGTGACTTACCAGCTTTAACTTTTCAAACCAAGCTGATGCAAAGAGTGACTCAGTAAATCGAAACATGTAAATGCAGAATAACCTGAAGCCATATAATGACAGGCAAGAAACGCGTTAGAAAGAGGCGTAAAGAGATACACTTATGGAATACGAGTATCTGATGAATGGGGAAGAAAAAAAAATTCAAGATGAAACTGCGACTGTGAGCAGCATACGGAAGTTAAAATTTGTGTTATAAGACAAGAAAGTTCAGGAGATGGGATAACCTGAAGCCATATAATGACAGGCTAAAAACGTGTTAGAAAGAGATGTAAAGACATACACTTATGGAATACGAGTATCTGATGAATGGGGAAGAAAAAAAAATTGCAAGATGAAACTGCGACTGTGAGCAGCATACGGAAGTTAAATTTGTGTTATAAGACAAGAAGTTCACGCGATGGGACCCCGCGAATGCGGAACTCCCTCCCCGTACAACACCAGTGGGTAAATTACACACCCATGAATGTGGGATTGTAGTGATCGTCTGTGTGGCTGTGAACCGACTGGTTGAGGGGTGCTGGTGACTGGCACTGGGTGCCGTGATGAGGGGTGTGGATGACTTGGTTACCTGCGCGGACAAGTGATGATGACTGACAGCCACTCAACGATAGGTGAACGCTTAAACGTCAGCAGCGGTGCGCTTGGGCGAGCGGCGTGGCAAGATGAAAATTACAGGTACTAACCAAGAGAGACGCGCCCACGTCGCGGGGACCACAACAAACCATCGACGTCAGCCACAAACGGGTTCGCCTTCAAGCGTGGCGCGCGCCCGTTGGACAAAGACACTCTTGCCCACTTCCAGGGGACGCGCCGCGCTTCATCTAGCCCCCCATCGCAGGCCGTGGCGTCTTCGGTAGCCTCCGGGACGCTCGCGAGAGAGAGAGAGAGAGAGAGAGAGAGAGAGAGAGAGAGAGAGAGAGAGAGAGAGAGAGAGAGAGAGAGAGCTGTGGCGCCCTGGGAGCCAGGAAGCCATTAAGACGACTACGATATGTGACAGAGGGAAGGCGTGCCTGATATTTCTCCATGAGTCACCCCCCGGCGGTCGGTTGCATGACAAAACGCGAGCAGCGATGACGTCGGCAGGCCGTGGGGGTGCTCCAGCGGACCATCTTCGGGCCCGGCCGTTCTCCATGGACGGAGAATTTCCAGGCATTAGACACAATGACCTCACGAGGAGGAGAAGGAGGAGGAGGAGGAGAGGGAAGACGACGTGTGACGTAAGGGAGGGGGGAGAGATAATGACGGGAGAAAGCGCAGTTCATACGTTCACGTTCTTTCGTAGACATGAAGACCGCACCATACAAAGGCAAATCACGGATGGAAGACGAAGAGCATGCCACCCAAAAAAAAGTGAGTTAGCAGCCCCAATCTCAACTCTCTCTCTCTCTCTCTCTCTCTCTCTCTCTCTCTCTCTCTCTCTCTCTCTCTCTCTTGTACCTCAAGAGGGGATGCATACCAACTACTGTGCTACATAAAGGGGAGGAAAAAAAAAGACGAGGACGCAGATTATACACTGAACAACACCCCCCCGCAAGAGCGACACTTTAAATTCTGCACCCACGTTCGTTCCCCTGGCAGCTTTAGGGCGGGCGCGGTCAGCCGAGATGACCAATGGTTCACACGAGTTAATATTTACCTTGCTTAATCTCTTACCTCACTACAGCCTCCGCTCTCTCTCTCTCTCTCTCTCTCTCTCTCTCTCTCTCTCTCTCTCTCTCTCTCTCTCTCTCTTGATTAATGCTAAGGCCACACCCATGTGCATGTGCGTGTGTGTGTGTGTGTGTGTGTGTGTGTGTGTGTGTGTGTGAGAGAGAGAGAGAGAGAGAGAGAGAGAGAGAGAGAGAGAGAGAGAGAGAGAGAGAGAGCGCTACTTCCCTCACCATGAGTGTGGACCCGCCTTTTGTGGCTCGCTGGCTGACCTCGATGATGCCTTCGTCATATCGAAAAAAAAAAAAAAAAACAAGAAAACCTGCGAGTCCCGCCCGTCTTACTATCCAGTCAAAGAAGCTCGTAAATCAGGTCGTCAAAGGTCCACTTACTTCTGACGTAGCATTAAAGCAGAAAATCCAACCACGGTGACGGAGCGACGCTTCGTTGCGTACGTAACAAAAAAAAAAAAAAAACGAGAGGGGGGGTGGATGATCAGAAGCAGCAGTAACAGTGTAACAACCAGGGAAAATAGCGTCGTCTGCAGCAACAGCAGCAGCTGCAGCAACAGAATACCATGGGAGAAGAAGAGTACAAAAAAGGACAAAAACACACATCTGCATCAGCAGCATATAACAGCAGCTGGGGAAATACGAAGAGCAGCAGCAACACCAGGTGTCAACAAAAACACTTACAACAGCAGCGGCAAAGACAGCAGAAGCAGCACTTGCTCCGCCGGGCGGTCAGCTCCACCCGGCCCATCTCATCAGCTCTGGCCACCGTATCCCAGCCACACACAGCAAGGGAGGGCCCCGAAACCACCACAGGAGACCGTGGCTTTCCCCCAAAGCGCTTTGTGGTGAGGGAGATCATACCGGCGGTGCGCCAGCCCGCGAAATTACCCCCTTCCCCCTGACCATTAAGGGGAATCAAAAGACGGTTCGTCCCACCTTGTTAAAGAGTGGGTGGCAAGTCTGATGCCATAGTGGGTAGTAAAGTGTGCAACAAGTGGTAAGCAGCTACAAAATTAAGGGGTTTTGAGGCTCTTCACATTCTCTCTATAGAGGTTAAAAGGAGAGTCAATCCTTCGATAACAGGACACAATCTCAGACTGCGCAACACTACCCCTGAAATTATATGTATTACACTAAATCGTGAGGAAAATATTCTATGTATTACACTAAATCGTGAGGAAAATATTCTATGTATTACACTAAATCGAGAGGAAAATATTCTATGTATTACACTAAATCGTGAGGAAAATATTCTATGTATTACACTAAATCATGAGGAAAATATTCTATGTATTACACTAAATCGTGAGGAAAATATTCTATGTATTCCACTAAATCGTGAGGAAAATATTCTATGTATTACACTAAATCGAGAGGAAAATATTCTATGTATTACACTAAATCGTGAGGAAAATATTCTATGTATTACACTAAATCGTGAGGAAAATACTCTATGTATTACACTAAATCGTGAGGAAAATATTCTATGTATTACACTAAATCGTGAGGGAAATATTCTATGTATTACACTAAATCGTGAGGAAAACATTCTCTTGCCATATTTCTAACAATAAATCAACCACGATTCTTCCTCTTCTTTTTTTTCATACAATCTCACCAATCCGCAATTAGGAAAACCCGATGACCATGATGTATATAAATGTGCCCTTCGGACCTCAGAAATGGTGGCTCGCGAGCACTTTGTGGTCTAAGCGCAGCGCGTGATTTAAGCGCAAATACGAGAGTCCGCTAACAACTACTTCTTAGGTACGACTAGCGAGACTTCGAAAGTGTTAACAAGGGCTAGCCGTCTCGTACAGACTGCCGTTCTAGGTTTCCGTTAACAGGTGCATCAACAGTACACGTCAGCAAGCGGCATTACGATCTTACCATCTGACCCAGTCCCTTACCAGCTTGACGTACAGTGCTACAATCTGTCGAACCGTCTTACCAGCTGGCCATAATAAGTCTTCCCACCAGTGATACCAGCTTAACCAACAGTTTTACCAGCTGACCGAAACTCTTCCCGGCTAACTAGCAGTGTCACCACCACCTGTCCATCCATGTTTCCAGCTGACCAACACTCTCATCAGCTACCCAGCTGTCCAACAGCCTTACCAACAGTCTTACCAACAGCTGACCACTACCCACCCTGATCCGATGAGGCGAAGCCCACCACGGTAAACAACACGAGGGCCAGGCAACAGTTGTCAGCGATCATCCACAACGGTTCTGAGGGGACGGGTGTAGAATCCAGGGGAAATACACACGAGATGAGAAGGCTTACTAATCCATACGATCATTTTCACAATGTTTTTTGGCCCGGATGTCAACCGAGCACTTAAAACACTATTCAACCTGCCACTGTCGTCCATTTCCACGTGCAAATACTGAACAATATACGGACGTGCACGAAAAAATAAAATCTTTAAACAATCTCAAAAAACATAGTTTTTATATATATATATATATATATATATATATATATATATATATATATATATATATATATATATATATATATATATATACATATATATATTCCTATGAGTCCACGGGGAGAATGAAACACGGAAAGTTCCCAGGTGCACTTTCGTGTTATAATCACATCATCAGGGGGGAGATGCAAGAAAAGAAATATAACAGTTAGTGACTATCAACTTCTCTGTGTGTGCTACGGGAGGAGAGTCTTAAAAACGAGTTGCCCCGTTTCTTCTTAAGCTTTGTACATCTATAATTACCACCTCCCATGGACCAATTTCTATGAGAGAGTCGTCCTTGTGTTACCCGGGACCTTTCTGAAGGCTGCTGCAGCTCAAGGTTGCGCTACTTGTCGTAGCAGGAAAATGTGGACGCCTTCCGAGTGAGAAATTCTGAAAGACTATACTCCTCACGATATACAGCCTCGCCAAAGGGGACTTTCCACTCACGGTTTAACCTCAATCGAGAGGAATCCGGTAACACTGTGTGTGTGTGTGTGTGTGTGTGTGTGTGTGTGTAGCATCTATCAATCATACCTAAAGCACTGAATGAACAGCTGGGTTTTGTACCGAGGCGCTTGCCCGGTCCGGTGTTCGAACCCGGGTACCCTTTTCATACATTAGCATCGACTCGCACTGTATACTTAACCTCACACACACACACACACACACACACACACACACACACACACACACACACATACACACACACACACATACGATCATTACAACTCAAAAAAAAAAAAAAAGATCCACCGCAAGAAGATGATTATTCTAATCCCCTTACGCAACGCAGTCACCATTCCCTCACATCCAAACCTTCTCTCCCTCCAGTCCCTACCAGGTGCGCCTCCGCCCTTTGTCCCACCCACCCACAATCCTCAACGTATCATCAAGAAGAAATGGAGTAATTTGAACGTGCGCATGTCTGAGCGTCGATGTCCCACACCAACACCGCCAACCACACAACGAACACCTGACACACACACACACACACACACATTGAGGATATCAGGCATTCCACTCAGGTATTAGCTCCTCACACCTGAAAATTACGAGCAAGTGTGGCTGTCACAACTTGTTCATTATCCCTCCGACGTTAACCCTCCCTTCTCGTCTGTTTACTGTTTCCAACACCACCAGGAGGCACTCCTCGCAAAGTCTACATCAAACTGTTCCACTCAAACACCACGAAACCCCGAAGAACAACGTAAAATAACACCTCAAACAACACATCTATCTTCCAAACCATCAAATCAAGTGTCATAATGTTGTACGCGCCTCGCGAACATTACAGAAGCAGCTCTGGTCTCGGTAATCGCGTCCAAATGTCGTCCAACATCTTTTTCTTCTTTTTTTTTCATAACGTCTGTCTTCCCTAAGCGGTTGACTCTATTACCGCTAACCTTCGCCGACGCTCCGGCCGCCCAGCAGCGAGAGCAGATGATGTCCTGAGGCCCGACCCAATCAAGGATACATGTATTTATACGCAATTGCTTGCGGGCGTATTGAACGACCCGAACCTACTTCTAGCAAGGCAGTGCGACCCCAGAGCACGACGGTACAACCCGTGGATGTGATGGCCTGGCCCTTGACCTGTGTGTGTGTGTGTGTGTGTGTGTGTGTGTGTGTGTGACACTGGACCGTGGACATCTGTTCTGTGTCTGTGGGGGTTTCAAAACCTGGCGAACGCACTTCTTGACGCCTATAGCTAAAGGAGGAAGCTAACGTTCAAAAAGGCCAACGCATGGGACTCCTATACATCATACTATCATCGTGCGGTTGGCAGCACGGGAGCTGGCCGTGGAGCTGGCAGGCGCCTGCTGCCATTAGTTTAGTTGACGTCAACACCAAGTCCTTCACCAAGTAGCCTCCTTATACGTCAATAGGTTTTGTGTTGCCTATTTGCTTCACGTGTCGTTAAGTATCGGTAGAGGTTTACGTTCAACGAGGGTAAGGCTCTTTCGGAGAGTTCTGCGTTCAACGAGAGTAAGGCTCTTTCGGAGAGGTCTGCGTTCAACGAGAGTAAGGCTCTTTCGGAGACGTCTGCGTTCGACGAGGATAAGGTTCTTTCGGAGAGGTCTACGTTCAACGAGGGTAAGGCTCTTTCGGGGAGGTCTGCGTTCAACGGAGGAAGTTCTACAAACGTTCTAGGGGACGTGGGAGGGAGCCATGAACCCTGTAATGCAAAAAAGACCTGGGGGGGTCACGACTGGTCGACCCTCACTCAGCCTCGGCCGTCCTAAACGTTAATGCTTAGTACACAGGTGGAAAACCCCCCCGCCGACGAAAGAGAGAGCCAAGTTATGATCCCTCTTCAAGGGCCCACTGGCCCGTACCTGACGCCACCTCGCTTGGGCGAAAACGGTGACCAAGTGTGTGTATATATATATATATATATATATATATATTCCCTGCGTGTCGTAGAAGGCGACTAAAAGGGGAGGGAGCGGAGGGCTGGAAATCCTCCTTTTTTTTTTTTTTCTTTTCAAAAGAAGGAGCAGAGAAGGGAGCCAGGTGAGGATATTCCCTCAGAGGCCCAGTCCTCTGTTCTTAACGCTACCTTGCTAACGCGGGAAATGGCGAAGTTTGAAAAAAAAAAATATATATATATATATATATCTATATATATATATATATATATATATATATATATATATATATATATATATATATATATATATACAACCATATCAATGACTGGCCGTTCACACTACCATGGACTAATGTATAACAATGATACATAAACCATATAAACAATACTCACGATAGTTACAAATCAGTCACAGAATTAAAAAAAAAAGAAAAAAGAAAACCACAGAAAAACACTGTATTTGAAATAAATGGGGGAAAAAAAAGAGCAAATACCACAAACCACTCTGGAATATTACTGCCGACGTATCCAGCCCTCGCACAGAATGACACTGGCGAACTTAAATGTAACCCTCGCACAGAATTATCCCCGACACACACAGGCGAACTTAAATGACTTATCACAACAACCACAAGGAAGATCACACCTGACAACGTGGGACTCATGCCATCCACAATCACCCTCTCAAGTGCGACTCCCTCCTTCCCTCCCTCCTGGGCCGTACCTCCACCACATGAAGTGGTACGACTCGCTCTTTTCCTGGGCCGTACCTCCGTCATATGTGAAGAGCGTGATGGCTGGAGCGTCTCATTATTACCAGTGGGTGAGCGGGAAGGTTAACACAAGGGTCTCGTCCAAGTGCTAACCTCCGCCTCACGTGACACAACGATCCATAAATACAGAGGCGACCTTGGGTAATGAGTGTTGTGTCTGTCTCATTGTTCTTGTGGGGTGGGGAGGAGGGACGCCTCCCGGGCGTGGGGCACGACGCGGCAGAGGCCTTTCCCCCCCCCCCCCCCCCCCCCCCCACACACACACACACACACACACACACACACACACACACATACATACGGCCTCCCACCCCTCCCCGACATACACACACACACACACTACCTACGACAAGATTTTGCCATTTGGCAAGGTCAGCAGCAGCGCGCAGCGCTCACCGCAAGGGCATCTAACACTTTCTGAGGCACACGGGAGTCGTGCGAGTCACGTGTCGTAAAGCGTGACGTGCGTACGTCTTAGGACTGGAAGCCAGCAACAGTCAGCCATGCGTGAGCGAGGCACACCTACCTGACTGTCCTCAACAAAAGAAAAAAAAAGTTAACGCATGACAGCTACAGAGGAGTGCAGGCTCCTAGCACAACCGTCACAAAACCCGCCCGATACCCAGGCTAGTTAGGGGAGGAGGAGGAGGAGGGGGCGCGGGTGGTGGTGATGTGGGGATGGTGGGTTGTCTGGCGTGGACGGCGGGATGATGGAGGGGGAGGAGGTGGTGGGTGCAAGTGCCTCAAGGACGGGGAGAATCTTCACCAGCTACATCTAGTTTACAAGGCAGGAGTCGTGAGCCACCACCTCAATCCCTCAACAGAAAAATCTCCCATTAGCGTTTTTGCTCCCAGTGGGATTCGCTCGCGTCCCAACCATTCCAAGACTTCGCGTCTCGCATGTGTTCGTCGCTCTAAGAACATGTGACATGTGCATTTGCAAGGTCTCATGTTGTTGTTTTGTTTGGTTCCTGCGTACCAGGTAACACAGTAAAACTTGTTATGAGTGCAGTTGAAGGTGCTAGTCTGTGGGAGGGGTTACCTTCGGTTCATTCCACGGTGTTATCTCCACTCCATTCCAGCATACCTCATCCTGTTTCGAAG
Organism: Panulirus ornatus; assembly: GCF_036320965.1. Lineage (NCBI taxonomy): Eukaryota > Metazoa > Arthropoda > Malacostraca > Decapoda > Palinuridae > Panulirus > Panulirus ornatus. The sequence goes on from NC_092228.1 coordinate 10,673,159, forward strand.
ATCTCGCCCCTCTTATAAAGGTGAGGAGTATCTCAAGTCGCTTCGATGGCTCGCATACCTGGCTACTGTTGTCACTTCACACATCTGGCTATCATGTTCATACATCTGGCCACTCGGTCTGTTCGAAATACCTGGCTGCTCTACCTGTTCAGATACCTGGCCATCCATGTCTCTTCAGACACCTGACTACTCTGACAATTCAGATAACTGGTTTCTTCAACTGTCTGTTCAGACACCTGGCTCTTCCATCCATTCAGACACACCTGGCTACCTTGAACGGATAGACACCTCCCTACTCCGTCTATTCCGACACCTGACAAACCTAACTTTTCAGATACCTGGTTAATCCTAAAGTCTCCCAGTATGCCTGATCACTCAGTCTGTTAAGGTACCTGCTAACAGTAAGGTACCAAGCTGCTGATATACCTGGCAACTTAGTTTGTGGGGGTACCTGGCTACTTCGTGAGCTCAAAGTACCTGGATACTTCCATTGTTCAGGTACCTGGCTTCTTAGCCTGGTCAGGTTACCTGGCTACTTCGCATGGTCAGGTACTTGGCTACTTCGTGAGCTCAAGGTACCTGGTTACTTCCATTGTTCAGGTACCTGGCTACTTCGCCTGGTCAGGTACCTGGCTACTTCGCCTGCTCAGGTACTTGGCTACTTCGTGAGCTCAAGGTACCTGGTTACTTCCATTGTTCAGGTACCTGGCTACTTCGCCTGCTCAGGTACCTGGCTACTTCGCCTGTTCAGGTACCTGGCTACTTCGTGAGCTCAAGGTACCTGGTTACTTCCATTGTTCAGGTACCTGGCTACTTCGCCTGCTCAGGTACCTGGCTACTTCGCCTGTTCAGGTACCTGGCTACTTCGTGAGCTCAAGGTACCTCGTTACTTCCATTGTTCAGGTACCTGGCTACTTCGCCTGCTCAGGTACCTGGCTGCTTCGCCTGCTCAGGTACCTGGCTACTTCGCCTGCTCAGGTACCGCCACTTACCCAGAGTTTTTTGCACAGCGCCTCACATCAAACCGGCATTCCTACTGTCCCGGGTACTAGTGTCGTAACCACCAGATGCGAGGGATGACTTGTAGTCTACAGATTACCGAAGGATCGGAGAGATTATTTCCAGCGTGTTCAGTCGCCGGATTCTCCAGGTGTCAAAGTGACTCACCATTTTTGCGAGTGGGCCATTTACCCGATACTTTAAGAGTGGGCTATTTCCCTGGCCTTCATGGAGAAGGCCACTTACCTAGCCTTTAGAGAGGGGGCCAATCACCTAGCCTCAACGGAGAGGGAGGCGCTTTGGGAGTGAACCATTTATCTGGCCACTCACCTGGCATTGAGGGAGTGGGCCATCTACCAGGCATTTAGAGAGGACCCAATCGTACAGGAAACTCCCTAAAGGAATTATATATATATATATATATATATATATATATATATATATATATATATATATATATATATATATATGGGGGAGGGGAGAGTCATAATTTCCCACAAGAAAACCTTTCGGCTGCCGACCGTCTCCTGCATAGCAGCGGGGGTCTCGTGGGTCCTTCCCCCGGGTGGACGTACACTTTAACCCATGACACATACAAAGAGAGAGAGAGAGAGAGAGAGAGAGAGAGAGAGAGAGAGAGAGAGAGAGAGAGAGAGAGAGAGAGAGAGAGAGAGAGAGAGAGACAGGTGGAGTGGAGGAGGAGGACGAGGAACGGACGCAGAGAAGGACCCACCAAGAGAGGATTGGAACGGGTGGGCATATTGCTGCAACCACCACCTGCCAAGCAAACCTCAACACCCAGCGGTGTGGGAGTGAGGGTGGGAGAGACACACACACACAGGGTGCCTGGGGTGACCCTGGAGGCCAACCTGGCTGATGACACAACCCACCCCGACGACCAAACACTGACGGACGGCATCCATCACCTTGCGAGGCCACATCCTGACGTAGATCCGCAACACATCTCTCTCTCACTCTCTCTCTCTCTCTCTCTCTCTCTCTCTCTCTCTCTCTCTCTCTCTCTCTCTCTCTCTCCAGCTCCCCAGCCAGCCTACCTAAGCCCCTAAAGTCAAACGTGGATCGTAGACTCGCTGCGCGTAGGTCTTCACTGCATTACAAGTTAGAGGCGAACTTCTTGCATTCACAGGAAGCTCACAGAATGTGTTGCATTCAATCAGTGCAACGTCCACTACTTTCATTCTTAACTCGTGTGGAAACAGGTACGACCCTTGAGCACAACGGCACGACCCTTGAACACGTCGGTACGACCAATGAGTTTGGTGACCTACCGTGCTGTCATGCCAGGAGTGTTCAAGTTCAAGGGTCGCACCGTCGTGCTGTAGGGTCGTACAGTCGTGCTCAAGGGTCGTACCGTCGTGACCCAGGGTTGCACCGTTGTGCTCTAGGGTCGTACAGTTGTGCTCAAGGGTCGTACCGTCGTGATCCAAGGGTTGCACCGTCGTGCTGTAAGGTCTCACAGACGTGCTCAAAGGTCGCTCCATGGTGTTCCAATGGACTGAACGAAAAAAAAGGTGCCTTCCACCTATGCACCATGTAGAGGTAGCAACCATCTACGTACAAGCGTAGATGTCAATACAAAAAAACCCCCACCCATCCACCCTCCCTCCACTCGAGCCCTGAAACTCGCCACGTCCGTCATTACGCCAGCGTGACGGTCAGGAAGAAGAATGAGAGAACCCTGAGACAATGCCAGAGCCCGAGGCCAACACCACCTACTACCCCTCCCCGACGTGACAGTGTACACCTCGACCACCCAACCGTGTCTGCGTTACCGGGAGCGTGACGAGGAGGGCGCCTTGAGGTACCTTTAGCAAGTCTTCGTTATGAGGTTCAGCGTGATGACCCGATGTGGCCGGAGTGATACGTAAAACGGTGTCCAGGTACAGGTAAGGGTTTCCGATCCCCTGGAATTAATACGATGCTCAACGAGCGAGCAAACCTTGTGCTACCGGTAAACCTCTGCCATGAACAGGGAACAGAGCGGGTATACCTCTCGAACTATCATAATTCAGAACTATAAGTAAGAGTCCAAAACCATCTCGTCTGATACCAGCTATATTAGAAGACGAAGACACATCAACATTCATTACCTGCTTGAGTGGAATACTGAAGTAATGTTACACACAGACTCTCTCTCTCTCTCTCTTTACTTCAGTCCCAAAGTTTGGATCATCTTTATCGATAGAACTTCATTTCTTTCTCCCCTAGCCATCCACATCAGACGTAAAACCCTTCTAACCATACCACACCCGAACCTTCGAGCAACACCACGCCCAAACAAAACACACTTCCTAACCACACCACACCACATCCAAACTCTTCTAACCACATCACACCCAAGCGCTTATAACCACACCACACTCAAGCCCTTATAACCACACCCTGCCATACCCAAGCCCTTATAACCACACCCTGCCATACCCAAGCCCTTATAACCACACCACACTCAAGCCCTTATAACCACACCTTGCCACACCCAAGCCCTTATAACCACACCAAAACCCAGACCCTTCTAGCCACACTACACCCAAGCCCTTCTAACCTTTCCGCCACCCACACCACAGACACACAGGCTCAAACCTTGCCCAAGGGGCCATTTTCACACCCAGCCCTCCGCCCAAAACATTACCTTTCTATAACCCCAACAGTTCCTGAATACCTGTCCAGATTAATGACCCAACATAAACATCTTGGCCGACGAATACCAGCACGCCACGGCAAGGGAAGGGGGCCATACCTCCCTCCCTTCAACTATTGTTCTGCGTTAGCCTTGTTGTGTTTGCTGATGACAGGGGCCCACAGAGCTACAATTAGGAGAGACAGAACAAAGACAAGAGAGAACAGCAAGCTACAGCAGCTGACTCAAGACATTTAAAGGCGCAAAGATATCTATACAAAAATACACATGTATACAAATGGGAGTACTTCTAACAAAGCTGGGTGTCGGCGAGACACGGCCAGAGTGTAGACAGAACCTGCCTGGTACCGTTGCTAATTCTATACACAAGCTGTACCATTACATGGATTCTCATACAGAAACACACGTATCATCAGCCCACGAGGAAACGAAGTAACAGACAAACACGCCTTTGAACTCCTCCCGGGCTTCAAGTCCTTTGTCAGACACCGAAGGACAAGGAGGGGCTGGGAGAGAGCTCGAGATAACGAGGAACAACACTGTAGGATGATGACCGACAGCGACATGATGATAACAAAGTACACTGAACACACGACAGGATAATACGGAGTCAAGCAGTGGTGAAGACGCGGAGTGAGGACGTATGAGACATGCAGGTAACTCCTCAGAAGAAGACGTTTGGGGAAGCAAAGACACACAGGGAGAAATCTTGGGAGGCACTGCCTCGTACACAGAAGGTGAATAATGAGGGATGAGAAGGTTTGGGTAATCAGGAGCTGAGGACTATGCTCTCTCTCTCTCTCTCTCTCTCTCTCTCTCTCTCTCTCTCTCTCTCTCTCTCTCTCTCTCTCTCAGGGTTGAGGTGGTGGCGTAGCCACCATCACCGCCAGCGACCGCGGACGGCACTTACTCCCTCCCTTCTGAGGCTCAGCGCACCTCATGACCTCAACCAACGCGCCGTCGTTAAGGCCGGTGTCCACCTTACTAGGAGCCTGGACGATAGGGCCCGCGAATGACTGACTCTCTTTGTGTTTACCCGCCGCCGGCTCCCAGCGACCGTCCCAGAACGAGGTGTGCCTCTCTGGCTGGGCCTTCTGACGCCCAGGGAAGCTCTAACTCGAGAGAGAGAGAGAGAGAGAGAGAGAGAGAGAGAGAGAGAGAGAGAGAGAGAGAGAGAGAGCACCAGCTACAGGCGGCGTCAGAAGTTCAGCCGAAGATTCTTCGCTGAAAGAGCGAACTTCTGAAGACAAAAATCTGTGTAATACCGCACGCGCGTCTGGCTCCCAACAGGCAACGGTGCAATTTTTGGGTCAAGCTCTTGCACGGAGAATGATACATATGGACGATGACGAAGACTACCATCTTTTAATAACGGTAAACAACAAAAAGGAATTCACTTGATCTTTACGAAGATCTATTACATATTTCAAAGTTCCGGATGACCATTCTCAGTCCGTAGGGTACTAAAGACAAGGGTTCGACAAAAGGCGGTCCGCGGGCCACAACAGGCCACCTAAAATATCTATATACTGCACGCGATGTCCGGTGTGTGTGTGTGTGTGTGTGTGTGTGTGTGTGTGTGTGTGTGTGTGTGTGTGTGTGTGTGTGTGTGTGTGTGCGCGCGCTTCACTTTCCTTCATACATGTTTGCTATTTCCTGCTTGAGCGACGCAGCGTCCAGAGCAGAAGACTGACCTTTGAGGGAAATGGATCCTCATTTGCCTCCTTCCCCTAGTTCCTTCTCTTGGGAAATGGCACAGAAGGAGGGGAGAAAAGAATTTCCAGCCCCGACCCCAGCTCCCGCCCCTCTTAAGTCGCCTTCTGCGACACGCAGGAGGTACGTGGGCAGTATTCTTTCTCCCCTAAACCCCCTGACGCCTCCGCACTTGCTGCACAGCCAACAGCAGCAGTGATAACTAATCTTCAGGCCGACCAACACGCCACCCACCGACCCACCCGACCACTTTAGAGTGCCATCTGTCACAGAGCACGCTATGCCACCCACACACTCAACCACCCGTCATAACACCCCCACCAGGCCACCCACACGTCATAACACCCCCACCAGGCCACCCACACCGCCGTACAACTAAACGCTCACCAAAGGAGCGCCGCCCCAGCTCCCCAAACCACCTACCTACAGCGGCTTCCCAGACCATCCAAACACCCGCATCCCATCCATCTACCCTAGCGACCCCACGTATGACCCTGGCAAGGTACGTGTGTGTGTGTGTGTGTGTGTGTGTGTGTGTGTGTGTGTGTGTGTGTGTGCGTGTGTGTGTGACAACATGGGGGGACCTGTGGCACATTTATCTCCCTCAGCCTGAGAACGTGCAGCCAGCAGGAGGAAGGGAGGCGTTCCCCGCCGGGACCCCCCTCACGCGTTCATAAGCAACCCCGCGCATACATATACAAATGTAGCACATGTACACGAACATGCACTGACAATCCCTTAGAGATCCATATATATATATATATATATATATATATATATATATATATATATATATATATATATATATATATATATATATATATATATATCATGGATCTCAGTGGTGTAGCGGTTGGCGTTAAAGACCGTGACGCATTGACGGGCCGCCCCGAATCGAGCACATAGATTAGAATCCTGGTCCACAGTCAACCCACCTGTTCATCCTCCCCTAGGAGTTAGTGTATAAAATGGGTACATCTCCTCCTTGCACTCTTCCAAGCAATCAAACTCTCTCTCTCTCTCTCTCTCTCTCTCTCTCTCTCTCTCTCTCTCTCTCTCTCTCTCTCTCTCTCTCTCTCTCTCTCTGCACGTGTGAGTGTGGTGGCTGGGGCCGTGTGTTCTGCCAGGTGGTGATAAGATAGGAACTCAAACCAAGACCGGACGCGGGCGCGAGCGTGTCCCATACCCACCCACCCACCCACCAGTCCCAGCTGACCCACCACCTCCCACTTCCCATGTGACGCCAGCAAGGCCACCCCTTAATAGGGAGACCCCGCGGACTGCCAGGCACCAGACGCCGTCCACAGTCAGTGCACGGCTCTACCCGACTCCAAGCAAGTTAGTGGTGCTTCCAGCTTGTGTGTTGAGCCGCGTCTGTCTCTAATTTCGCGTCGGATCAGTAGATCAAATCATTACTTTAAAACCCCTTGAGCACGACGGTACGACCCTGGAGCACGACCCTTGGGTATGATGCCCTGGCCTCTGACCTGACCCCTCAAGGATTAGGTCAAAGACCCTGGACATCGCACTCAAAAGGTCGTACAGTCGGGCTCAAGAGTCGCACTGTCCCAAACGAGGTTTTGTATCACGCATCATCTTCTACCCCCGCAGGGATAATGTATAGCGAGAGGGTACTGGCGGTGCTGGTGCTGGGGTGGGCGTCGGTGTGGGCGTCGTGTCCCTCGAGCGGGAACATCAATCCCTGCAAATGCCGGGACGAGACCCCGGGACTGATCATGGACTGTAGCTCCGTCACCTCCTCCGCCCAGCTCCTCAGCGCCTTCTCGGTAAAGATCAAAAGCTCTTGGTCGCGCTCGAAGTCGTCAGTCCCACTTCGATGGTGTAATTCTCCCGTTTACGAATTGCTTTTGTTTTCCTAGTCGAAGTCTATAGCAAAACAATCTTGTTTCCCCCCCTTTACCGTGCATCCTGAACTATCAAACTGTTGACAAATTTTATTTAAATCTGATTCATTGATTATTCCAAAGTTTTTACGCGTTCGCGAGGAAGCGACGTCTTCTATCGTCCCAACTCCCATCCACCGGATGGGCGCTATTTCCTTCTTTTTCTTCGCGTTCTTTCCAGCACGATATGCCGGATTCGTCATTCCAGTTCTTCGAGATCGTCAAACTGAGCGGCCGCTGCCCGCTGGAGAAAATCCCCGCCAACGTCTTCGGCAGCACCACCTTCATGTTCGTCTGGTTCGGCCAGACGGAGATCACCACGGTCGACCCGCAGGCCTTTGCCGGTGAGAGACGAGAGACAGTGGGGCCTTCCCTCCTGGATTCATCGCAGTAATCAGTGTGTAACCTGCTAAAACCCTGTCTGTCGCTTCCTACCCTACACTAACGATCCCCGGTCCCCTGTATCGCTGACGTTATGCCACGTTCTCCTCTCTACCGACAATGACAACGTACTGCTCCCCCTATCCTTACCTAATAACATGTAAAGTCACCTCCTCCGCCAGCATGAACGCCATCAAACTTCCTGCTTCTCTATCTCATGCAGGGTTGGCCTTCTCTTGGCTTACACTGTCACACACACACACACACACACACACACACACACAAACACACACACACACACACACATTAAACCCCATCCCTACAATGGTATCTCAAACCTCTCACCCCACCAATGACCACCACATCTTCCCCCTGTATCATTATCTCCACTGCCCCAGCAGTGTTCCCTTCTACCTTTTCCTTGGCTGTCAGTTCATCGCTTTCTCCTTACGAAGGCATGTATGAAGGGTAAAAGGCAGGAGCGGAAACTGAAAGCAAAATCCAGGAGTTCAGTCTCCTCAACCAGTTTCAACGAGGTCTTCTTCAGGAGAGGCGTCCTCCTGAGTAAGACGTTGTTGGAACGAGTTCAGAAGAATACAAAACATTGGCTTCCAGTTTTCCTTACCAGCTTTTCCTCATCCACCATACCTTTCCCAGGAGAGTCGACTGCCACTCGACTCCATAAACGCTATTACCTTCTCTTCCCAGAATAATACTCCCACCAAGAACATCCCAGCCGAACCCAGAGATGCCGTGCCTGGTCCACGTACCTCCACCTTCACCCGGGGGTAGGTAGCGCTACATCCAGCAGCAGCCTGCAACAGGCAATAATCTACGTAAGAGCAAGTTTTTCCCGGCCTCCTCACACCCTCGTGAGGAAAAAAAAAAGGGAAGATAAGCTCTCACTACCCCAGCCTCAAATTAGCTCAGCCTCCACACAAGAAACCCCTTCCCCCTTCCCAGCATACTCCACAAGTCCCTCCACCTTTGACATTCATCTACAACCTTTCGAATCTTCCGCAATCTTTCTACGCACACACACGCAGCTCCTCCTACAAGGTCTACACGCAAGGTTCTACCAAAATGCCTGCAGATTAGGATGCGTCTCGGACCAACACACGGGCGGGATTCCCCTGCCCAGTAAATCAGAATCAGACTCTCATCTGCCCCACCCCAGCGTCACCCCAACACTGCCTCCTGTATCATCCCAGCCCCACTGGATTGATGTCCTTGTACCTCTCGCTCCAAGGCTCTCTCGTGTGGCCTTAAGATCTGGATAATTAAAACTCCCTCACACAGGACACATCTTTGCAAGTGCTCGCCTAAACCTGTCCACCTACAATCCCTCTGGGTGTTCTTCGATAATTTCCCATACCTCATTTACCATCATTCTACGACCATTCCTTCCCACCTATTCTATGATTATTCCCTGCCACCATTCCCTTACACATTCGGCCCTCATTTACTTACCCATTCTACAACCGATGCCTCACCCATCCTATGACACTGTGGAAGTCCTGCAACCATTTCTTTACTCATTCCACGACCACTACCTTACCCAGTTCCATGACTCATTCCAGTACCAATCCAGGAACACTTCCCTTACCAGTTCCATGACTAATTTCCTCTCGCCTCACCAGGGAACGAACTGTCCATGCTGGAACTGACCATCGCGGATGCCAATAAGCTCACCTCCTTCCCCTTTGAGTCCATGGGTGAAATGCACTCCCTATACAAGCTGCTGCTCTCCAACACCAAGCTGGACACCATCTCCCACGTGGGACCGGCACCCAACCTGACCCAGGTAACCTCTCTCTGTCTCTCTCTCTCTCTCTCTCTCTCTCTCTCTCTCTCTCTCTCTCTCTCTCTCTCTCTCTCTCTCTCCCCAACCTCCTGGTCACAAAGGTACGACCCCTGAGCACGACGGTGCGACTCTTAAGCACGACGATACGACCCATGAGTAGGAAGAACATGGCTTACGACATGAGTCCTAAAGGGTCGTGTTGTCCATTCTTAAAGGTCGTATCCATAGTCGTGTTCACGACACTAAACATGCAGGGGGTCAGCTCCTAAACTTTATACTCGGCCCAACTTTCAAAACCATGCTCAATACCGAGGCGAACTTTTCGTGCATAAATTTTCAATTCAACGTATCACTACTAAAATTAGTTAATTCAACTCCCACAAAACGTGCATGTCTATATAAAAGACACATCCTGTCTACACCATCAATCTATCAATTGGACAATACATCTCTTATTTGATATTTGCCAGACACCGCGTCACTAACACGACCTCCCTCAAACCAGCCAACCCACACCCTCCCAAGATACTGCCAGTTCCTCACTCACCCGTTTTCTGCAGATTCATCCTCACTGTGGCTTCTGCCCCCACCTCCCCCTTTCCCATTTACACCGACTCACTCTCTTGTGAACCAACCTTCCAAGTCTTCCACAACAGCTACGCCGATACTCCTCGACCACTTCTGCCTCCTTCGAAGTTCGCCACAGTTCCTTCCCACCAGCGCCACAGTTCCTACGCAACAATTAAATGCCCTCCTGTCCTTATCAAGATAATCGAGACACTGATATTCTTGTCTTACCGTGTTTTGTTTCGCAATTTTCGAGTCTCGTAACCAAACTACTTTCGTAAAACCTCCAGGCTCTCTTTACGAATTCCCTCACGAATTAAATCAAATCACCATGTCTATACGAAACCCTCCTCCTCTCTCCCTCACGCTTAACGGACGTCAATGTGTCTCTTACCCATGTACTACAAACCAACCCCCCCCCCAAACCCCCTTATTATTCGTACCATCACTAACAGTGTTCAACACCTTGTGTGTGTGTGTGTGTGTGTGTGTGTGTGTGTACAGGTGAGCGTCACTGGGAGCCAAGTCAGCAGCATCGTTCCGCAGGCCTTCAAGGACCTGGGTCGCCTGACCCGACTCGACCTCCACGACAACCCTCTCACTAGCATACAGGACGGATGGTTCGCCGCCTCCACCTCACAGTAAGTCACAGAGAAAGAGCGAATCTCCTCATTCACTGTCTCGTGATCACACCCTCACTCCTCATTCACTGTCTCGTGATCACACCCCCACTCCTCATTCACTGTCTCGTGGTCACACCCCACTCCTCATTCACTGTCTCATGATCACACCCCACTCCTCATTCCCTCTCTCATGATCACACCCCACTCCTCATTCCCTGTCTCCTGTCTCATGATCACAACCCCACTCCTCATTCCCTCTCTCATGATCACACCCCACTCCTCATTCCCTCTCTCATGATCACACCCCACTCCTCATTCCCTGTCTCATGATCACAACCCCACTCCTCATTCCCTGTCTCATGATCACACCCCCACTCCTCATTCCCTCTCTCATGATCACACCCCCACTCCTCATTCCCTGTCTCATGATCACAACCCCACTCCTCATTCCCTCTCTCATGATCACACCCCACTCCTCATTCCCTGTCTCCTGTCTCATGATCACACCCCACTCCTCATTCCCTGTCTCCTGTCTCATGATCACACCCCACTCCTCATTCCCTGTCTCCTGTCTCATGATCACACCCCACTCCTCATTCCCTGTCTCCTGTCTCGTGATCACATCCCCGCTCCTCATTCAATGTCTCGTGATCACACCCCACTCCTCATTCCCGGTCTCCTGCCTCATGATCACACCCTACTCCTCATTCCCTCTCTCATGATCACACCCCACTCCTCATTCTCTGTCTCATGATCACACTCCACTCATAACAATTGCCCATCCCCTCATTTTTTTTTTTTATCTAACTTTTCATTTACATTTACAAAACTTTTTCATTCGTTTTCATATGGTTCACATTTACCTCCAATGTGATTTTACGGGAACTGCAATCATGTGAGTTTAGTTAATTTCACGGATTTACAATCACATGGCTAATGGTAGGTATTATGTGATTTACCCAAACTTGTAAATTTACAAACGTCCTTAATGGAATCGTGGGATTCATCCAATCTTGTGGATTTACGAACACTTGCGCACCTTCTAAGATCGTCCAATTTTCCCCACTTAATATTCCCCCCCCCCAAACCTCTACGTACCCTTTCTCTTTTCTTAGTGGCTTCTCCTCCCCTTCTACTAATATTCCCACTTCCATTAATCGGCCGTCTCCTCTCCCATGCTCCTCCTCCCCCTACTAGCCACACCTCACCACCGGCGACCCGAGACTCGCCACTTTCCCTGGCCTGCCCAAGCCTCCCACACACGGTCCCCATCACCGAGGCGGGCTCGGCTTGCCTCTCGAGGCCAACAACACAACAGGACTTCTACCTCCGTTATTCTTCTTTTTTTCCCCCTCCTCCCCCTCCTCCTCACCACAGGAAAAATCTCTCACTTTCTAAACACTTCGTCTAGTCCTTCTGTTGACCGGCAACCCAAAGTCGTTTATCCGCGCCCTCTGTTCACCGGCAACCCGAAGTCGTTTATCCGCGCCCTCTGTTCACCGGCAACCCGAAGTCGTTTATCCGCGCCCTCTGTTCACCGGCAACCCGAAGTCGTTTATCCTCGCCCTCTGTTCACCGGCAACCCGAAGCCGTTTATCCGCGCCCTCTCTTCACCGGCAACCCGAAGTCATTTATCCTCGCCCTCTGTTCACCGGCAATCCGAAGTCGGTTATCCTCGCCCTCTGTTGGCCGGCAATCCGAAGCCGTTTCTCCTCGACAAAGAATTCGTATAAATGCAGTTCTCTGCCCACTCAAGAGCCAAGTCAATGCCACAGCAGTGACGTATGATCCACCATCATTACACTTACGATAAAGATCGCTCTGGGGCTCTGCATCTGCTTCGTAACGTCTGAGGATGACATCCCTCACTACCATCACCCTTCGTAACGTCTGAGGATGACATCCCTCACTATCATCACCCTTCGTAACGTCTGAGGATGACATCCCTCACTACCATCACCCTTCGTAACGTCTGAGGATGACCTCCCTCACTACCATCACCCTTCGTAACGTCTGAGGATGACCTCCCTCACTACCATCACCCTTCGTAACGTCTGAAGATGACCTCCCTCACTACCATCACCCTTCGTAACGTCTGAAGATGACCTCCCTCACTACTATCACCCTTCGTAACGTCTGAAGATGACCTCCCTCACTACCATCACCCTTCGTAACGTCTGAAGATGACATCCCTCACTATCATCACCCTTCGCAACGTCTGAAGATGACATCTCTCACCATCATTACCTTAGAGATGATGACAACCTGGTGTTTCCTTTCTTCACAACCACCAGAAAACACCATCCTCTCTCTCTCTCTCTCTCTCTCTCTCTCTCTCTCTCTCTCTCTCTCTCTCTCTCTCTCCCTGCCTTGAGGGCCGCCTCTGACCTCACCTCCTAAGACCAGCGGCCCGAAGCCCCCACCAGCCCCCCGGACACCGACCTTGGAGGGCCAGACAGGCGTCGGACACAAGGGGAGGTGGGGGAGGTGCGTGGAGAGAGAGAGAGAGAGAGAGAGAGAGAGAGAGAGAGAGAGAGAGAGAGAGAGAGAGAGAGAGAGAGAGAGAGAGAGAGAGAAAGCAAAAGGTCAGCAGCGTGTGTGTGTGTGTGTGTGTGTGTGTGTGTGTGTGTCTCCCAGTCAGGCTATTCCTAGGGGGGAAGGCGGGGGCGGGCGGGCGGGCGTGTTGCTCACCTTCCGTTGGGCCGGCCCGCCTCCCTGGCCGCCATGGTCCTGTTGGCCTCGTAAACGACGTTATGAAGCCGCCGGGAAATTTACCGTGAAATGGCGGATCTGGCCGGTGCAAACGTAACACACAAAGATAAACAGAAATAACAGAACACACGACCACTTCTTGCCTCCAAGCCAACCCTCGGCAAGACGCAGAGGCGCTGAACGTGATTTTAGGCGTTGAAAGCAAGCGCAACGCGAAGGAACCCCTCCCGAGACGAGAGACCTGCCTCACCGCACGGGCGTCGGCGTCCACCACAGCAAGGACTCGGGTAAATAACATGTCATACACCAGCTGCGCCATCGGCAGGAGGCTCTCGAGGGGGATAAGAAATATTTATTTATTTATTATACTTTGTCGCTGTCTCCCGCGTTTGCGAGGTAGCGCAAGGAAACAGACGAAAGAAATGCCCCCCCCCCCCCCCCCATACACATGTATATACATACGTCCACACACGCAAATATACATACCTACACAGCTTTCCATGGTTTACCCCAGACGCTTCACATGCCTTGCTTCAATCCACTGAAGCTGGGATAAGAAATAACAAGAAATATACGCTACCAAGTTGTGAAGACTGAATTACAAGCAGGGTCGACGGAAAACCTATACCGACGTCCGTTATCTCATATTCACTTCTTCATAAAAGATCCTTTTTTTTCTTTTATCCGCAACTGCAATGTGCTTTGGGTTACAAGCAGTTTGCACGACGAAGGCCGATCTCTGATGCCCGTCCTTCGAAGACGTCTTGTGTGTGTGTGTGTGTGTGTGTGTGTGGAGGGGTGCTGTGCTATCATGGGAACGATATCAGAAACCACTGAAAGAACTGGAAGAAGATGGAAACGAAATGGAAACCTGACGAAACACGGCCACCCGATGTTGGACGTCTACTATTATTAGATGTTACTAAAGAGAGAGAAAAAAAAAGGGGGTGGGGGGTGGGTTTCCGTGGAAAAGGAAGAAAATCTACCTTTCCAGACAAAGTGAGGTCCCAGCGGGACACGGCAAACCAGACCCCCGATTTAGCCCAAGATCCCCCGAATGTTTTAAGTCTAAATAATTTCTCGGTGTTCCGGGGAAGCGATGGTTGGCTTAAATGACGTCGGCAAAGACGAATTATTATGCCAAGGTCGACAGAGTTATCCATCCATCTTTCCCTTCACTTCCCCTATGTACGAGAAGTCTAAATTCCTCAACACTGAATATATATATATATATATATATATATATATATATATATATCGTTATCCCTGGGGATAGGGGAGAAAGAATACTTCCCACGTATTCCCTGCGTGTCGTAGAAGGCAACTAAAAGGGGAGGGAGCGGGGGGGCTGGAAATCCTTCCCTCTCGTTTATCTTTTCAATTTTCCAAAAGAAGGAACAGAGAAGGGGGCCAGGTGAGGATATTCCCTCAAAGGCCCAGTCCTTTGTTCTTAACGCTACCTCGCTAATGCGGGAAAGGGCAAATAGTTTGAAAAAAAAAATATATATATATATCGTCACCAACGTCTGTTCGTCATTGCCCTGTGTCCCCTACTGATGAATCGCCATCACTTTCCTCTGGTATCACCAGCTATGCATCTGCAACAGTGGTTCGCAGGATGGTCTACGTCCAGACCTTAGAATGAGATACTGGCAGAGTGGGCCAAGTCCTGCTCCTGGCCAAAGCCAAAACCGTCCCTCTTATCAAACTCACTAACATCTTTCTTACCAAACCTGAAACTTGTCATTCTCCTCCATACCGACTATCGCCACTCTCCCCAATCGTCGTTCTCCCCACACCACTTACCGCCTCTCTCCAATCATCACTCTCCCCAATACCTAAAGCCATCAATCCCTTCCCCCTTAAATAAATCGTACATGAATCCCTTTGTCTCCAGGAGTCTCCCTTCCTCCCTCTTGCCTGCAGAGGAGTGCATGATACCAGAAGGGGTTGTCCTTCACCCCAAACAACCCCCATCCCTCCCCACCAGGAGCCATAACACTAACCGGAATCAAGTTCTTCATCATCAACCCAAAAATACGACAACATTTGTCATCTGCGCCACGTCGACTCTGTTTCCCCAAGGTCGAGGAAACCTCAGGACATGGTGGAGATGACCCCACCTTCCCTCCCTGCCTCGGACGGGACGTTCTTAGTTTAGATTGAGGGAGGGAGGGGAAGGGAGGGAGGGGGGAGTAAACGACCCCTCCCCCTCCCAACCTCGTCCATCCACCCCCTCTTCCTCGAAAGACGTCTACTTGGAGGGAAAATGTTAATGTATAACGCCGTTAGTCGCGACCTTCGGCTCGGGGAGAAAACCGGATTTTATCAACGTGGTTTGGGACGGCCTGTTCAGGGGATCATCATCACATGCGTTCTGCTCATGGACGGGTCTCGAAGGCGGGTGGCGGGAGGGGAGGCAAGGGAGTGCAGGAGGAGGAGGAGGAGGGCAAAATTTCGAGACAAGGGTTCGAACTCGACCAATGATGGAGCGAGTTATCTAACGGGAGGGAAGGAGGGAACAGGTTAAATACATCCTGGAGTTATTCACCGCAGTGTTCTCTCCCTCCTCGTCCACCAGGCCCTGGGTGGTGTACCTGGACGGCTGCAGCATCAGCGACATCAGCCCCGGCGCCTTCTCCGGCACCCTCCCGTCAGGAGTCTTCCTCAACGGCAACCAGCTCACCACCCTGCCAGAGGTGAGGTACCACCACCTACCACTCATCACCGCACCCCCACCCCTCTCTCTCTCTCTCTCTCTCTCTCTCTCTCTCTCTCTCTCTCTCTCTCTCTCTCTCTCTCTCTCTCTCTCAGCAGAGGGGTCTCTGAAAGTGACTTACCACAATGACTGGACACATGTACACAAAATATATGTTCATGGATGATGCCAGCCAGGGGTCGTGGGAGATAGTAATTTCTACAATGGTGAGGACTGTCATCAGCTTTTACAGGGACCTAGACACACTTCAAAAGCTGGTGGGATACGTGGACGATCGGTGATCCACCCCAGTGCATGCAATGTGAACGGGACAACAGTGAGAGAAGGCCTCAAATATGAATATCATCATGACGAGAACAAGATGCAGGAATGTGTGTGTGTGTGTGTGTGTGTGTGTGTGTGTGTGTGTGTGTGTGTGTGTGTGTGTGTGTGTGTGAGTGAGTGAGTGAGTGAGTGAGTGAGTGAGTGAGTGAGTGAGTGAGTGAGTGAGTGAGTGAGTGAGTGAGTGAGTGAGTGAGGGACTTCAGAGTCGATGTTGTTTTCAACCAGGCGTCACAGATCCAAGTTGGGTGAGAGAGAGAGAGAGAGAGAGAGAGAGAGAGAGAGAGAGAGAGAGAGAGAGAGAGAGAGAGAGAGAGAGAGAGAGAGAGAGAGAGAGAGAGTAAAGGAGGCAAAATCGTCTGCCGGCAAATATCATAACAGTACTCAAATACCACACAACGGTAAGGAAACAGTCAACAAGCCGTTCAGACACTATCATAAAACCCTAGACGACGAGTTTTCCACTTCCTCGAAAAATTCGTAAGTACTTTCCCTTGTCTCTCCTTTTTTTTCCCCCTCTTCCCCTTCCACTAACCTCGCCGTATTACAGTCGAGGCTCAGCCTCGATGTGGACTTTCGTCTGTGACCTACTTAAATACGACAGAACCTGATCTCGAGTTCGGTCTCCACATTCAAGGAAGCACAAGGAACTACGAGAGACACGAATCTGAGGAAGCCAACACCGAAGGCACCACAATCATATGAGAGTTAGGTTACCGTGGGAGAGAGAGAGAGAGAGAGAGAGAGGGGGGGGTCATACTTTTCTTTCCACTAAGGACGAGAGAGGAGACTTCAACTAAGGACGACTGGAGAGACATCACGGGGTGACATGATGAAGACCTTTCAAGTGACTAGACCACAGTTTGGCAGATGTGAACAGTGACTGCCCAGCCAAAACAAAGGTTCCGATATATAGGAGTAAAAACCTTCAGTCAAAATATGAGGCCCCTATCCCCTCCCCACACACACACACACACACACACACACACTTTAGCGTCAACAGATGCAAACACGCATTCATACGTACACAGAACCACACACACACACACACACACACACACACACACACACTTTAACGTCAACAGATGCAAACACGCATTCATACGTACACAGAACCATACACACACACACACACACATGCACTACAACCCACATACCGGCACGTACATAAACAATACACATATGTACACCCACACCCACACACACACACACAAACACAAACAAAAACATCCATGGCGTTCATGAGGAAAACTCCAGCAATTGTCTGGGGACCGAGTCTTTATCAATCAGTGAACTTTGCCACGAGCGCCACAAGAACAAACTACGCTGGCGGAGTCAAAGATCAAGGAGACGCGGGCTGCTCCTCCTCCTCCTCCTCCCACTGCCCGCAGACACGGCGGGTGACGGACGGACAGAGGGAGGGACTCTCTCTCTCTCTCTCTCTCTCTCTCTCTCTCTCTCTCTCTCTCTCTCTCTCTCCCCTGTCTCTCCCTTCTTCTTACAACTCCCCGCTTCCCTGGTCTGGAGTGCCATCCACCCACAATCTCCCGTCCCCTTCCCTTCCCTCCGGGGTAAAGCTCCCCCACACCACCCTCCATCAGGCCTTGGGCTTGGAGGCAACAATTCTAACCTTCCCCCACCAACGAGCAAGACGTGCAAGGCAGGAGGGCCTGGCCCGGGCGGTGGGACACGACGCTACCAGCGGTCACGCCCACATCCTGACACTGACGGTCCCACACACACACACACATACACACACACACACACATAACACGTCCAAAGCTACGTTCACGCAGCCACGAGGCGACGCCCAAGGTGGCACGGTCGCGTGACGAGAGATAGCAGATCACAATCACTTAAACGACTAGGTCCACGAGCCGAGTCTGGGAAGAGAACCCACTTCAGAAAACTATGAAGGGAAAACAGTGAAGGGTAGTTTACCTGCGTCCATCGGGGCTGCTGAAGGTCTACGTTCTTTCCCAAAGAAGGGGGTCCGCAACTGGCGACACAAAAAACACACCCACCCGGATATGCAGCCGTCTCCTCGCCTCACCTCACGCCAGGGACCCATCTGTTGCAAGAACCTCACGCACAGAATACATGCGCACGGAGTCGTTAGAATGACCCGGTCCCTCGCAACCCTGGTAGTAATTCACTGGGGATTATGGAAAATGCCGGACCCCTAGCCACACACGTGCATCTCATACTTTCCTATACACACACACACACACACACACACACACACACACACACACTTTACCTCATGACCTCCTTAGCCTCCTCATACCTCTCTGCCTCCCGTAGCCCCCAAGCCTCATGCTCCCTCAACCTCTTGGCCTCAGGCATTCCTCACCTTTCGCATCTCGTGACCTCCAGCAACACCCCAACCCCCCTGGTCTTAAGCATCCCCCTAACCCTTACGCATCTGCAGAAACCTTGCAAGGCGTCTTCTCTCAGCCTCAGGCAATACTTTCTAACTTAACTGGCTTGGGTGAGGAAGGCAGGGGTTGGAAGAGGGAAAGGGGCGGTCGAGTGACGGGGACAGCTATGGAGTGTACGGACGCACGGTGTCTGTGGGTGCGTTGCTCATACGTTGGTCTGGCTGGATGGTTACTTGGGTTTTCGCTTCCCCCGACCTTCGGCGTCATCAACTGAGGCCGTCACCGTCACGCTGTATAACCAACGATCGATAAGTCTTGAACACCTTCGTCAGGAGCGGAAGATAATCCCACGACCATACACGTTCTCCAATGCACATGATGATGGCCCTTCTGGATACGTATCTTTGGTGCTTTATTCACATACCCCCGAGCGGACTCGGTGTCCCGAGGTACTCCCTGCTTTTTATGCACCCTTTACACCACGTACCCAGGGAGTGCTGAGCTCACGCACTCCCTGGCCTCACGCACTCCCAGGCCCTCAAGCACCTCTAGGCCCTCACGCAACCCTCAAAAGCCTTACGCACTCACTCCCAGGCCTTACGCATCCCCACCCCCAAGGCCTATAACACACACTCCTGCGCCTCACGCCGCATCCTCAGGAGTCACACGTGCCCCTAACCTTGCTTACCACCTCCCCTTGCAGTAATCCCATCGGAGATAATAACCACGGCTCACCGCACGACGGTAACGGGAGGACCTCAGGCACAGTGGCATAGGTCAGGGTGAGGAGAGCATTCACTCCACAGATAATAAGAGTAAAGGTCCTCAAGAAAAGAAACGATTACGATATCATCCATCGTGAGCCGGCCACTCCACAACGTGTGGAGTACCTTGAACCACAAGACTGACCCACCATCATTTCCTTAACGAAAAAAAAAAAAGGAAAAGAAAAAATCATCAAAACGATTCTTCCTCAGTCGAGGTAATGTGAAATCTACTCATTATTTTTTACCCCCTTGGGAAACAATTACTTTGAGTGCATAAATTCCAACTATCATCATGTGTGTGTCTGAAAATTCGCTCCCTCCCTCCCTTGTGGCCCCTTATTTCTCAAATCAGCACGACGACATGGTGCCCATATATCGAATCACCCTTTAACTTGTACTACCCACCACGGGGCCATATGATAACTTACAAACCTTACCCTCTGAAGGACTTTGGAAATTGGCTTCTTTTTGGCTCCATATTCTTAAGACGGTAGGAGGTAGACAGACCCTAAAAGTCGAACACGGCCCGTCTTTTTGACACACAAGTACCCCTGTCCTAAAACTTCAAAGCAATCGGACTGCTTGATCAGGGATACTTCTAACTTGATGCCATCGCCAAAACAAAAACAAAAGAGGTCTCTCCCGCGGCCTCTTCAAACGTGCGAGAAATTCCGCGCACCGCCCTCGATTCCAATTCAGTCCTTCACGTCATAACGCGAACCTAATTTACCCGATCTAAATCCACAGCGAGCGCGTCCTAAACGAAAAAGACCCTCCGTCCCACAGATCATCACTGGGGGAAACTCTGCCTCGAATCTTCCCAGGCTTTAGTGTCAATTTTACGCAATCATTTCCGCCAGTGGGTCAGCAGAAGAAGAAGAAGAAGAGCAGCAGCATGCCGGAGAGAGAGAGAGAGAGAGAGAGAGAGAGAGAGAGAGAGAGAGAGAGAGAGAGAGAGAGAGAGAGAGAGAGACAAGAAGGTAGTCCATAACCACAAGCGTACGTGCACGTCATCATCACCACTTGCCACTTTGCCCTCCCATTCTGGAACATCATTCCAAGCCTAGATGATAAGCACAGCGTAGCCTACATCAGCTACAGCGTTGCCTTGCCACTTCCCTGAGCTGGGCCGATATCATGCAGCATACACGATGCCTCCGTACCATGTTAATGGCATTCAACTCTGGCACAATTTGCCATTATTCGGGTTGAATGAGGAGTTTCGGCGGGAACTCACTCCACGTTTTCTCCCTCCAAGGCTGCCCGAAGTACACCTGGCATAAAACACGAAAGACGCTGCGGCAAACCGAATATATTTCTGCTTTGGCATAAAACACGAAAGACGCTCCGGCAGACCGAATATATTTCCGTTTTCGCAGCGGCTGCCATACGACGGAACCAGCCGTCGGATGCAATCATATCGACATGGGACTCCCTCAATGCCACGCTCATTTCAAATATCAACCCAGTAGCTTAAGCAGCTAAATAAAAAAAATCCTGCAACATACCCGAACGTTAAATACAAGACCGTGTAATAGAGCGCACGATCGTTCAGCGGATGATCTCGTCAGCGCCCATCCTGACTTGAAACGAAGAGGTTTATGGTTCCTCTTTGTTGTGAAGTAACGGCAGCTACCCACCTTGGGTGGTGGCGATGGCTGGTGTCACGGGACACATTTTTTCTAAAGGGGACCACCCTACGGACCATCTTCGCTAGGTTTGGCCTAAGCCGGTCCGGTAAAATGGACCACCCCACGGACCATCCTCGCTAGGTTTGCCCCAAGCCGGTCAGGTAAAATGGACCACCCCACGGTCCATCCTCGCTAGGTTTGGTCCAAGCCGGTCCAGTAAGTTTCGGAGAAGTTAAGGGAAGGACTAACCTTCTTTTTGTCTTCAGTAAGAGCAACGATCCAGCATGGGATACCATCAAGGTCACCCAACTCAGCGATGGGGAAGGTCATCGTCCCCAGTGATTTCGCACCAGACTGAAAGGTGAAAACGGACGGAATATTGACAGTTAACGGAGATGACGTCATCTTGGACAGTGGACGGATGACGTGGGTCACTGGACAGTGGACGGATGACGTGGGTCCCTGGACAGTGGACGGATGACGTGGGTCACTGGACACAGATCTACAAAGGGGCGACCATCCACGGAAGCCACAGCTCCCTTATCCACATCCAGGCCCCACAGACCTTTCCGTGGTTCAACCCAGAACGTTTCACATGCCCTGGTTCAGTCCAAAGACAGCACACGTCGACCCCGGTACACCACATCGCTCCAGTCCAACCCTAGCCAAAATATGATCAAAACCAGACAGTTGTAGAGAAGATCGTAACGTGGAGAGACAGTTAACACGACGGACGCCAGGCGACGGTAAAAAAAAAGGTCACACAGCCTCTGACCGAGTGAGTTAAAAGCAATTTCAAGACTGCGAATTAACCAAGAAAATATGTCTTTTTAAGAGTGAGAGAAAAAAAAAAGCTGGCGTTGACTTCATCTTTCTTCTCTCGCTGGGGGGATGGAGGGTAACAGATGCAGTTATGCTCGTCATAACGATTAAATGCACGTTAATGGAAGGCGGCCACTGTAAAGTAATCTCGCGTGAGGATCACCGCCCCGAACGATTAACATCCATTATCTGTCTTATTTCTTCACCTGCATAGTCTGGGCGGACACGTCACCCTGAATAATCACTTCCAGGTCCTCAAACATGACGGTGGAGGTTTGCCAGCGTCCCATTCTTCTCTTCGGTCCAAAACTCACTTGAAGTCTGGCATTTTGTTAAGACACAAGGTGGCTCTACTCCTTTTTTTAACTTGTATCGTATTAATGTGTGAGCCGTAGCAAGGGGCAACGTGCCGTCGCAACTTCCATGGTGTCTGTGAGAAGGTAAAGGCAAAATACGACCTGTTTCATCCGAAGTTCTGAGAATGCGAAAAAAAGACATTTGGCTGTTTCATCTTCGACGATGGGAGGAAAACAAAAAAACCAACGCCGTTTTATCCTCGATGGCTGGAGGAGATAACAGAAAACTACTCCATCCTCGACGGTGGGAACAGGTTAACAAAACCCATGACCCGCCCATACTTTGTGCGACATGAATGACGCAACCACAAAACTACGCCGCTTCATCCGTGCTCATAAGAACGCGCACGGGAATGTCCCGTGCAATTACCTGGTTTCTCAACGTGCCCGGCCGTAACGACGATACGCTAACATGGGGTTGGGGGGCTCCGACCTCTCGCAGACGGACTGCACGTTCACTGGTATATATACCACCATTCCTTAACGCCAGCGCAGACGAGTCCACTGCTCATCGTCTGCCACTACGAGGCATAACATTCTTGCGGGTATGTTTGCGCTCTCTCTCTCTCTCTCTCTCTCTCTCTCTCTCTCTCTCTCTCTCTCTCTCTCTCTGGCTAAATCAAGGCTCGCGGGCACCCGCTAAAACACGGGACCATTTAAAGGATCGTCAGCCCTGAGAGTGAGGAGGATAGTTCTTCATCCCTGAGGACCGCCAGCCGCCTGAGACTGGATAGTTTTTCATCCCCGCCTTGGAGCGGATGATAGGTCCCTCCAGCAACACATAGAGGGAGAGGTTCCCAGCGGTATCAAATCTCCGGAGTTTCTTTATTTTCCTTGTTTCCTCATCCCTGTCCGACGGCATGTTTTGCCCACTGCTGCTCCTGCACTACGATTTCTGTCTGGTATCGTACAGTTCTGTCTGGTTTATCACTGTAACATCGCTACGTATTCGTGGAGGAAATAAAAGGGCAGTACGTTCGAAGCAGCGAATGGCGACGTCTGTGAGGTGGCGTACCGCCTCCTCACCCACCACACTAGGGAAAGCGTCAGTGGGCGGAGGTGAGGAAGGTGTGTGAGAGGCTATGCTGCGGGTGAGTGTGGACGGTGCCCGGCTGGGCTCGGCCCGCCCACTCTCACACAGCTTAGCCGACTCCTCTTTTACCATCTCGATCACCCAGCTCCCTCATCTTCACAGGTACGAACACTCACAAGTTCGAGAGTGACGACGGGGTATACTACCTAATGCACGTACCGTTCGCTGCAGCGAAAGTACTGTTTTGAATGGCTGTCGTCAAGAATCATGATCCGCGGCTGAAATGACGACACATCTGCTTGCAAGAGAGAGAAAAAAATCTGAGCGATACTTGGATAAATCTGGAAAGGTGAAAGTAAAAATACATGTATATTCTTTTTGTCACAAGTTACATGCATACCAGCATTATGAAAACTTTGACATCTGTGTTCCCTTTGGTACCATATGAACATGATATCTGTGTGGCTGCTGGCAACTCGAGGATGGGTAGTTGTGACGTCTGTTTCTTTCGCTACACCGTTAAGCTTTAGAGCTATTTACCTTGAGCGACTTGCCTCTATCCAAGAGAACCATTTTCCAATTCCATCGTCGAAAAGTCTTTAAATCCCCCTTGATTTTAAGACCCTATAGATGTAATGCTTTGAATTCACCTCGCCATCGCCGGATGCAAAATTAACGAGATGACATCTCTCTTCCTTCCTCCCGCAGGCGACCTTCCGGCCGCTGCTGGAGCATCTGCAGGCGTCGGATGCGGCCGGGGACCTGGCTCACTACGTGGACGTGACCAACAACCCTCTGGTGTGCGACTGCGACATTCGGTGGGTGGTAGACTCGGCGACCCTCCACCCCTTCCTCAGGGACGCCGTCTGCTCCAACGGGGACGTGGCCGGCACCAACGTCGTGGACCTCCCCTCCGACTTCTTCGCTTCCTGCTAAATTCTACGACGGCCACGCACCTCACTCCTCTCCTCTTTCCAAAATGAAAACAAAAAGGCACCAATCACCGGCACAGGTGCTCAAATGAAGGTCGTTCCTAGGGAAACGACCGTAAATGTGTCTTAAGTTAAATAACGACCTCATAGATACTCTAGGGAGCTGGGAAAACTCATCAGACAGTCATATTCCCCCTGCAGATGTTAAGAAACAAGACCTCCCCTCACCATTGCATGCTTAAGCTGACGGTGCTCACACAATAGGCTTTTGTGTGGAGCGCAGTGAGAAGCTGGGTGTGACGCGATCCAGCGAGGGAAGGCAAACGACCAACCAGTCCCAGCGAACAAGAGGCGTGAGTCCAAAACAATTAACAACTGAGAAGCGAGAGAGGAGAAGAGCTGGTAAAGCGAAAAGCTTTGACTAAGACAGAGGAGGTGTCTCCAATCTCACTAGTTACTCCTAGGGTCGATGCATTAAATGCCTACACAACATCCACAACTTTCGTAGGGCGCACTCGGCTATATGGAGTTTTTAGAGTGGCCCAGAGGCGAAACCCACGTCCTAAATAAACATACAAAATCAATCCTGGTATCACTCACATCACCTTCGACTGGCATACTGCACAAACTCAGTGCTCAACACTGATACATTCTGTTACGATTAATGTGAAGGAGTGACTCTACACGCCGGCGAGACAATACGTCACCATGATTTAACCATAAACATCCTCGTGTTCAACCTCGAGGTTCCACGCAACCCAAGCAGTGGCTGGCGACAGAACTATAGCAGCGCAGCATCGTCACATTTAGGAACCTCCTTGTGACTCAGGGGGGGGGGGGAGGATTTCACGTCACATCACACGGAGATCTTGACTTAATGAAGGCAAGTGGCAGACATGGAATACATTATGGGGTGATGCGCGTCTTCTCTACGAGACTCAATTGTAGCAACAAGTTCACTAATGCCTTCAGGATGACCAGTCGGAAATCCTCAGTCGGGTTCCATTGTACATCTACAACTTAGCCACACCTATTCCACCTTGCCAATCCACCCACGTCGCTCCCTACCACATACGTCGTGTCATCCCCTTAAGACCTACATCTGTCACATATATACGTGACCTCTACCTAAAATCAAGCAGCTCCCTTCCACAAACATCCAACCGGATCTTTCCCATCGAGACACCACCTGACCAAACCTTCCCTGCTCCATACGTCCATCCATCTACCCAGATCTTATCGACCATATGTACCCTATCACCTGCTGAGACTTTACACATACCACCTTGATCCGCCCTCTAACACATTATACCCAGCAATGACCTTCTTTGCCATATAAACACGTCTATCTTCCCCCAACCTCCGCTTAAACACACACACACACCCTATCATCATCGCTTACTACCCTGCAACCTTACAATCCCCAACGACAACTACCCTGCCACCCTACTCCCAACTCTTCAACTACATACACCCCCTGCCACCACCTCACGCCTCACATACCACAACTATCGCACAACCTACCCACAACATCTACCACCACACACACACACCCCTCAGCACCTTCCCAGATCTTTCGTACATCTCCCCACCACCTGTTGGGATCCTACACCCACCAACGCCTGCAACAATATACAATCCACCTTCTGCAGACAACCTTCCCCTATCTCACACACCACCTCCTCCCCTACCACACACACACACACACACACACACATCCTGCCCAGTGCAAGGTAACCGCGCAGCCTGCCTAGCATAATGATGAACCCAACGCAGGTGTCTCCGTCGGGTTCCTTATGTCTTCCCTCTCCCTAGTTGGGAGTAACCTCACCTGACGTGCGATTACTGTTCTACTCTCTCTCTCTCTCCCCCAAGATGATATGAGAGGAAAACATTTAAACGAGGAAAAGGCAGTGAATAAATCAAAGTAGCCACGACATCATAAATGACCATCCCTTCACTCCTTGCTACCTCCCTCCCTCCTTCCCTCAGAGGCGGCAGTATCTGACACTGTTTACAAAACTACAAAGAAAACAATAACGAATTTTTCTTCTTCTTTTTTTTTTCCTTCTGCCACAATAATAACATTACAATGTAAGAAGGCAGGGTAATCAATCCACTCGTCTCTCACTCGGGGATAAGGTCTCTCACTGATGGCTTGAGAGATGCAGTCCCTCGGCCACCGGTGAGAGATGCAGGGCATAAGATCTCTCTGTCATGAGGTCAATCGATCTAAGGTATCATGTTTCCCAGCGGGTCTCGAGCTGCCACACTGAGATAAGGTTCTGAGTGGAGGAATTCAGTAAAGGGTGCGTCAGCTGGGAACACCACGGCTGCTGGTGAAGGGTAGGCCACCTCTCGCCACCACCTCCGTCTCACTCACAGGTCTTACTTGTGACCACAATGACCTCCCAGGTACTACTTGTGACCACAATGACCTCCCAGGTACTACTTGTGACCACAATGACCTCCCAGGTACTACTTGTGACCACAATGACCTCCCAGGTACTACTTGTGACCACAATGACCTCCCAGGTACTACTTGTGACCACAATGACCTCCCAGGTACTACTTGTGACCACAATGACCTCCCAGGTCCTACTTGTGACCACAATGACCTCCCAGGTCCTACTTGTGACCACAATGACCTCCCAGGTCCTACTTGTGACCACAATGACCTCCCAGGTACTACTTGTGACCACAATGACCTCCCAGGTACTACTTGTGACCACAATGACCTCCCAGGTACTACTTGTGACCACAATGACCTCCCAGGTACTACTTGTGACCACAATGACCTCCCAGGTACTACTTGTGACCACAATGACCTCCCAGGTACTACTTGTGACCACAATGACCTCCCAGGTACTACTTGTGACCACAATGACCTCCCAGGTACTACTTGTGACCACAATGACCTCCCAGGTACTACTTGTGACCACAATGACCTCCCAGGTACTACTTGTGACCACAATGACCTCCCAGGTACTACTTGTGACCACAATGACCTCCCAGGTACTACTTGTGACCACAATGACCTCCCAGGTACTACTTGTGACCACAATGACCTCCCAGGTACTACTTGTGACCACAATGACCTCCCAGGTACTACTTGTGACCACAATGACCTCCCAGGTACTACTTGTGACCACAATGACCTCCCAGGTACTACTTGTGACCACAATGACCTCCCAGGTACTACTTGTGACCACAATGACCTCCCAGGTACTACTTGTGACCACAATGACCTCCCAGGTACTACTTGTGACCACAATGACCTCCCAGGTACTACTTGTGACCACAATGACCTCCCAGGTACTACTTGTGACCACAATGACCTCCCAGGTACTACTTGTGACCACAATGACCTCCCAGGTACTACTTGTGACCACAATGACCTCCCAGGTACTACTTGTGACCACAATGACCTCCCAGGTACTACTTGTGACCACAATGACCTCCCAGGTACTACTTGTGACCACAATGACCTCCCAGGTACTACTTGTGACCACAATGACCTCCCAGGTACTACTTGTGACCACAATGACCTCCCAGGTACTACTTGTGACCACAATGACCTCCCAGGTACTACTTGTGACCACAATGACCTCCCAGGTACTACTTGTGACCACAATGACCTCCCAGGTACTACTTGTGACCACAATGACCTCCCAGGTACTACTTGTGACCACAATGACCTCCCAGGTACTACTTGTGACCACAATGACCTCCCAGGTACTACTTGTGACCACAATGACCTCCCAGGTACTACTTGTGACCACAATGACCTCCCAGGTACTACTTGTGACCACAATGACCTCCCAGGTACTACTTGTGACCACAATGACCTCCCAGGTACTACTTGTGACCACAATGACCTCCCAGGTACTACTTGTGACCACAATGACCTCCCAGGTACTACTTGTGACCACAATGACCTCCCAGGTACTACTTGTGACCACAATGACCTCCCAGGTACTACTTGTGACCACAATGACCTCCCAGGTACTACTTGTGACCACAATGACCTCCCAGGTACTACTTGTGACCACAATGACCTCCCAGGTACTACTTGTGACCACAATGACCTCCCAGGTACTACTTGTGACCACAATGACCTCCCAGGTACTACTTGTGACCACAATGACCTCCCAGGTACTACTTGTGACCACAATGACCTCCCAGGTACTACTTGTGACCACAATGACCTCCCAGGTACTACTTGTGACCACAATGACCTCCCAGGTACTACTTGTGACCACAATGACCTCCCAGGTACTACTTGTGACCACAATGACCTCCCAGGTACTACTTGTGACCACAATGACCTCCCAGGTACTACTTGTGACCACAATGACCTCCCAGGTACTACTTGTGACCACAATGACCTCCCAGGTACTACTTGTGACCACAATGACCTCCCAGGTACTACTTGTGACCACAATGACCTCCCAGGTACTACTTGTGACCACAATGACCTCCCAGGTACTACTTGTGACCACAATGACCTCCCAGGTACTACTTGTGACCACAATGACCTCCCAGGTACTACTTGTGACCACAATGACCTCCCAGGTACTACTTGTGACCACAATGACCTCCCAGGTACTACTTGTGACCACAATGACCTCCCAGGTACTACTTGTGACCACAATGACCTCCCAGGTACTACTTGTGACCACAATGACCTCCCAGGTACTACTTGTGACCACAATGACCTCCCAGGTACTACTTGTGACCACAATGACCTCCCAGGTACTACTTGTGACCACAATGACCTCCCAGGTACTACTTGTGACCACAATGACCTCCCAGGTACTACTTGTGACCACAATGACCTCCCAGGTACTACTTGTGACCACAATGACCTCCCAGGTACTACTTGTGACCACAATGACCTCCCAGGTACTACTTGTGACCACAATGACCTCCCAGGTACTACTTGTGACCACAATGACCTCCCAGGTACTACTTGTGACCACAATGACCTCCCAGGTACTACTTGTGACCACAATGACCTCCCAGGTACTACTTGTGACCACAATGACCTCCCAGGTACTACTTGTGACCACAATGACCTCCCAGGTACTACTTGTGACCACAATGACCTCCCAGGTACTACTTGTGACCACAATGACCTCCCAGGTACTACTTGTGACCACAATGACCTCCCAGGTACTACTTGTGACCACAATGACCTCCCAGGTACTACTTGTGACCACAATGACCTCCCAAGCATTTGATAATCTACTTCAGAAAACGGAAGAGAATTTCAAGGGGGTAACTCTAGTACCAAGGCACTGAACTCACTTTACTTTTTCGTACGTGTTACTGAATGACCATTTGCTCCTGCTCCTGCTCCTCCTCCTACTATTACTACTTCTACTACTACTAATAATAATAATAATATCGTTACTAAATCAACTATACCCTTGCAAAACAGACAATACATGCAATATTGTGCCAAAGAAATGGGAGAGGAATTAGCCCTTCGCGTGCATATACACAGTTCCATCTACCTCATTCCCTGAGCTCTACACAACACTCAGAATTGAGGCAGTATCTGGAAAGCTGTACGAAAAACCGTAATTAATTAAATAATGTTCTCTCAACCCCAGTTTGTGTGACTGAACCACTCACGTAATTTCATCGCGGCAAAAGAGCTTATAAAGCCAGAACGTCCTGGCAAAAAATATCAAACATTGCAATACTAAGAAAGAAAGACTTTTAAAAGAATATCAAAATACTACATCAGTTTCCGCTCCTTATATCACAATCTACTTATAAATATCAGCTTCTACAACTCATAAATGAGTCCAATTTCAAAATACGTTTGAAAACCTTAAACTCCGTACCTGCACAATATTACCTTCCTTCCAAAATATATATAAGTTAAATATATAAGTTATCTTTTGCCCTGAAAAGTCGACTATATTTGGTTTCGCATCAACGTATCTTTACCATGTGTCTATGGCATTCGTCAGTGATTATATAATTCTGGACCCCAATCATCTACTTGCAGATATTACACCAATATCTATCTAATGAACCAAAACGGCCAATGTATAAACATCAACTGCATTCCTCAGTCGTACAAATCAACAATGAGAGGAGAACAATGTCATAATTCGTGCCCGTGCCTCGCGCCTTTGCCCAAACTATTGGAATCCAACATAAACGCAGCTCACATGTGACTGAATCACACACACACACACACACACACACACACACACACACACATACACACACACACACATACACACACACAAAACGATTTAGTTACGTGAATCCCTGGTCGATTTAGCAGTTAAGTAAGCTTTGGGGGCCTTCAGCTGTTCCTGATAGACTACCAACACGTCTTGCAGATGCCTACCACAGTAATACGTCGTTGTCAAGGAACGTAACGCCTTTAGTATCGGTATTCCCCCACACGTAATTTTTCCACACACTGAGAGAGAGAGAGAGAGAGAGAGAGAGAGAGAGAGAGAGAGAGAGAGAGAGAGAGAGAGAGAGAGAGAGAGAGAGAGAGAGAGAGAGAGGGAGGGAGGGAGGAGCGCTGCGGAGCACCATGGCGTGTGCGGCGTTCCATTTATTTGGATTAAACGTCCAGATGGTCGTCACGAGGGAGACGGAGGGGCCGGGGCCACGCTGCAGGGAGAAAATGCTGGGCCTCCCTCACACTTTGCCAAAAGCGCGAGACCACGGTGCGTTCATTTCACACATCTAAATCTGTGTTATACAGACGACTCTATGCCCCCGCCCGACCCCCTAGCCAGAGCTGCAACGAGTTTCTACACTCCTGTAACAGTTTATCAACTCGCCAGACCCCTTACGTAAGTCCCGGGGTTTAAAATAATCACCATTCCTGGTCGGGGCAGTGGATCCGTACGTACCTTTCTCGGATGATGCATCCCTTTGGCCTCAGTGGAAAAGGCATTACGAGCTTTCCCTTCTCAATGGCTTATTTCTCTCACCTTTCTCTATTAGATTTCATATATTTCCTCTACTTTTCCATGCAGACCAATCTTGCCAAAATAATTGTTCTGCGGCTCTTGAGAAAATCTTACACGTGCCAGAGAAGAGATTTTTGCACGTACAAGACAGCCCAATGGCAATATACCTTTCGCTCCTAAACACGTAATCTCACGTAACCACTCCCTGATAAGACTTCACGTACCCTCCCGGGGGGTCCAGGAGCCGCCCCCAGGTCGGTAACCACTGTGGTAGTGGGTGTTTACATCTCACGTGGGGCATTTCAAGGAACGCGCAAGACGGCCCCATCACAATCCCGACCTGTCATCAGATGGGGCTGGCTCAGATACCGTCTGTCTGAGGTGTATGGTGCTTAATATCTGTGTGATAATAAACCCGGCCAGCCAGGGGAAGGGGGCATGTCCGCATGACGTTTGTGTAAACAGTTTACTCTTAGACGTTGGGCTCAATGGTACGATCCTCGAGCAAGACGTACCGGTACGACGCTTGAGCACGACGGTACGACGCTTGAGCACGTCGGTACGACCCTTGAACACGACGGTACGGCCCTTGAGCATGACGGTACGACCCTTGAGCACGACGGTAGGACCCTTGAACACGACGGTACGACCCTTGAACACGACGGTACGACCTTTAAACACGACGGTACGACCCTTGAACACGACGGTACGACCCTTGAACACGACGGTACGACCCTTGAACACGACGGGACGACCCTTGGGAATAATATCCTGGCCTTTGACTTCAACCTTAAGGATCTGGGCAAAGGCCAGAGCCATGATATACGATCCTGTGTCGTGTGTGCTGGCCAAAGTGTCCCACTTCAAAGGGATGTACCGGCGAAGGCATCAAACTGTATACATCTTTGGAAAATCCATCCAAACTTTTTGCTTCTAATGCAAAAACGGGACTCCAATCTTATTCTGTCAATTAAGCTAACGAGATGTTATGCCACTGTGTACATTTCCCTGCGCCAATGGACAGAACAAACGTATATGCAACTGTCTGTCCAATGCCATATTTGCCACACCATCGAAGCCGCAACAGATTAAAAGTCTCCATCGCGATAGGGTTGGGACACACATGAAAACAACCAGTGTTTATTTTCTAAACCTCCGTGTGTGGCGCAGGGAGCCAGGCGTCCACCCCGTGGTGTGATGTACATCACTTTCCTCTGACTCCTGAACTCCTCGACCACATGGCAATCAAGAACATCGAGTTACTTGTTCATCTACGCTACAACAACCATTACAAACCCCAACATGATGGTCCCACGTCTCAAAGGA
>NC_092228.1:10710761-10735761 GCF_036320965.1 Panulirus ornatus
ATTACTGCCATTCGTTTTTCACGTCTTTGATATCACTTGTCAGAATTCGAGGATGAATTCGCACATGACCCGAGAGTGCCTTCCGTCTCTTTCGGTCCAGTTGTAAAGAACATCCACACAAGAACCAGCAGCATCGTCGGCTCAGCTGAGAGGTGGTACGGCAACTGACACCAGCGTATGGCAAAGACCGTAAAATTCTTTAACGAATAGTCTCGGTAAAATTTGGTTAGCTCTGGCGTAGGATGCTTGCAATAAACGCTGAATATAACAATAGAAAAAATGAAATATCATGAGACATCAGTGGAAAAGAGGGATTTCTTTTCTAAGCTGACAACGCGGCTGAACTCTTCCGTTAACAGGTCGCCAAACACGCTATATATCTTCAGGGTATTGGAAGGCAACGGGGTGTGGTGGTTCCAACGTTCATGTTCAATGGGTTTGTACCGCACCTTCAGACCCAGCCAGCCGATCAACCAAGACCTTCTTCAGATCAACCACGACCTTCTTCAGTACTCATAGTGTGCACAAAACACACACACACACACACACACACACACACACAAAGATATACACTCTCTGGTTCCTCACTGTGACAGCCACGCAAGCGAAGGCCACAAGCAGAACTGGAGCGGTGTTACACACACACACTGAATATTGATGAAGTGTCTGGCTCTGCTTTTGGTGCCGGGAGCCATTATCAATAATACCACGCCGCTCATCAATATGCAACGGATCTTGGTGCAGAGAAATCTGCAGCACATTCTCCGCACACTGCCCAGTTACCGAGTGCGGAGCTGTCCACTCTGGCGGTTACCCGAAGCAGAGCGATGACCCAGGATGTGTCTGTCTGTCTATCTGTCACAAAGCGATGACGTAGGAGCTCTTTGAAGAAAAAAAAGAAAAAGAACACCGCTTGGCACAAAGAACTGTGGTGACGCGAGGGATTTATCACAGTTCTGTCCAATCACACCAGAAGAGTTCATTAAGTACTTGTCATATTACACCCACATTCAACATCATGCTTCTCGTTCAACGACTCAGAATTTCTCCTCAGATCACCGCACGCGACCTGACGTGGTTGAAAGTGGTAGCACACACGACCCGTCTCCCTGACGTGATCCTCGAGTGACGACCTTCAACTCCTATTACGTACAAGAGCACACACTCCAAAGAAAGAGCGAGGCGAAGTGATCTACTCCGACCCTGAAACGCTGCGACGCATAAAAAGGCAGACGACACGCTAATCAACACTACACTTACAATGTAAGAAGAGAGCGGACTTACTCGTCCCTCCCCCAGAGTGTTATCCTAGCAAACCCAACCAGAAGAGAAGTGTGGGACATCAAAGACGACTTTGTCTTAGGAGTGAAAGCCTTGCCTAGCACACGCTCGACGCGGGGGTGCACGAAGGGATGCCACGACTGCTGTAAATGTCACGCGGTATCACTACACTCGCCTCCACCCACCGTGCACCGTACGTAGTGATGGGAGTTGCATAGACACTCGCCTCCACCCACCGTGCACCGTACGTAGTGATGGGAGTTGCATAGACACTCGCCTCCACCCACCGTGCACCGTAAGTAGTGATGGGAGTTGCATAGACACTCGCCTCCACCCACCGTGCACCGTAGGTAGTGATGAGAGTTGCATAGACACTCGCCTCCACCCACCGTGCACCGTAGGTAGTGATGAGAGTTGCATAGACGCCTCCACCCACCGTGCACCGTACGTGGTGATGGGAGTTGCATCGTTGGCTAATCCAACAGTACCACACACACACACAGAGACGACTTAAGAGTTCATACCAGATGCAAATACATGTTGGCAATGCGGCCTGACTGTCTGTCGTATACATCTTGTCACTGGTGGAATTCCACGCCCAGATACACACTAGTAATGGGAGACACTAAAATCTCTACTGTGTGACCGTACATACAACGCAGGCTGCTCGTTCAACATGGTAACGATCGTTTTAATCAAGTCCAGTGTCAGTTTCTAGTCCCCTTGGGTACAAAGGAACGACCCTTGATGAGGGCGGTTCGACGGTGGCTGACCTCGAGTACGACGGTGACCTTCTCTCTTTGACCCCGACACCTTTAAGGTCTTTCAGGACTCTTGATGAAGACAACTCTGCGACAGGAGCAAGAGACACAGTGCATTTCGACCATGTCACTGCGGTCACTTCTAAACCCAAGGTGACGTTCAATATCAGCAGCGTACTTCACTCTGCCAAAATCAGAGGTTTCTTCTCGACTTTACAGAACGCGAGTTCATGTGTTTGATCAGCTGTACTACATGCCGAGAGAGAGGGTATGTACCTGAAGCACTGCTGGACGGAAGTTGGGACATGTATATAGGGTAAACAGCCTTAATTCTGACGCGGGCACACTGCCTGTGACTGGTGCGTATCAAATATATATGTGACATCAGTTTCCACAAAGGACCGGATTCTGGCTAAGCCCACCGTGCAGGATGACTGACCAATAAGCATGGTGATGTACAGACCGTCTGTCTGTGTGAGGTGAGTGCGGAACAGTCAAGGGGGAAATGTTCAGCATCTTCCCGATGGTAAATACATCTCGGAGCATGACGGGTCTCTGTGATATGCTGCATGTGTATCTACTACACAGTGGCTCATGAGATGAGTGGTGTTCATAACGCAGACGAGAAAGTGTCGCACGTAAATGCCTTGGGACCGCAAGTTTCAGATGGATGCATGCCCCGGTGGGTTAGAAGTTAGAACTGAGTTTGGTGTATAAGCTTACACCCAAGTCATCTACGGACAAATAAGCGTGAGGCTGGAGCAAGTCTGCTTTCTGTTCCTACTTGATAGTCAGATGTCTGTTATGGTGTGGCTCGATGGGAGGGGTCTGGAGCCCGCTACGAAGAACTGGGTAGTGAGCATACTCAGGTTAAGGCTGTACTGGAAGTGATGTTCTTTCGTCGTGTGCAAAAGTCGGGCATCTCTGTGGTCGCCAGGCGGCCGGGGACTGTTGAGAGGGGAGGCTTTACTTTGTTATACTTGTTTTCGAAAGGGTGGACGACCCAGTCAGGTGAGCGGCAGTCTAAGGCGAATCGGATGAACGGCTCGAAGAAGTGCTTCGGGGTCCGAATTTTCCTCGTCCAGAACTGGTGCCGGTAAAGTAGTGTGTGGTCTCTTTATGGCCTTTGAGTTGATATTTGTGGCGTGGGGAGTAAATGTCAGGTGTGAGTCGTATATGATGCCTAATATGGTTGGAGTTCATTTGAGTGGAAGTGGCTGAGCATTCAGGGTTACGGAGGGGGGGGGGGTGTAAATTGGATTCGCGCGTCTGTCCAAGGCTTACAAGGTTCGACTGGAGACTTACGAGAGGATAGAGAATGTAACCGAGGACGTAAGTGGGGATGAAGAAAGTAACTTGGAACTTACGTGGGGATGAAGAAAGTAACGGGGGAATTACATAGGGATGAAGACATTAACTGGGGTTTTACGTGGGGATGAAGAAAGTAACTGGGGACTTACGTGGGGATGAAGAAAGTAACAGGGGACTCACATGGGAATGAAGACAGTAAATGGGGACTTACGTCGGGATGAAGACAGTAACTGGGGACTTACGTAAGGATGAAGAAAGTATTAGGGGACTTACATGGGGATGAAGACAGTAAGTGGGGACTTACGTAGGGATGAAGATAGTAACTGGGGACTTACGTAAGGATGAAGACATCAACTGGGGTTTTACGTGGGGATGAAGAAAGTAACTGGGGTTTTACGTGGGGATGAAGACAGTAACAGGGGACTAACGGAGGGATAAAGACACTCTGACATGAGTGATCCAGTACTTCTAACTACATGATACAATGCTGCATGTGTGGTGTTGCTTGAATACTGTCGGGGCGATGCGATGTGATCGTGAGGTCGTCTGAAGGTGAGAGACACACCGCGAGCGTGTTCTGAGGGAGGTGCTGTGAGGGTCGTGTAGAATAAGACAGAAAACACGTCCCTCGGGAAACTCTACTACAGAGTTTGCGAGCTCTGTTGTCGCCTCTGAAAAAAAAAAAAAAAAGGACTCTGGTTTTGTCGGGTGGCCCATGAAAATGGCTAAACCAAATTTTGTCATTCTCGCGGTGAGTGGCATCAATCAACTTTCGTGTCAGTTCGTGTTAAGGCAACAGTGTCACTGATACACACAATGCCACTAGGACAGCCTGGGGAGCGGGTATGTGCTCGGCAGAAGCCATCCAGGATGTGTCGTGTGTAATTTGTGTGCAGTGAAGTAGGAAAGTGACTGGGGTCTTAAAGCCGTGCTGTGCGTTTGTGTGTGTGTGTGTGAGAGAGAGAGAGAGAGAGAGAGAGAGAGAGAGAGAGAGAGAGAGAGAGAGAGAGAGAGAGAGAGAGAGAGAGAGAGAGAGAGAGAGAGAGAGAGGATCATCTTATCTAAACCTACTGTATACCACTTTATCAAGAGTTTGCCTGTTGACAGCAGCAGTGATATACGGCGATAAGAGAGAGAGAGAGAGAGAGAGAGAGAGAGAGAGAGAGAGAGAGAGAGAGAGAGAGAGAGAGAGAGAGAGAGAGTCGGGAGGTTTGAAGGGTTTCAGGATGGGTATTAAGCTGACATGTTTCCAGATGGTCGTAGTTTTGCTAGCGTGACCAGCAGCTGAGTACGTCTGTGAGTGCCTGCAGAGTGTGCAACTTGGTCTGAAGTGTTTGATATATCATCATCAAGGCCAGTGGCATGGGGAGTTTCTTTTAGGGTCTCCAGTGCATTTTGAATGTCTGACGGTGTGGATGGTGGGCGTGCAGCTGCTTCGGGGTAGAATCTGTATAGTTTTTCTTTGTTTTTCTTTATGACTCTTCTATTTATAGGCGTGGCTCGTTTACGGTTACATTTCTGCGTAGCGTTCCGTGAGTATGTCTCCGTGTTCTAAGGGAGAGCTGGATTCAAGCCTTAATTTCTGCACCAAGACCTGTTAATCTATTGAGCAATCCTGCCCATCTCTCTATGTCATTGTAATATGTGTTATTTACAGGCTTGGGTCGTGGTGTAGATGTAGTGTGTGTGTGTGTGTGTGTGTGTGTGTGTGTGTGTGTGTGTGTGTGTGTAAAGTGTCTCTCACCCTCAGCACTCCGTTCCAAAGTGTCCCTCACCCACAGCACTCCGTTCCAAAGTGTCCCTCGCCCACAGCACTCTGTTCCAAAGTGTGTGTGTGTGTGTGTGTGTGTGTGTGTGTGTGTGTGTGTGTGTGTGTGTGTGTGTGTGAGTGAGTGCGTGCGCATGCGGCGAACTCTCTCATTCATTAACAGCACAAGACTACAAGTGCTTCCCGAGCCTGGAATGACGGAGACTGCATGGATTCAAGGACGTCTGGCGTGAGATGTACGAATGTGCCATACGATGGGTGACACGCACCATCCCTTGTAACGCCTGGTGTCACGCGTCAGCATATGTAACACTGGATCATTAACGATGAAAGAGTGCAGGAACAAGAGTAACCCATCCCCCACAAGGCACCCCCACTGTACGGGGGGAAATAAGTATGTGTTCCTTCTCCCAGTAACGAACGGCACTGCAGCAAGCTATGTAGGAGATCAAAAAGAGGGAATCGCGGCGAGAAGAGCCTGATACCAAACTCCGTCAAAAGGCTATGGATGTATCCAAAGCAAAATGACGAAATAATCAAGTGTTAACGATAGTAGAGGCAACTGGCCAACATAAAAGATATCCACGGTATCAAATTATCTTTGTTTCAGTATAACGGCAAAAAAAAAAAAAAAAATCCAATGTACTAAATTATCTTCTTTCAGTATAACGGCAGAGCTGCTCAAGAAATATTCCATGAAAAGTTTGACGAAGGATGTCGGGGTGAGGATACGGGGGATGACGAGGGCTTGCGAAATGCTCTCGTGTGTGAGTTATTTATACCCTGAGTGAAATCAATAAAGGAAAGGATGGCACTACGCAGACATGATGGGGCGTGGGATGGGAGGAGGAGGCGGCGTGGTCAGTTCTGACGCAAGCCCCAGCATCACACGCGCATGTATCAACATAATGTCTGGCTGAGCGAAGAGAAGGATGATGGAGTGAGTATTTAACAAGACGTGAGGAGGGTGAAAAAAAAAAAATGAGTAAGATGCGTTGCATACATGTCCGTGATGGAAGCACGGGTCAAACTTCAATGGTGGGGGACATAATGGGGAGAGAGGACGCGGAAATAGTGCAATCGGGAGCGTCAGTGAGGAGACTGGAAGGAGAGAACAGTTGGAGTAATAGCTATGGACCGAGAATGAGGGAGGCGATGATGATACACGATAATGACCCACCACCCCGAGGAAAAGCAAGGTGGTGCGCGGGACACGACACGCCTGAACCAGACGATGCGCGGTACACACCGCTCGTGTCGAGGACCGGGCGTAATGGTTAAAGAGATTAGTTAGAACCGCCATCAACCCTGGAGAGCAGTGTGCAATAGGGGTAATACGGTAGCACCAATACGATCGCGCTCTTGTCCACCATACGGTAATACGGTAGCACCAATACGATCGCGCTCTTGTCCACCACACTGACACACAAAAACACATGTTATAATCTCCCGTGTGAGTTGGATTTTCGACAAACATCCCTCCCAGACACCCGTGTCATTTGAATTCCTCCCCGCCCCCCAAGCACTCGTAATCCTTCCAGCCACCTACGTCGTTTGAATTCCTCCCGCCCGCCGCCCTCACCATCTGTACCCCTCCACCAGGAGGGTAACTCGTCTTCACGAACAACAGAATTACGTTATATCCATCGTCCTTCCCAAAGCGCCAATTCCACCTTCGCGTCAGAAGCCGGAACTATTTTGGCAGGGACGTCCCCCAACGCGGCACCTTACCATCTCGGTCGGCGGCATGCGCGTCCCCAGCCGGGACAATGACGGTGGGGCGCGTGCACAACACCCTGCCTCATGGCACCGCCTCACCCCACATCCTCCGGCACACGCGTCACGCGCTAAATGTGCCAACCCTTTCACACGCGCCAACAACGAAAGAAAAAGAAAAAACACAAACGTACTCGAATTTCTATCTTCACGAACGTTTCGTTGCCATCTCGAGAGTCTAAACGAAAAGACACTTTCGTAAAATGAATGTAAGAATGCCTATCCAGTGAGTATTCCACCTATCAATCCTATCCTTTTTACCGTAAAAAAAAAAAAGGTACGAGTAATACTTCTTTTACTTCGGTTACGTAAGAAAATCATAACTTTCCGGTACAGTCCTTCCTACAGAATACTCCGTGAGCGACGAGACACCACTGGAGACCAGCAGAGGCAGATCGACACGAAATTCTACCTCAAAACCCTTCCCTCCTCCTGCTCCTCCTCCTCCACCCCCGCATCCCCGTGCAACACTACACTGCGAGAGAACCTCAGCAGAGAACCTGTATTATAAAAGGAAATGCTTCAGTGGTGAATACCTCTCTCTCTCTCTCTCTCTCTCTCTCTCTCTCTCTCTCTCTCTCTCTCTCTCTCTCTCTCTCTCTCTCATTCCGACACACTTACTACCATTACCATTATCACTGTTCATCTGCAGGATCTGGCGCGACGTTCACACACACACACACACACACACACACACACGCACAGAGGCATCACGTCAGGAGCTAGCTTCAGGCTCTCGCCTCACGAACCCACGAACCAAACCACGAAACCTTACCAACGCGTCGCTACCGCGTCTGCGCAGCGAATGGTAAATAACGGTTCTGGCGACTGCTTCTCGAACACACCAGGTCTGACGAGAGGAGGTTTCCTCATAAGTGAGAGGAAAATGAGACTTCAAGTTGCTGAAGTGGGGGTTTAAAAAAAGGAAAAGGATGAGAGGCCACATGTATGACAGCGTGTATCAAGCCAAATACCTGTCCTAAATAACATTGGATTTACTGTATGACAATGATAACATAGAATAACTTTTTTTTAAGGTGTATTCGCCCGTTGCTCAACCCACACCCAGGTGCTCGTTCACCCACACCTAGGTGTTATACTCACACCCAGGTGTTCACCCACACCTAGGTGCTCGTTCACCAACACCTAGGTGACATACTCACACCCAGGTGTTCACCCACACCCAGGTGTTCATCCACACACAGGTGCTCGTTCACCCACACCTAGGTGACATACTCACACCCAGGTGTTCACCCACACCCAGGTGCTCGTTCACCCACACCTTGGTGTTAAACTCACACCCAGGTGTTCACCCACACCCAGGTGCTCGTTCACCCACACCTAGGTGACATACTCACAACCCAGGTGTTCACCCACACCCAGGTGCTCGTTCACCCACACCTAGGTGACATACTCACACCCAGGTGTTCACCCACACCCAGGTGCTCGTTCACCCACACCTAGGTGCTCGTTCACCCACACCCAGGTGCTCGTTCACCCACACCTAGGTGACATACTCACACCCAGGTGTTCACCCACACCCAGGTGCTCGTTCACCCACACCTAGGTGACATACTCACACCCAGGTGTTCACCCACACCCAGGTGCTCGTTCACCCACACCTAGGTGTACATACTCACACCCAGGTGTTCACCCACACCCAGGTGCTCGTTCACCCACACCTAGGTGCTCGTTCACCCACACCTAGGTGACATACTCACACCCAGGTGTTCACCCACACCCAGGTGCTCGTTCACCCACACCTAGGTGACATACTCACACCCAGGTGTTCACCCACACCTAGGTGTATATACTCACACCCAGGTGTTCACCCACACCTAGGTGACATACTCACACCCAGGTGTTCACCCACACCCAGGTGCTCGTTCACCCACACCTAGGTGTATATACTCACACCCAGGTGTTCACCCACACCTAGGTGACATACTCACACCCAGGTGTTCACCCACACCTAGGTGTATATACTCACACCCAGGTGTTCACCCACACCTAGGTGTATATACTCACACCCAGGTGTTCACCCACACCTAGGTGACATACTCACACCCAGGTGTTCACCCACACCTAGGTGTATATACTCACACCCAGGTGTTCACCCACACCTAGGTGTATATACTCACACCCAGGTGTTCACCCACACCTAGGTGTATATACTCACACCCAGGTGTTCACCCACACCTAGGTGTATATACTCACACCCAGGTGTTCACCCACACCCAGGTGCTCGTTCACCCACACCTAGGTGCTCGTTCACCCACACCTAGGTGTATATACTCACACCCAGGTGTTCACCCACACCCAGGTGCTCGTTCACCCACACCTAGGTGACATACTCACACCCAGGTGTTCACCCACACCTAGGTGACATACTCACACCCAGGTGTTCAACCACACCCGGGTGCTCGTTCACCCACACCTAGGTGCTCGTTCACCCACACCCAGGTGCTCGTTCACCCACACCTAGGTGACATACTCACACCCAGGTGTTCACCCACACCCAGGTGCTCGTTCACCCACACCCAGGTGCTCGTTCACCCACACCTAGGTGCTCGTTCACCCACACCTAGGTGTATATACTCACACCCAGGTGTTCACCCACACCCGGGTGCTCGTTCATCCACACACAGGTGCTCGTTCACCCACACCTAGGTGTATATACTCACACCCAGGTGTTCACCCACACCCAGGTGCTCGTTCACCCACACCTAGGTGTATATACTCACACCCAGGTGTTCACCCACACCCGGGTGCTCGTTCATCCACACACAGGTGCTCGTTCACCCACACCCAGGTGCTCGTTCACCCACACCTAGGTGACATACTCACACCCAGGTGTTCACCCACACCCAGGTGCTCGTTCACCCACACCCAGGTGCTCGTTCACCCACACCCAGGTGCTCGTTCACCCACACCTAGGTGTATATACTCACACCCAGGTGTTCAACCACACCCAGGTGCTCGTTCACCCACACCCAAGTGCTCGTTCACCCACACCTAGGTGCTCGTTCACCCACACCTAGGTGACATACTCACACCCAGGTGTTCACCCACACCTAGGTGCTCGTTCACCCACACCTAGGTGTATATACTCACACCCAGGTGTTCACCCACACCCAGGTGCTCGTTCACCCACACCCAGGTGCTCGTTCACCCACACCCAGGTGCTCGTTCACCCACACCCAGGTGCTCGTTCACCCACACCTAGGTGACATACTCACACCCAGGTGTTCACCCACACCCAGGTGCTCGTTCACCCACACCTAGGTGCTCGTTCACCCACACCTAGGTGCTCGTTCACCCACACCTAGGTGTATATACTCACACCCAGGTGTTCACCCACACCCAGGTGCTCGTTCACCCACACCTAGGTGACATACTCACACCCAGGTGTTCACCCACACCCAGGTGCTCGTTCACCCACACCTAGGTGCTCGTTCACCCACACCCAGGTGCTCGTTCACCCACACCCAGGTGTTCACCCACACCCAGGTGCTCGTTCACCCACACCCAGGTGCTCGTTCACCCACACCCAGGTGCTCGTTCACCCACACCCAGGTGCTCGTTCACCCACACCTAGGTGACATACTCACACCCAGGTGTTCACCCACACCTAGGTGACATACTCACACCCAGGTGTTCACCCACACCTAGGTGACATACTCACACCCAGGTGTTCACCCACACCCAGGTGCTCGTTCACCCACACCTAGGTGACATACTCACACCCAGGTGTTCACCCACACCCAGGTGTTCACCCACACCCAGGTGCTCGTTCACCCACACCTAGGTGACATACTCACACCCAGGTGTTCACCCACACCCAGGTGCTCGTTCACCCACACCCAGGTGCTCGTTCACCCACACCCAGGTGCTCGTTCACCCACACCTAGGTGACATACTCACACCCAGGTGTTCACCCACACCCAGGTGCTCGTTCACCCACACCTAGGTGTATATACTCACACCCAGGTGTTCACCCACACCCAGGTGCTCGTTCACCCACACCTAGGTGACATACTCACACCCAGGTGTTCACCCACACCCAGGTGCTCGTTCACCCACACCTAGGTGACATACTCACACCCAGGTGTTCACCCACACCCAGGTGCTCGTTCACCCACACCTAGGTGTATATACTCACACCCAGGTGTTCACCCACACCTAGGTGTATATACTCACACCCAGGTGTTCACCCACACCTAGGTGTATATACTCACACCCAGGTGTTCACCCACACCCAGGTGCTCGTTCACCCACACCTAGGTGTATATACTCACACCCAGGTGTTCACCCACACCTAGGTGTATATACTCACACCCAGGTGTTCACCCACACCTAGGTGACATACTCACACCCAGGTGTTCACCCACACCCAGGTGCTCGTTCACCCACACCTAGGTGACATACTCACACCCAGGTGTTCACCCACACCTAGGTGACATACTCACACCCAGGTGTTCACCCACACCCAGGTGCTCGTTCACCCACACCCAAGTGCTCGTTCACCCACACCTAGGTGACATACTCACACCCAGGTGTTCACCCACACCCAGGTGCTCGTTCACCCACACCCAGGTGCTCGTTCACCCACACCTAGGTGCTCGTTCACCCACACCCAGGTGCTCGTTCACCCACACCTAGGTGCTCGTTCACCCACACCCAGGTGCTCGTTCACCCACACCCAGGTGCTCGTTCACCCACACCTAGGTGTATATACTCACACCGGTCTTTTGGCAAAATTTAAAACAGGAAAAGGTCTGTGGCAAAAACTTTTTCGGGGGGGTAATGTTGAAATGCTGGCTGAGGAATCTTGACCCCACCACCACACACCACACACCGAACACAGTGTCCCCGGGAGGAGGCTGCTGCCCAGGCGTGTTGCAGGGCTGTCCAAAATCTTGCATGTTCTCACCTCTGTTCCTGAGTCGTCAGACGAGTTCAAAGGTTATTCGTATCATGTTACGGACCTCGAGTCCATTGAGAGGCGAGATAACAGGTCACTCCACCCTCCCCCAGTGCCCTAAAAGCCTTTTTTTGCTAACC
This sequence comes from Panulirus ornatus, assembly GCF_036320965.1. Classification (NCBI taxonomy): domain Eukaryota; kingdom Metazoa; phylum Arthropoda; class Malacostraca; order Decapoda; family Palinuridae; genus Panulirus; species Panulirus ornatus. The sequence goes on from NC_092228.1 coordinate 10,722,723, forward strand.
CCAGGACGCTTCAACCTCCCCAGTGTCCAAAAGGGAAAGGCCCCCTTTATTTTTTTTTTTGGGCTTAACCCCCGGGGCCCCCCCCTTTTCCAAAAACCTTTTTTTTTCCCCGGGGTTTCCCCCCCCCTAAAAGCCTTTTATGCCAACCCCAGGACGCTTCGATCTCATTCATGCCCTTGTCTTTTTTGTTAACCCCAGTTAAAACAAGTCATACAATAAAATGCCACTAGACTTGAGCAGTGCGGGCGGAGTGGGGGGGAAAAAAACAACACACAGAGGGAGGAGGTCCTTACAAGAAACACAAATCCCTCCCTCCCCTCCATCTCCCAAGACACTCGCTGGCAACACGCGCTGGGCAGCTCCTCACCACGAGGACCGAGTGGCACGTGTGGGAAGCGAGAGGGAGGGATAGAGTGATCCAGCCGTCCGCACACAGCCCACGATACACGACACCTGAGGAGCGGTCGTGAGTGTGTGAGTGTGTGTGTGTGTGTGTGTCTCAAATTTCCTTGCCCCTCTGGCCATCACACCCGACCCTCGCTGAGCCTGCTTGCTTGCTTGCTTTCCTTCCTCCCTGCCAGCACCCCCCGCCCCCTCCTCTCCCAAGGGGGGGGGGAAACAAGAGTTGAAGTCATCGTCTTGTCATGTGTGGAGCGCAGGAAGGGGAGCTTGCGACGGTATAGAGAGAGAGAGAGAAAGAGAGAGAGAGAGAGAGAGAGAGAGAGAGAGAGAGAGAGAGAGAGAGAGAGAGAGAGAGAGAGAGAGAGAGAGAGAGGGGGGGGGGCCATGTACCACCATACCCCCAACACACACACACACACACACACACACACACACACACACACACACACACCCACCCGGTAGGAAACCACAAGACCAGCAGGTATGGTGACCAAGCGTTGCAAGCGATTCACCGCCGCAGAGGTAGACGCGCTGCGGCCACCACCTCCCCTGACATCGACGGAGAACCGTAACACAGGCTCACTGATGGCTGGTACAACAAGCAATACATGTATACTGCTTTATTCCCCTATGTTACCTGAGACGGCACGGGCTGGCAACTGAATGCCCTAATCAAGTCAGTCGGCCCTCAGCCAACTGATGGGTACCTGGCTTAGGCAGGGAGTGTGTGTGTTGTGTGTGTGTGTGTGTGTGTGTGTGTGTGTGTGTGTGTGTGTGTGTGTGTGTGTGTGTGTGTGTGTGTGTAAAGAAATGGTATACACTATACACAAGGTTATGAGACGGGGGCAAGATGAGCGTAAAACTCTCCCATAACACAAACGGTAATCACACACATACGTGGAGGGGCCCCTGCGAGTGCAGAACTCCCTCCCCCGTGCAATGAAAAAAGATAATCTCAAATGAGCACCTGCATCCACACACACACACACACACACACACACACACACACACACACACACCGGAAGACCAATATACACCAAGGAAACCACCAACCTCCTCCTCCTCCTCCTCCTCAGCCCGACACCTCCCGTTCACTACGTCAACAGCACTTGAACGGCTATCCCCTAAGACGCACCTCCGTCCAGACCAGTCCCGTGAACGCTCTTCCTTACACGCCATCCGTTGAACGCAGCTCTATATACTGAACGCAATTATTACCCACAGGCCATAAAACTGAGAGCAGCGCCTCAAAGTCCTTAAAATGAACGCACCTCCACACACAGGCCATCTAACTGAACGCAACTCCTCGCACGCCATCCCTCATCTCCCAGTCGGCACCAAACCCTTCTGCAGTTAACAAACCGGAGTCACCATCTGTCGTTCCTCAAGCACCTATTTCGTTCGTCCTTCAAACCACAGCCCATCCTAGCACCCAGCATGGGGGCAATTTCCGGCAAAGGTGGCAAAGAAAATAGAGACTTGAGTCCACTTCTCCGGGAGTATTTTTGTTCCCTACATCAGTAAGGCCGATCGAAGGCCATCATCATCTTCCGCCAGAGAATACGAAGTATTCGCTTGGATACCTCGCGTGTCTGCAGCCACACCAGAAACACGCATGGACTCTACATTTGACACAGTACCCGATACAGTCAGAGGCAGAAACGTGCCCTTAAAACACAGCTCTGGCGTCTCTCTCTCTCTCTCTCTCTCTCTCTCTCTCTCTCTCTCTCTCTCTCTCTCTCTCTCTCTCTCTCTCTCTCAGACCCTGTAGGTAAGGAGCATCATCCTGTCTGACGAACCACCCTAACCCCCCCTATGGGCGTCTGTCTTTGACATTTATATCCACCGACTACATTCGTGTTGCGAAACTATTCGAGAGTCATTCAGACATTACGTCATCCACGACGATAAAGCATACTACAGGATTTGAATAATACCTCAAGTTTCCTTTCGTCTGAAACAAGCATTCTGTAACCAGGGTACAGCGTGTGGTCACTTTGTTTCTGTGGTGGACGAAAGAACGTTGGATATCTTTTCTCCCTGCATAAAGTTGAGTCACTGTAGTCGATGCAGGTCTCAGCAAAGTCATACTTGAGTCACTGTAGATGTTGTGGGGTTCAGTACGTCATGACTGAGTCACTGTAGACGTTGTAGGTTTCATTAAGTCATGAGTGAGTCACGGTATATGTTGTAAGTCTCAGCGAGTCATACCTGAGTCACTGTAGACTCCACAAGTCATACGTGAGTCGTTGTAGATGCTGAAGGTCTCAGCAAGTCATGACTGAGTCACTGTAAATGCTGAAGGTCTCAGCAAGTCATGACTGAGTCACTGTAGATGCTGAAGGTCTCAGCAATTCATGACTGAGTCACTGTAGATGCTGAAGGTCTTAGCAAGTCATGACTGAGTCACTGTAGATGCTGAAGGTCTCAGCAAGTCATGACTGAGTCACTGTAGATGCTGAAGGTCTCAGCAAGTCATGACTGAGTCACTGTAGATGCTGAAGGTCTCAGCAAGTCATGACTGAGTCACTGTAGATGCTGAAGGTCTCAGCAAGTCATGACTGAGTCACTATACGAACGTTGTGGGTCTTGGCAAGTTATGGGCAGTGATACGAGTGCAAGCGAAGGCACCTCCACCCAGCTCTCTCTCTCTCTCTCTCTCTCTCTCTCTCTCTCTCTCTCTCTCTCTCTCTCTCTCTCTCTCTCTCTCTCCAAAATAAAAACTACCCACCCCTGCACAGAGCCAACCAGCAGGACGAACAACATACAAAAACAAACACAGGTTAACGCAAGCCCTAGAAAACCCATGCCCTACATACGAGACTTGACACACACACACACACACACACACACCTCGCGACCTACATAAACCCTGTTTTTCCTTTTTTTTTTTATTTCGTTCTCCGCTACTCGCCAAGCTGGGCAACACTGGAGCAGACATCAAAACAACACAGACGTCGAGGAGGAACCACCTGACGAACACTCCTGCTGCTTTTGTTGTTCTGCGGTAAACTGAAGCGACGTCCCCAACACAAGCGAATACATATATAAATATATATATATATATATATATATATAAATATATATATATATATATATATATAAATATATATATATATATATATATTTTTACACATATTTGCATCTCCCGCGTTAGCGAGGTAGCGCTAAAAACAGAGGACTGAACCTTTGAGGGAATATCCTCACTTAGCCCCTTCTCTGTTCCTTCTTTTGGAAAATCAAATATATATATATATATATATATATATATATATATATATATATATATATATATATATATATATATATACAAAGTTTTCAAAAAGAAAAAGCAATATACCACTGGTAAGACCTCGTCAGCACGGCTCAACGGTCACTAAGCAAACCTGGAGATGATGACCCCGACCTCTGACCTGACCCCCAAGGTTTCTAGGCGTCAAGGGCACCAAGCCGTCATACCTAAGGGTTGTGGAGTTATACTCAAGAGTCACATCGCCGTGCTCGTGAGGCCGTACCGTCGTGCTCAAGAAGCCGTAACCCTGTGCTCAAGAAGCCGTACCGTCGCGCTCGAGGCCAAACCGTTGTGCTCGAGGCCGTACCGTCGTGCTCAAGAAGCCGTAAGCCTGTGCTCAAGAAGCCGTACCGTCGCGCTCGAGGCCAAACCGTTGTGCTCGAGGCCGTACCGTCGTGTTCAAAGGGCCGTACCGTCGTGCTCGAGGCCAAACCGTTCTGCTCGAGGCCGTATCGTCGTGTTCAAAGGGCCGTACCGTCGTGCTAAAGAAGCCGTAACCCTGTGCTCAAGTAGCCGTACCGTCGTGCTCGAGGCCAAACCGTTCTGCTCGAGGCCGTACCGTCGTGTTCAAAGGGCCGTACCGTCGTGCTCCAAAGACTGTCCCGCCGTGCTCGAAAAGCCGCGTCCCTGTTCTGATGAAGCGGTACCGCCGAGCTAACGAGGCCATACCGTCGTGCTCCAAGGGCCGTGCTCGTCGTGCTGGAGGCCGTACCGTCGCGCTGGAGGCCGTACCGTCGTGCTGGAGGCCGTACCGTCGTGCTGGAGGCCGTACCGTCGCGCTGGAGGCCGTACCGTCGTGCTGGAGGCCGTACCGTCGTGCTGAGGGGGGGGGGGGGGTCGTGGTGCTCAAGGGTTTAAATGAGGACGACAGCCAGCGTCAGTTCCGGGTGTGGGCAGACTGAGGAATGGAAGGCATATGGCAGAGCCCACACGGGTGGGTGGCACCACCCGCCCACCGCTGGCCAACACTGCAGGTAAATATTTAAACGACGTGTTTACCCTCATACCAACGACCAATTAAACACCTCAGCAAACGACAGCATAACACCCACCCACCCACCTACACACACACATACATATACATATACATACATACATATATATATATATATATATATATATATATATATATATATATATATATATATATATATATATATATATATATATTGGAAAGGATCACAATTTTGCGCGTGATTAAGATATTCCTATGAGTCCACGGGGAAAATGAAACACGATATATGGACTCATAGGAATGTATATATATATATATATATATATATATATATATATATATATATATATATAAAATAAGAGCTTGGGGTGACGCGAGTGTTAAGCTGTCTCCCAGTAAGATACTAGTAGTAATCACCCCACCCCCCCACACACACACACATACAACACGGCTGAAGGAAGCAAGTGCTGGTGAGTGCCTCCCTCCCTCTCTCACCTGCCTGCTCCACACATCCCACCAGAATCACGTTTGCCATGACAATCCTGCCCCGCCGTGCGTGTACACTGGGTCGGAACGGGCCCTTGGAGGTGAAATTATATATATATATATATATATATATATATATATATATATATATATATATATATATATATATATATATATATATATATATATATATTTCTTTTCTTTTTTCTTTCAAACTATTTGCCATTTCCCGCGTTAGCGAGGTAGCGTTAAGAACAGAGGACTGGGCCTTTGAGGGAATATCCTCACCTGGCCCCCTTCTCTGTTCCTTCTTTTGGAAAATTAAAAAAAAAAAACGAGAGGGGAGGATTTCCAGCCCCCCGCTCCCTTCCCTTTTAATCGCCTTCTACGACACGCAGGGAATACGTGGGAAGTATTCTTAATCCCCTATCCCCAGGGATTATATATATATATATATATATATATATATATATATATATATATATATATATATGTGTGTGTGTGTGTGTGTGTGTGTGTGTGTGTGTGTGTGTGTGTGTGTGTGTGTGTGTGTTATCTTGTGCACATTCAGTTTCTTATTTCACACGGCATACAAGCTGTTCCAGCTCTGTGGGTCAGAGTTCTGGGCCCAAGCAGCACCACGCGCTATACCAAAAAAACACGTCCTCTAACCCGGCAACATCTATCACCGCCACAGACTCCCGACTTACACCGTCAACTGCAGAGAGACACGACCACATCGGAGTGTACACTGCACGCAATACTACGAACTAACTAATGGACAGAACGAATACGGGTGAAGACCGGCATCAAACCACAACAATCTCTGTTATAACCACAACACAAAAGACTTGTGAACAGAAGTACAGACAGAGAACTACATCAAGTCGACTTAAAACTTATGTTGCCGTATATAAAAGTTCGACGCGAAAACGTACACTGTATCACTTTCAGCGCCGAAAACTCACTGCCACTTTGTACTGGGTCATCACCACCACCGCCACTCCCTCCTCAGAGGCACGTCCAGCGAAACCAATCTGCATAACGACCGGCTATTAAAGAACCCGACCACCCCACCCCAGGCGGTGGGACCTGGCCGACCGACCGACCGACCGACCGCCCGGCGCTCCGCAACGCAGATGTAACCAGGAAAGAGTGGGCGGTGTGTGAATCATGCCCGACCTCTCTCTCTCTCTCTCTCTCTCTCTCTCTCTCTCTCTCTCTGTGTGTGTGTGTGTATGTGTGTGTGTGTGTGTGTGTGTGTGTCTCTGCGCGCGTCACTGACGTAGCCTTCCCTGGATCTCATTCGTCAAGCACTTTAAGAGGCAAACCCAACCACGTAAATATTGACACTGATAGGGTGTGTACCACGGTCCTCCCCCCCCTCACCCGACCCGAGAGGGAGGGTACCCAGCTGTGTGACAAGAATGGATGGAAAGAGAGAAGGTAGGGAAGATGGAGACAGGAAGTGAGGGAGTGGGCGAAACGGAAAGAAGGAAGGAAGGAAGGAAGGATCATGTATCATCACAGCTGTGTACACAGTGCAGCCTTCCGAGACATATAACTCCTGCTGGCCATCCACAGCAGCTGACCACCCATAACAACTGACCATCCACAAAACAGCTGACCAACCACAACAGCTGACCATCCACACAACAGCTGATCATCCACAACAACTGCTGACCATCCATAACAGCTGACCATTCACAACAACTGACCATCCACAACAACTGCTGACCAACCACAAAAGCTGACCAACCACAGCAGCTGACCAACCACAACGACTGACCATCCATAACAGCTGACCAACCGCAACAGCTGACCATCCACAACAACTGACCATCCATAACAGCTGACCATCCACAACTGCTGACCATCCCTACCAACAGACCAACCACAACAGCTGACTATCCATAACAGCTGACCATCCACACAACAGCTGGCCATCCATAACTGCCTGCTATCCACACATTCGTGCCCTGAGACAACAGCAACCCATCGACATATTTGCTGACGACATTAAAATCCTGCTGGGTTGTTGAACGCTGCATCAAACAACCGTGTGAGAAAATATCTGAGGGTTTTCCTAGCGCGCACGCGCACACACACACACACACACACACACACACACACACACACACACGGAGTAAGTAGCAGGAAGGTACAGAGAGACGTGGAATTATATAAAAATAAAAAAGAAGACATACGAATACTCCCGGGGTTGGGGGTTTTTTTTTTTTTTTCCCCCCCCCCAAGCCTTCCCTTTAAAAACAAAAAATTTTTTAAAAAAACCCCCCGGGGAAAATTGGGGGGGGGGGGGCCCCCCCCCCCAAAAAAAGGGGGCCCCGGGGGAAAAATTTTTGGGGGGGGGGGGGGGGGTTTTTTTAAAACCCAAAAAAAGGGGGAAAAAATTTTTTTCCAAAAAACATTCCCCCAAAAAAAACCCCCCCAAAAAAACCCAAAACCCCCAAAACCCCTAAATTTTTTGGGGGGGGGGGAAAAATTTTTTTCCCCCCGGGGAAAAAAAAAAAAATTTTTTTTTTTTTAAAAAAAAAAATGGAAACCAAAAAAAAAAATCCAAAAAGGGGGCCACCCTAACCCCCCCAAACCGCCCATTTTTTTAAAAAAAAAAAATTTTTTTTCCCCCCCCCCTTTTTAAAAAACCCCCCCAAAAAACCAAAAAAAAAAAAAAACCCCCCCCTTTTTTCCCCCTTTCCCCCCCCCCCCCCTTTGGGGGGGAAAAAATTTTGGGGGTGGGGGGGGGGGGGGGCCACCCCCGGGGGAAAAAAAAGGGGGGGTTTTTGGGGGCCACCCCCCCCCCCCCCAAAAAAACCCCCCGGGGGGGGAAAAAAAAAAACGTGGTTAAAAATAAAAAAAAACCAAAACCCCGGGGGGGCCCCCGGGGGGTGCCTTTTTGGAAAAAAAAAATTTTTTTAAAAAAAAGGGAATTTTTTTAAAAATTTTGGGTTGGGGGGGGGTTTTCCCGCCAAAAAACCCCCGGGGGGGAAAAAGGCCCCCCCCCCAAAAACCCCCAAAAAAAGGGGGGTTTTGGCCAAGGGGCCCGTTTTTTTAAAAAAATTTTTTCCCCAAAAAAGGGTTAGTAGGGGGGGTTTGGGTGGGGGGGGGGGAAAGGGGGTTTTTTTTTTGGGGGGGGGTTTGGGGTTTTGGGGGTGGGGGTTTTTTTTGGGGTTTTTTTTGGGGGGTTTTTTTTTTTTTTTTTTTTTTTTTTTAAAAAAAAAAAAAAAAAAAAAAAAACCCAACCCCCCCCCAAAAAAACCCCCCCCCCCCCCCCCCCCGGGGGGGGAAAAATTTTTTTTTAAAAAAAGGGGGGGGTTTTTTTAAAACGGGGCCCCCCCCCCTTTTTAAAACCCCCCCAAAAAACCCCCCAAAACCCTTTCCCGCCCCCCTTTTTTTTTTTTCCCCCCCCCCGGGGGAAAACCCCCCCCAAAAGGGGGCCCCCCCCAAAAAAAGGGGGAAAAGGCGGGGGGAAAAAGGGAAAAAAAAAAAAAAAAAAAAAAAAATTTTAAAAAAAAAAAAAAAGGGGGGGGGGGGTTTTTTTAACCACCCCCCCTTCCCCCCCAAAGCCTTTTTAAAGGTTGGGGGGGGAAAAAAAAAAAAAAAAACCCCCCCCCTTAAATTCCTTTTTTTTTTTAAAAATTTTTTTTTCCCCCCTTTTTTTTCCCCCCCCCCCCCTTCCCCCAAAAACCCCCCCCCTTTCCCCCCCCTTTTTTTTTTTCCCCCTCCCCCGGGGGCCCCCCCTTTCCCCCCCCCTTCCCCCCCTTTCCCCAAAACCCCCCCCCCAAAACCCCTTTTTTTTTGGGTTTTTTCCCCCCAAAACCCAAAAAAAAAGGAAAACCCCCGGGGCCAAAACCCCCCCAAAACCCCCCCCAAAAAAAAACCCCCCCCCCAACACACACACCCAAAACCCAAAAACCCCCTTTTTTTAAAAAAAAATTTTTTTTTTTTCCCCCCCCAAAAAAAAATCCTTTTTTTCCCCCCCCCACACACACACAAAAAAATTTAAAAAAACCCCCCAAAAAGGAAGGGTCTTGGCTCTTGGCATCAAAAAGTGGTTTACAGACACGAGAGCGCGCGTCACTGGACCAATAACCCAAATTTGTGATAAATATGCGAAGGCCGAAGAGCCACTAACTAATAACTGTTGGGATATGACAAGTCACAGGCTCACGAACAGGTGACCTCAACCGCTCAAAATCTGATAACAGGTCACACAACGTCTAAGCAGTATGTGCTGCAAACGAGGGAGAGAGAGAGAGAGAAAAAAAAAAAAAACAGGCTGCAATACCCCGTTCTTGTTTTCTGATAATTGGTTTCAGAACTCGTAATGTGGAAGTGCTAGCAACATAACAGGTTCTACACCACCGTCCAATTTAATTGCTACATAATAACAACGTCACAGAACCACTACCCAGTGATTCTGTGTGTGACAAAAGGTCACACAACCACTACACTATGAGTGTTCAAGATATGATCATATTCTATCAGGCTCTGAACCACTCATCAATAATTCCGGTACGAAAATGAGCTAAAAACTTGATCATCGGTAACTTATGAAGGTAAGCTACAGAGTCATTAACCAGTAACGTCTGTAAGACACTGAGCCATGAAAACCATTAACCCAAAAGTGTCAACATAATGTTTTCTTGTATAACAGCTGGGCTGGGGTGAGAAATAAGATGGGAGAAGGTTAACTTACGAGAGAAGCGAGAGGCTGGGTTGGATGACTTACTTCTGACCCTTGGGGATGACCACTGGGGCGTAGTCTGGGTCGTAGAACTCATCGAGGTCCTCCTGAGCGGCAGGCTCAGCGGAGATGGCGGTCCTCTTGACCCTGGCCTCGGCGCCCTCGCTGACGCCCTCGATGACGTTGAGGTGCTTGGCGGGCAGCACGAAGAGCCGGTCGTTCTGGAGGCTGTTGCGGTTGTGGTGCTCGCTGTTGTTGTTGCGGAGAGTGACGGTGCGGAGGGAGAGGCGCCCCTGCAGGGAGTGCGGCCGGTGGCCCGTGGGTGGTGGCAACACCGAGCGAAGCTTGTCTAGCTGGGTGTTCAGGGAGGCGATGGTGGCGTCCCTCTCGCGCAGGTCCTCCTCGAGTTTCTTGATGGCGCTGTCTTTCACGGCCAGGGTCTCTAAGGCGGTGGCCAGGGCCGCCTGCGTGTCGCGCAGGGAGGCGCGCCCCTTGGCGGAGTTGCTCAGACCCATCGGCGGCGCACGACTACTACTGCTGCTGCTGCCGCTGCCCTCGCCGCCACCCCCTCGACTCTTAAACCACTTCTGCATTACGCAACTCTCTCAGAGCACCATCATCACTGTGCCCGGGGAAAAACAACATGGGGCGTCGCGGGAGCAGGACACAGGCCCGTCAGGCGAACCGCAGGCAGGCCGCAACCAACAAGCCCCGTCGCCAGGAGCCGCCGCTGCACCGACCACGGGTCCCCGCACGTGGAACTCACAATTGCCACCGCTGGTGGTGTGGGTTCGTCGTCGGCTTCGTCAGCAGGGCATCACCTGCACCCGCAGCACAGCGGGGGACTCGTGCAGACCAATAGGGCGTTCGTTCTCTGTCCACTCCACCATAATACTACATGTCTCGCTTGTAACCCTCACCAACACTGCAGTTGATTAATGCCACTGTACTGCACACAAAACATATGTATATCACTGGGTTGTACTTGACAACATGGGAGGGTGGAATGAGACCTTACGTAGTCAGACACGAACTATCAGCTCTCATAACTCTTTTACATGTTCAGCTCCTGAACAAGGAGTCACTCCAAATGCTAACACATAATATTTCTGGTGAAATGATATTTCATTAAGTTGCATGATGTTAACTAAAATACAATAATAATAACAATAATGAATTCATAACATGGCAACAAAATAAACGAGAAGTGGTAACACATAAATCAAAAACACGGTACAAGGAAGCACAGAAACCCTAGAAAACGATCGTGACTCTATGTAGGAAGCAGTGCAGGAAACCCCATGGACTGGCCTACCACAGGGCGAGCATCCCACACTAACACCTGACCACAGCGTGAGCGGCGCCCTCGCCCCCACCACCTGACTACCACCAACCACCTCACGCAGCACTGGCCGCGCTGACGCTAAAGCCCGCAAATGTAAACAAGCACTCGCGATCTTCCCTCCTTGAAGGTTGCCACAGCAACCTGAATGTCTCTACCACGAGTGTGACCACATCCAACCTCCCTCCCTCCCTCCCCCTTCACACACTACTACCACCCTCAACCCACCACCACCATCATCTTACAATCCCGTAAACCCACCACACACACACACACACACACACACACACACCACCACCACCACCACCATAGCGACCCACAAAACTGCGTCTTTAGGGGAAAAAATTACATCAATGATATAAATAAAAATTCACTCGGGAAGGATTACACTTCCAAAAAGTAATCTATTCCTTTTTTAATAAAAGTTCACTGGGGAAGGATTACACTTCCAAAAAGTAATCTATTCCTTTTTTAATAAAAGTTCACTAGGGAAGGATTACACTTCCAAAACGTAATCTATTCCTTTTTTAAATAAAAGTTCACTAGGGAAGGATTACACTTCCAAAAAGTAATCTATTCCTTTTTTAATAAAAGTTCACTAGGGAAGGACTACACTTCTAAAAAGTAATCTATTCCTTTTTTAATAAAAGTTCACTAGGGAAGGATTACACTTCCAAAAAGTAATTATTCCTTTTTTAATAAAAGTTCACTAGGGAAGGATTACACTTCTAATAAGTAATCTATTCCTTTTTTAATAAAAGTTCACTAGGGAAGGATTACACTTCCAAAAAGTAATCTATTCCTTTTTTAATAAAAGTTCACTAGGGAAGGATTACACTTCTAATAAGTAATCTATTCCTTTTTTAATAAAAGTTCACTAGGGAAGGATTACACTTCTAATAAGTAATCTATTCTTTCCCCGCCGCTCCATCTGAGAAACGGCACCGGAATGTTAAGTACGGGAGCACTTGTGGCAAGCACTTAGTTACTGGCGGCACTTTTGTAAGGTGGGGTGGGTAGGGTTCTGAGAGAGTGCCGTAAATAACACCGAGAGAGTAACACTGTGTGTGTGTGTGTGTGTGTGTGTGAGAGAGAGAGAGAGAGAGAGAGAGAGAGAGAGAGAGAGAGAGAGAGAGAGAGAGAGAGAGAGAGAGAGAGAGAGAGAGAGAGGAGACGGTGGGTTGGAAGGGAGAGGAGGAGACGGTGGGTTGGAAGGGAGAGGAGGAGACGGTGGGTTGGAAGTGAGCGGAGGAGGAGGAGGAGGAGGAGGAGGAGGGAACAGAACACTGTTGGGTCGGCCGGCCGGCGGCGGCCACACGCACCATCACACACCGCTGGCCGTGCGGCACACTCTGTTCTCAGTCAGAAGGCTGTCGCCAGGCAGAGCTCGGAAAGTACAACCCCCCTACCCATTCTCTCTCTCTCTCTCTCTCTCTCTCTCTCTCTCTCTCTCTCTCTCTCTCTCTCTCTCTCTCTCTCTCTCTCTCTCTCCAGCACACACACACACACACACTCTCTCATCCCCTCCCTCCACATCCACCACCAACCCCAATGGTGAGAAGGCATTTATAAAGTGCACTTAACTTTATCTCCCCGGCATTTAAGTCATTACGCAGTCAAAGCGAAGCAATTAGTTTTTTTTTTTTCTGTCATTCAAGACGAATACTGGGGAGGGAAAAAATATATATATACGAACTGAACGTTTCATTGTCAGCAAAATAGATCAGGCGAAAGAAAAATTGAGGCGAGGGAGGAGGGAGGAAGAATGAGGGTGTGCGTGGTGTGCAAATAGGTCTTTCATCACTAGGAGAATGGGTCACTCGTTTTCTTTCTTTTTCTTATATCATTTCCCAGAGG
>NC_092228.1:10740761-10758261 GCF_036320965.1 Panulirus ornatus
CAAACATCTTTCCTTATCCTTCACTTGGGCTCCTTTCCCCACTACGTTCTTTCCCTGTCAACGTTCGCTCCTCACGTTTGGACTCTCATAAATATTCCCCCAACACACAACACCTATACCTCACTGTTGATGTCTCCTAAACTATCCTTCCCCCCCCCCTCACCAAATGCCGTCTTTCTCTCTTGACCACAGTCGACCAACCGTCCCTCGCTATTCCTTAGCCCTCACACCAATCCTTCCCCTGCCAACACAGCCGTCCTTATATCTCACCCACAGTCCACCGTCCCACACTACTCCTTGGCCCGCATCTCATCCTCTTCCCTCCCCAGGACCAGTCCTTCTATCCATCGTAACCACAGTCGACCATCCCTCACCATTCCTCCCCTCTACCCAACACACACCCGTCCTTCTCTCCTAACCACCGTCGTCTGCCCCACACACCACTCCTCTCAAGCACGCGCATCCTGTGAGTCTTTTATTTTTCTTCTCTTTTTCCCAGCCACAGTGTCACTTAAGCCGCACGATCAGGGTTCCCTCGGGCAATCGGGGGGCCTCCCTCGGCCAATCAGGGGCTCCTTCGGCCAATCAGGGAGGCTCTCCCTGGGAGGGCGCGGGGTGCGTGGACCACAAAGAACGGCGGCCACCTACGACCATTACATCACCACCAAAAGAAAGAATCCAGTAAATCAACCTCCTTTTTCTCCTCCCCCCTTAAAATCTCCGACCCCCGGGCGCGATAGTGAGGAGACACAGGGCAGGAGACACTGACTGTCTCTGTCTCTCTATCACCCCCCCAACAGTCAGGGTACCAGCATGAGCCTTGTCATGCACTTGAGCTCAACACGCCTCTCCGTCGTCAAACTCGAACCGAGACGTCGCGAGTCACGGAGCCCAGCCTTAACGGTCGGCCACCCAACCCCCGTTTAATAAACCCGGGTCAGACAATATGACTCTGGAGGGAGGGAGGGAGGGAGGGAAGGAGGGAGAGATGATGGGGTGGACGGCGTGGACAGCGACGCTGAGATTAAAAGAAACCGACTGATCATCTTCCAGCAGCCCGAGGTGTCACAGCCACCGCCACCACACTAGTGGCCATCAACGCGTCCGATAGCGTTATACCCACGGCGGACGACGAGCGTAAAAAGGCATTTATGAACTGGTGGGGGGGTAGCATGAGCACTCACTGCAGACACTGAATATTTATATATAAACACGCTGCCGCTAAACAGTGGCTAATTATTGTCCAACTCAATAACAGTGTCCCCTCTGTGGCGGCCTTCGCGCTAGAGCCATTTAAATCGAAATCGGATTCTGATTATTTTTTACGCCAGCCCCCTCCAGTAACAGAGTAGATGCCCTGTTATCAGGCTGGGTAAACAGCGCCAGCTGAGTATTAACAACACGCTGACGTCACGCGTCCAACGGGCTTTTAATAAAGTCGGCTTCTATATTAGGGCTAATGAAGGCACTTTCACAACCCCCACAGCCACAACACACCACGGGCGACCCGCTGCGCTCAGACAGAGTCATGCGTAGGAAAACGGATGAACGAACACTCACCACAACAGTTATTAAAAGACACACACACCCACACACACACACACACACAGAGGTAAACCCAAAGTCAAGACCCTTCAGCAGGGGTACTCTGCCCTTAAGTTCGACCCTACGAGCAAATAGCAAGATATTTCTGCCCAGCTGTGTATGAGACGGTGACACACTAGAGGAGGGGTGGGGTGTTAGCCGGGGTGTGGGGAGAGAAGGGGGAGCGAGGGGAGGAGGAGGGGGGGTGGGAGGGGAAGAGAGGGGGAGTTATAGGATCCGCAAAGGGAGGGAGGGGATGATGTGGGGAGAGGGAAGGAGGTGAGTGCGTATGGGTGTGCGAGGTGCAGAAGACGATACGTTCCCTGTGCCAACGGCGCACGATCTGTCGGTACGACGGTGCGATCCATGAGCAGTACGTTCCTTGAGCAAACGGAGCACGATCTTTAGGTACGACGGTACGATCCATGATCCCGACGGTACGTTCCCTGAGCAAACGGAGCACGATCTTTAGGAACGACGGTACGATTCATGATCCCGACGGTACGTTCCCTGAGCAAACGGAGCACGATCTTTAGGAAGGACGGCACGATCCATGAGCCCAACGGTGCCGTTCCCTGTGCCAACGGCGCACGACCTTCAGCCAGCGGGCCTCCCGGGAGAGACGACCTCCTTCAAGTACGACGGTTCTCGACCCCTGGGCACGATGGCCTTGCCTCTGGCCCGATCCTTAAGCGTCAGGTCAAGGCCCCAAGGTCACCATAACCAAGGGCAAGGTTAACATCGTGCTCAAGGGCCTAACGTTGGGGGAGGTCAACACACATGAACAGACCAATACAGTGTCCACCAGAGGGTCAACACACATGCTGCTGTAAATGAGAGAGAGAGAGAGAGAGAGAGAGAGAGAGAGAGAGAGAGAGAGAGAGAGAGAGAGAGAGAGAGAGAAATACGTAACCACATTTACTACGTATCATATAAAAAGGGGAGTATCACATATATATAAAAAAATGAAGAATCAAATACATAAAAAGGGAGAATTACACACACACACACACACACACACACACACACACACATACACACACACACACACACACACACACACACACATATAACAAAATAATAATCCGTGGCAAAATCCCATGTTCTCATGTCACGATATAAATGAGTCAGAATTACCCCGATCCCACAGTACACTCGATCACTTTACAATATATCATCATCATGCAGGTCCTCCTCCTCCTCCTCCTCCTCTAACCCGATCCTTCAACATTTGGTCAAACCCAGTGTCAGTTATCGTCGAGGTGGACGCCATTGTCTGCACCTACCTCACTCCCCCTACACCCCAGAGTGATAGACAGTACCAGCAGCAGAAAAAAAAACTCACTACACCCACACCCACACACACCCGGCAACACTGGCTTCAACAGATCGCACCCATTACGTACCTATGGAGCCTCCCCAAGCACCCATCTTGTACCTATAGTACTACGTACCACCACGCCACCACACACGTATTCCGTACCAACCCCATCCACTCTGTATTCCCCATCCACACAGGCAACTTATCCTGTACCCAGCCCATTATGTGCTGGCCATCCACACATGCACCTATCCTATACCCATCCCATCATCTATTCCCCATCCACATATCTCTCCTATTCCTAGTACGTTATTTACACACACACACACACCCCATCCACGCGCTATCCTACATCTACTTCATTATGTGCTACCCATCTACACACCCATGAAATACATCCACCTCATCATGTGCTCCCCATCCACACACCCATCCTCTACCCACCCCATCATGGGCTCCCCATCCATACACCCAAAGCTATGCCTATCCTCCTCCCCCCTCATTTCGTACTCTCCCCCTCCTAAAACACCCATCCAGTGCCCACCTCCCTATTACAACTCCCCTCCACACACCCGTTCCATCATCTCCCTCAACGTCCGACTATTCCATACCCCACACCCACCTTCCATGCTTCCGTTGCCTCCCGACCCACCCTGCTGGCTTCTAGTCTCCTGTTCCATTTCACTTGTTTCCTTTCCTCCTCGCCTCTCCCGTTACTCGTCTATAATTCCCTCCTCCTCCTCCTCCCTCATCTCCGGCGCCCGGTACCTTGCCTACCTCCCTGTACCGCTCCCGCCGCCACCACCACCATCATCTCCAGGCAGGCCACTTACACCCCGACCCTCCACACCCTCCTCTACCTGATACTTGATGCCTCGTCCTCCTGTGGGTTGCTGCTTGAACTCTGGGGAACCTATTGCCCACTCCCGAGATACCTCAAGAAGTATACCATCTCCCCCAGGCACTATCTGAGGAACCTGCTTCCCTCACCTCGGATAACTCCAGAAACACCAACTTCGCCAGACAAACCCCGGAAGTGCCTTCCGCCCACTCACACACACAAACCCCCGAGACAAATCTCAATTCCCCTCCCCAGAAAACCCAAAACTACTTTCCATCACTTCCCCTGATATAACCCCAGACAAACCATCCACCCCCCTTTACAACCCCATACAAACCTACTCATTCCCCGATGAAAATCCCCACAGAAATCCCAAACTCGCATCCCCATACAACCCCAAATAAACCTTCATACCCTACGGAAAAAGAACGCTCTCTTTTCAACGTAAACTTTCCAGGCCAAACTAACATCCGTGTTCGTATGAAATATTTTTCCCTGTTATGACAACAAATCTCCCGTGTGTAAAGAACCGTATTCTCGACATGACGTGTTCACTCAAAAGGCCTACCACTACCTTATTCCCTATGGGTCGGACACCACCGTATTCTCCCTATAAGACAGACCATCCACGTATTCCCTTAAGGTAGAAAACACTCTCGCATTCCCTCAGGTCCTGTAATTGTCATATTCACTCAAAAGTCCAACATCACTATGCACTCAAAACGGTCAGTGTGCTCTGTGCACTCCAGTCAGAGGACCGTTATAATCTCAATATCAAAGAGCACTATACACACAATGACCATAAAAAGTTTGTATATATATATATATATATATATATATATATATATATATATATATATATATATATATATATATATATATATATATATATATAAGGTACGATAGAATGATAGATATAGACAGACAGACAGACAGATAGACAGATGTACACTCCCCGTGCCCTTCGAAAGCACGTGTGGCGGGAGAGAGAGGGAGGGAGGGAGGGAGGGAGGGAAGGGAGGTGAGAGGTTCGAAACCGAGCACCGCAGATGACGTGATGACACCCCAGCCAATCCCGGCACAATGTATCCATTACTCAAGAAACATGAGAGGCGGTCCTCGTCTGCACCACGGAGACCCACCTCCCTCGTCTGCACCGCCGAGACCCACGTCCCTCGTCTGCACCGCCGAGACCCACCTCCCTCGTCTGCACCGCCGAGACCCACCTCCCTCGTCTGCACCGCCGAGACCCACCTCCCTCGTCTGCACCGCGGAGACCCACGTCCCTCGTCTGCTCCGCGGAGACCCACGTCATTCGTCCCTCCTCATACCTCAATTTTTTTTTCTGAATGTCTATATAAACGAAAAAAAATAATGATCGAATCAAATTTAAGGTACTTATGATATTTCTTTTTTTACAGTACAATCATTAACCAACTGCATTGTCGTTACATGAAACTATATAAACTAACGGATACCTAACGAACGGAGGGAGTAACGTAATACAAAAAGGGGACACTTAACGAGAGAATACATTAACGATACGACAATATCGGATGCTTAACGAATGGAGGAAGTAACGAAGTACACAGTATTGCAGGATACCCAACGAATGGCGAAAAATGACAAGATATCAAAGTAACGGTTACGTACCGAACGGATGGGTTAACGAAATAATGTAACGGGTGATACCTAACGAATGGACGGAGTAACGAATTATGACAGCGTATACCTAACGAACGGACAAGGTAACCAAAAAATTCGTAACAGGCGATACCTAACGAATGATGTGAGTAACGAAACTTCATAACAGCGGAACCAAACAAATGGGCAGAACATCGACTTAACGAATGTACACAGTCAGGAACTATAACAAATAACGGAAGAGAGTAACGAAATATAACAGCGAATACCTAACGAACCGACGAACTCAACTAAATATACCGTCATATCAACGAATACCTAACGAACGGATAATCGTAACATTACAACGAAAAACGAAAACCCCAGTTAAACACAGTGGACAGCACATCCTAATCAAAACCCGGCTGCTTGAACCAGCGTTCCCGAAACACCGTAACTACGGCATACCATCGCAACGAAAATAATAAGCGATATTGCTCTTACAACGATAATGTAACGTGACTTTAAATCACTGATAGTTCCACGTCGCAAAATCGGGTTGGCAACTGAAGCAACACTTCCTCCATCTTTCCCTTCCCAATTTTTTTGGAAATGTTTGGGAGACTATTGAGCAACCCCGAGGGTCGAACCCGCCTCTCCTCAAGGCCAGCAGAAGAACCTCCTCCTCCGCTCCGCTCTGTAAACACGGTCTTGGTCACACGAACTGTGAATACTTCAAATAACTCAGCAATAATATCTCTAGAAAAAAAAACTAACTCCTTATTCAACATCTGCCTAAAACTACACCCCTATTTCAAAAACTATTTGAAAAAAAAAAGCCTATAAAACTACTTTAGTTTTCCCAATAACTTACTTGACAAAAAAATATATATATATAACTGCAAACACACAGGCCCTAATTTCAACAATGTGTGATCAAAGCTTACCCATGGACGAAGACACGTCTACCTCAGCTAATGATAAAGTTCTCAATATACCTGCGTACTACTGCTACTTCTACGACTACTACTACGATTACGACTACTACTACTACTACTACTACTACTACTACTACTACTACTACTACTACTACTACTTCTACTACTACTACTACTACGATTACGACTACTACTACTACTACTTCTACTACTACGATTACGACTACTACTACTACTACTACTTCTACGACTACTACTACGATTACGACGACTACTACTACTACTACTACTACTACTACTACTACTACTACTACTACTTCTACTACTACTACTACGATTACGACTACTACTACTACTACTTCTACTACTACGACTACTACTACTACTACTACTACTACTACTACTACTACTACTACTACTACTACTTCTACGACTACTACTACTACTGCGACGACTACTACTACTACTATATAAAACACACTACAGGAAGAATTACTAACAATATACCTGTTAACGACTCACGACCCTGAACCTAAACTTACACGCCGAGCGAGCCCCTGAAAAGAACCAAAGAGGGACGGGACGGGGCGGGGCGGGGGGGCTTCAGCAGAGAATTGATTGTGGGTTATCATTCAGTTCAACTTACTGGGGACACAAGAGGAGGAGTGTAATCAGGACTGGCCCAGTGCCATTAGTCACGGGGTGAGTGCCTGGTGTACCAACGTAAACAGTGCTCTGGGGGCTTATGGCGAGAGAGAGAGAGAGAGAGAGAGAGAGAGAGAGAGAGAGAGAGAGAGAGAGAGAGAGAGAGAGAGAGAGAGAGAGAGAGAGAGAGAGAGAGAGAGAGAGAGAGAGAGAGAAATGCATGGATACACAGACCCAAGGTACTACAAGTGAGGTGATCTGACCTTAAAAAAAAATACCTTGCAGGACTAATATGGCTGAAGGAAAATTTTATGGGAGAGAGACATGCAATCACACACACACACACACACACACACACACACACACACACACACACACACACGGAAGAGCCAGCTAGGAGACGGCAGGACGAGCCATAAACATCCCATAACCAAACCAACAGTGTATTTTGTTCTACGGGCACATCAGAGGAATGTGGCGAACACACAACAAAAGGAAGATTCACGTGTTGTGTCTACGTCTCCCCTTCATCCCTTCTCCACAGGCAATGCAGGAACTACAAGCAGGTAGCGAGATTATAAAGGCTTGGCAACCTTCCTTTCAGCCAGGTATACCCAATTCATCGACAAGCCCTTGGGGTAGGGGGACGAACAGCTAGCTGGGGTGACTGTGGACCGACTGCCACGACGAGGACTCGAACCCAGGACCTCCCTCCCCCCTTTTTTTTTCAGGGACTCCGCAGAGTGGTGTGACCTCGAGCAAACGGAGTCCAGTTAACACCTAATAAACATCGAGAGAGAGAGAGAGAGAGAGAGAGAGAGAGAGAGAGAGAGAGAGAGAGAGAGAGAGAGAGAGAGAGAGAGAGAGTCGATTCAGAACGATAAGGCATCAACCTACTGAGTGCATCACTTAAATTTTCGCGTCAAAAGAATTAAGCGTTTCAAGGGTAGTTTCGCGAAAAAAAGAAAACGACCACATGAAATCGAAGAACGGGTTCTGATATGTCTTGACGTTCTCTCTGCTACTGACACAGAAAACGGCCGACAGGACACAAGGCTTTCTGAGAGGAGAATCACAGAAAATGGGTCCCACTCTGCTCATGAGCCTCTCCATCGCCTACTGCAGTTTAGGAAGACAATGTCGATGAAACAGTGACCCCATCGCTCAAGTATATATATCTTACACAACTAAATACATACAAAAAATAATAATTCTTTGGAAGTCTCTTATTTTCCTAAAAAAAAAGAAAAAAAGGAGGGGAGGTTACACGCATTATGGCAAGAGGAAAGGAGGGTTGTCCCTGGGCAGTGGGGGACTGAAATCCTCTTGAGCCCTACGATGCGACAACCCTTTTGGGGGTACGATGGCCTTGCCCTTGACCAGACCCTCAAGGGGCTAGGCCGTACTGTCGGAGTCGAGCGAGTTCAGCCGGAGCACATCAGGAAAACGCGCGCTGACGGTGTTCATGAGATCAAAGTCAACACAGTGGGAGAGCCAGGCCAGGCGATGAGAGGCCCGTCATCGCTCAAGTGGTTCGACAAGCCCGCGAGGCGGAAGGTCCGCGCAACGCAGGCGATCAGTTTGCCGGCACTCCCGTCCAGGGAGTACGCACTCGGCCCACGTCCGCTGGCGTCGTCCTTAAAAGTCCGTGCGTCGTCCGTACTTAGGTAGAGCCCAGAGTGTGTCTGTCCCTGTCGGTCACACATTTCTGTCCTTAATCAAGGTCCACTGGGGTTATCCGTCTTGAGGGTCTACACAGTGCTTCCGTTCGTCCTTGGCGTTCACGGCCTGTCCGGACGTGGCGTCCACAGCTCTGCCGTCATTCATTTCACGTCGGGTTAAGAAAAAAAATATGGACCTTTAACGGGCGAACTTCGACCCGCCTATCGCGACAAGCCTGAGTCATCGGTTACATATTGCACCACTAAAACTACACTAGTTCTCCCCCAATCACCATCATCATCAGCTCCAACATTGCCCCTTACCTTCGCCACCACTGAGCATCTGCACCACTACTATCTCCACCACTGCTTCCAACGACGCAACCATCGAACTATCACTCCTCCATTCCTGCGTGTATCATCGTTACTCCGCGGACACCATCGTTTTCACTACCCACCATGTCCCTCCTACGTGCTCCAACAACCCACATGCACCACCACTTCTACCCACCACCCAATTCTACCCCAGCACCACCTCCCTCCTCAACCTGCACCATCACAACCTCAAGTACTCCTTCCTCCTGCACCAATCCTCCTACTTGCATCACCAACCTCTCCGTCGTAACCACTTCACCACCATCTACCAACCTCAACCACCAACTACCTTCCGCTATACCAACAACTACCTGGGCCACCATACACTGAACCATCACCGATCTAAGCTACCATTTCCTCTGCCGTTTTGCCACTCATCACTGCCCGCCCCCCTTTCACAATCTCCTTCTCCACAATTCAGTCCACCTGGCCGTCCACAATCCTGCCATGGTATACCCAACTGCCACATCGCACTACACGAAAAGGTGAGCGAGTGCTAACGAACCATTTATTACCACAGGGTCTCCCCTGGTGTCCTGACCCGTGTGTTACACCCTGGGTAAAACCCACTCACCACCACCGCCACCACTGCCACACCGATAGCAACAACACTCCCCCATTGATACCACGGGACCCAGGTGTCCCCACCGACGACACGGCTTCGATTAAGGACTGACGCAGTGCACCTGTGGAGGCGTCAGTCACCGACCGAAGCACTGTACTTATCACCACATTACTTATGCACATCAAAGTAACCAGAGGGACTCCCAAGTTAATGAACTTGTACACGCACTAAACCGCATCAGTTCTATGCCGGCTCTGTGTATATCCCGTTAGCTCCTCAAGTCTGTCCAGCTGATGACGACTGCTTCCCCCTTCCAGGACGACCCTCGAGTCTGATGGCCACCACACCCGAGGGTCGTACCCATACGTTCAGTGGCTCAAAGTAGCACCACCACGGCTGCCCTGCACCCACACATCTCCCGGGCAACACACACTAATGGCACTATCTTCATCCACTGAAGAAACTTTTCACACTAATATTTTCTTTCTTTTTTTTTCGGGCCACGAGGGGCGGTCCTTCAGTCACGCACCTGAGTATTTGCTATTTCTGACCTCCCTACCTCCTGGAAGACCACTTTTGCCCCCTGGCCGCTGCAAGAGCACAGGGTTCGCGCGCGCGCATACACACACTGAGGCAAGTCAGGAGGGGAGGAGGGGCTGCTTGGCGCGACGTGCACCGCCGCCGGACCACTCTACCACACTGACAGCCTCAAACCTGCCCAGGCTACCTTACCCTCAGTGCCACACTCCACCTCTCACTCTCTCCCTCCCTCACTCACTCACAGGCACTCACATACACGTGTGTGTGTGTGTGTGTGTGTGTGTGTGTGTGTGTGTGTGTGTGTGTGTGTGTGTGTATATATATATATATATATATATATATATATATATATATATATATATATATATATATATATATATCTTTTCCATACATATTCGCCATTTCCCGCGTTAGCGAGGTAGCGTTAAGAACAGAGGACTGAGCCTTAGAAATATATATATATATATATATATATATATATATATATATATATATATATATATATATATATATATATATATATATAATCACACTCACAAATATACCCACACAGGCACATACATACTCAAATACAGAAGCAGACACACACACATACACACACACACACACACACACACACACACACACACACACACACTCACACATACACATCAATAAACAAAGACTTCAAAGCAGCCACTCTAGCTGCACCCGCTGGCATGCTAATATTTCTCCTAGGAAAAAAAAAAAAATTCCGCATGCCAATTATACTACAAATGCGCCTCCGTTCTAATCGAGAATCACGGTCGGGAATGTTGTTGGAGTGATACGAAGTAGGAGGGAAGGAGGGAGTGGGTGTGTGAGGGGGTGGGGTGGTGACGGAGGGAGGCCTTTGGGAGAGAGGGGCGCGCGGGCGGCGCCCACAATCTCAGTCTTGTAATGCGCTCGAGCCGGACGCCCCGGGGCAAGGTCCAACACAGTCCGTTTGTTTACCTTTGCCAGGGGCGCGGCACTCGGATAAACTGAGCGGCCAGGCCGGTAAACAATGTGTGCTTTCACCTGACTCGCAACACCACCACCATCTCCCCAAGACCCAAGGGGCCCATTCCCCCATCCCCCAACCTCCCCATCCTATATCCGTATACATAATGCCCCTCGGGGAATGCTGCCGATGACCACCACGACGTCCGCTAGTGGGGGAGTTGGGGGTTGGCAGCGGAGGGAGGAGTGAGGTGCGCTATCCCGTGGCCGGGTACGGTATGTCACTCAAGACGGCAATGCCACGGAGGGGAGCGCGGTGGGGATGTGTAATAACACTTGAGACGTATGTTACGACGGGAGGGTGTGACGTAAAGGGGGTTCCGTCATACGACGTGGGGTCACCGCAAGGGGTAAGGGCATGTTAGGGAAGAGAAGGAAGGTAGGTCACCCCAGGTCATCATCACTCCGGTCACTCCAGGGCAACTTAAGGGGAGGTGCATCACGACCCTCCTCTCTCCCCCCAGAGAACGTAAATGGCTAATTACGACACCTAAAGTGGGACAGTAAAGCAGATGATCAGCTGGTTGTACCAGGGGATGTCTACTGGTCACCCTTAGGGAGAGAGAGAAGTCAACCCTTACGGGACGTTCAGGAGTTAGGTCCACCCTGGGATCTGTATACACACAGGCAGGCCCGACCAGCCGACGTGGCATGCAAGACAGTCACTCCCTCAAACCACCAGCCACCACGGAGGCAGCGCCGCTCCTCCAAGCAAGAACGATGACCCTCCCGCTCATTCCTCTCTCGTCGCTACATCCGCGTCTACACACACACACACACACACACACACACACACACGTCTGGTAAGTGATAGCCAGCTTGTGGTAACTACGACGGGAGAATATGGTGGCGAGGTGGGGAACACAGTGTCGGTGGGCGCTTAAACAACACATGAGGACCTACAAACGAAGGGAATAATCACCATCGAACACGAGGCGAGAAAAAAGTTACAAGAAAATCCAGCTGTACACATGACTGGGGTTAGGAAGTGGAGAAGAGGTTGTAAGTGGGAAAAAAAAAGAAGAGGGGGAGGGAATAATATTCATTAAGGCTTAAAGGACCGAGATAAAGCTTGCAATGCTTACATGACATCTGGGTGTCACTACGAATCATAAGCCAATGCAAGTATCTAGTCTGATCATTAAGCATGACACTTGAGTACGACTACGTTACGAGCCTTGAGTACGACGGTATGACACTTGACTATGAAGTTACGACCCTTTTGCATACGACTTGACGACCCTTGGGTATAATGGCGTGACCTCTGACCCAAGAAGGTGTCGTACCGTCGGACACACAGGAGGTCTAAGTAGAGCAAACAAAATGTCATGACATAATTACTTACACGATATAAATGCTAATTCCTGTGACGTAAGGACTGAACAACAGGATATAAGACAAGAGTCATTTATGGAAGTAGTCTGCGCGCGCATGTGTGCGTGCGTGCGCGTATGTGTGTGTGTGTGTGTGTGTGTGTGTGTGTGTGTGTGTGTGTGTGTGAGAGAGAGAGAGAGAGAGAGAGAGAGAGAGAGAGAGAGAGAGAGAGAGAGAGAGAGAGAACTATATATTTCTTACACATCGAGGCTTTGGAACTCTCAACCCTCTCTCTTGTCTTTCCCACAGCAACTGTATACGACCTGGCAATTTTTGAAGGACAGGTTTTTCAATTTCCCCGGAAAATCTGTAAATATTCTACCTTGTCTCTTCTTTCTTTTTTCCCCCTTTCTTTAACCGCTTTTATTTCAAATAGGCCCTGCCTTGATGTGGACTTCTGTGCACACACACACACACACACACACACACACACACACACACACACACACACACACACACACACACAGCTCTAAGCCCATCATGAGTAATTAAATAAAACAAAAAAAAAAAATAAATAAAATTAACGTTTTGAGTTAGCGGGAAACACAGAAAACGAAACAGTGGGAAATCATCCAAAGAATATTCAGCTATACCTCGTAAATACGAAACCATAAAAGAAAACGGAAGGCGAGACTAGTCAAATACACAAAACAATTGTTCCACGAATAAAGTATTGGAGTCATACATCGAGGAAAAAAAGAAGATCTACAGAAAACATTCAATTAATAAAATAACATATGAAAAGTCATAATAAAACATCAGTTAATCAAATGTACTTAAAAAAATCATACGAGAAAAAATGTAACAGCTTTAATTAAAACATCAGTTAATTAAATGTATCTAAAATAATAATACGAGAAAAAATGTCGTAACAGCTATAATCAAAACATCAATTAATTAAATGTACTAAAAAAAATGAGAAAAAATGTCGTAACAGCTTTTTAAATTAAAACATCAGTTAATCAAACGTATCTTTAAAAAAATCATACGAGAAAAATGTAACATCTTTAATTAAAACATTTCTTTTTCTTCAAATCAACAGCTAAAAAATTTGAGACTCGTAGGCAGGAAGGTACCGGGCCAACACGACCTGGCGCGTCGCAGTGATGTGCTGGAGTTCCCGCCGCGCTACATGAGGGAGGAAGGAGGAGGTCTAGGGTCAGAGCGAGTGGCGTGTGTGTGTGTGTGTGTGTGTGTGTGTGTTCACACAAACGCATGCACACTCCGATCGTATTGGTATTTCCTCGAGTGTGATCCAGAGTGTGGGAGGGAGAAGGACTGCCGGGCCAGTGAGAGTGAGCGGGAGCCATCTCTTTCTTTTTTTTTTTTTCTAAACCAAACACACTAACATATTTTCTTCTTTTCTTTTCCTTTTGCTTTTTTTTTTCTCCCCTTTCTTGAAACTGGTGGCTGTCGGGGAACATTCATGTGATGTGACGTCTTCTCCTACATTACCGCCACTACCAGCTCTAACACTATGGGCGAATCGTCGCCACTACCACCACTTAAGGGCGAATCGTCGCCACTACCACCACCACTACTTAACGGCAAATCATCACCACTACCACCACTTAAGGGCGAATCGTCGCCACTACCACCACCACTACTTAAGGGCGAATCGTCGCCACTACCACCACTTAAGGGCGAATCGTCGCCACTACCACCACCACTACTTAAGGGCAAATCATCACCACTACCACCACTTAAGGGCGAATCGTCGTATCTACCACCATCGCTACTTAAGGGCAAATTATCACCACTACCACCACTTAAGGGCGAATCGTCGTATCTACCACCACCGCTACTTAAGGGCAAATCATCACCACTACCACCACTTAAGGGCGAATCGTTGCCACTACTACTACCACCACTTAAGGGCAAATCGTCGCCCCTACCAACACTACTACCACCACTTAAGGGCAAATCGTCGCCACTACCACCACCACTTAAGGCGGAATACTCGCCACTACCACTACCACCACCATCACTTAAGGGAGAATCACCGGACAACAATGCAGGGGAGACACACTCCACCCTGACCTTTCCAACAGGAGGGGCGTACGTTGTGGTGTTGCAAGGTAACGACACTTGACCAGTGCTGTGAGCAACCTCCTGACAAAGCAACTCTCTCTCTCTCTCTCTCTCTCTCTCTCTCTCTCTCTCTCTCTCTCTCTCTCTCTCTCTCTCTCTCTCTCTCGTCTGGGGTCGTCAACATACGATGCATTTGCACGTACAACTGTGCCACATCTCGGTATCAAAATCCCGAACGTTGCCACCGGAGGCGAGAGAGAGAGAGAGAGAGAGAGAGAGAGA
This sequence comes from Panulirus ornatus, assembly GCF_036320965.1. Lineage (NCBI taxonomy): Eukaryota > Metazoa > Arthropoda > Malacostraca > Decapoda > Palinuridae > Panulirus > Panulirus ornatus. The sequence continues at coordinate 10,755,562 of NC_092228.1, forward strand.
GAGAGAGAGAGAGAGAGAGAGAGAGAGAGAGAGAATCATTTCGCGTGCCTTAACTCTGATAACGACGAATGAAGACCATACAAAAAAATGCGACCATACGAAGGGGCTTCTTCTCCTCCTCCACTGAGGAAGTACTGGTGCCAAGCCAAACATTACATACTTATACTAATGACACGTTTTCTCCGGAAGGAAAAATATCCAGTCAAACGTTACTAGGTAATATATATAATCATAAATATACACAATCCGATGGGCTATTCCGATCGCTCCAAGTGTCACTAATTTGATAAATTCACGAGAGAGAGAGAGAGAGAGAGAGAGAGAGAGAGAGAGAGAGAGAGAGAGAGGGAGAGAACCTTCCACGACGGCTGAAAAATGTAAACATGGAACCGCTTACAAATAGAGGCGACGAGCACACCCGAGTCAACAAAACAACAAAAATTACTCCCATCTAAATGGAGTTCAGAAAAAAACAAAAGACGAAACACTTTTCAAAAGTTACTCGTAGAAGAAGAAAACGAATGAAAGGGCCTAAATATAAATAACTTCAATAAACACGTCTTGGGGAGAGGAGGCGTCGTCTCTCCGTCAGACGAGGTACGCACGAACTCGTACGCAAGGTCTAGTAACAAGAGAACATGCCCCACTGCAGCCAGACGCCCTTCCCTCTGCAAGGCACCTCAAATGTGACACAAGACATGAATGAAGCAGTGACACGCCAATGACAAAGTCACTGCTCGGTGAAATTATGACAGGCGAGTCACTGTTCAGTGTATCACTGACGTAATGAGACAGGAACACGTACGTGTCACTGCTCGAAGAACCAATAAAGAAAGTGATGGTAGTAGTAACTGTCACTGTCCAGTGAATTGGCCAACACCGTGACAGTGTCACTAGAGTCACTGTTCAGTGAAAGTAAGAAAACACATACCCGTCACTGCGCAATACACTGATGGAATATTGTGACATCCACCGTCTTCACTATTCACTTAAAGCGATGCGTTACCAAGCGATAATCCTCACTGCTGGTGGCTGAGGGAATGGATTCAGACGCTACAACCACAATTCTTCTCGCCACTGAACGACCAAGTTCCCCTCCACAGATGATTGACCGTAATACACTCGCCAAAAGAAAAAAAAAAGGAAAAAAGAAAATCCCCGGGGACGGGTGTAGCACCACACGTTAAATATCTGACAAACAGAGACTTAGCAGACGGCTATAAGGGAAGTAATGCCATGCATTCAACCCCCAACTCCTCTCCTCCCTCGTCCCTCCCTCCTTCCCACCTAACAACAACAGCAACAACAAGACAATTCTGTACCTTCGTCCTCATTACAAGCGGGTACAAAAACTTAACGTCAGGTTGACCACAAAGACAGACAGACACACATACTCACTCACTCACTCTGTCTCTCTCTCTCTCTCTCTCTCTCTCTCTCTCTCTCTCTCTCTCTCTCTCTCTCTATATATATATATATATATATATATATATATATATATATATATATATATATATATGTGTAGGAAGAACCTCAACTCTGAGGTCATTCCAAAAGTAAAAAAAAAAAAAGTGCTAAAAAAAAAACTATTTTCTTAAAAAGCGCAAAAGCGGGGGAACGGGCCTACGTAACTACATACCAACACCCCAAACACGACCATGAGACACTCAGAGGCTGCCACACGGTGCAGCGGTACCAGACCATGCCACACGGTGCAGCGGTACCAGACCAAACCGAGACTAAAGAGAGTCAAATAATAGGTGCGATCCTGCCCAACATGGTTTCAGATCCTGCTCTCACAATAACCCGATCAAGATAATAGAGTCCCAAAGGGTTCTTGAGGATAAGCAAAAGTCTTTATATAATCTACAGAGATTTCGCAAACCCTCTGTGAAATCTGATAATAGACGAGAGAGAGAGAGAGAGAGAGAGAGAGAGAGAGAGAGAGAGGAGAGCTATGGAGGCGAAGGACCTAAATAGGGCTGGTGGATCTGCAGTTTCATAATACCCAGATCCGCAAACGCGCCAGTAAATCGGGCACCATCTCGCGCCTCGGCCGTCATCATGACCCGTGGCTCCCATGTGACTGGGATCTGGTATCTACCTCTACACTCCCCGTAGTGACTGGTATCTGGTATCTACTCTACAATTCCAACCAGTCATAACCTGCTCCTTGCGTCCCCCGGTGAATGGTATATGGTAACTCTCCAGTCCACCCCCCTGGTGAGGTGGCATCTCTCTCTCACACTTCCGCGATCTCAGTGACGACTCGAGACAAACGCAACCGATAACACGAAGTCGTCAGTGGCCAACGACTGGCAAGATTATACCCACACCAGTCATGATGACTCCTTGACATCACCGTATGACACTGTCTATAACGATCAAGAACACACTGTGACCCAGGCTTTCGGAAAACAAGTGTCATTTATCGAGGCGAAATTAATGCTCCTTCACGAAGGAGGAGAAGAAGAAGGAGAAGAGGAAGACGACAAGCTCTCCATGTAACCCAACTACGTGCGAGATGGAGGTCCCAGACCTCTCTCCTCCTACCTACCCCCAACGAAAAGCCTCATCATTGGTCATCATCTTCATGCATGCACACAAGACCTAGCGAGAGTATTCCAATGTAATCTGGCAAGGCAGGGTTACCTTACTCCACGTTAATGAGCAGTGTAAATGACATAAAAAATACGCCAG
>NC_092228.1:10760761-10815761 GCF_036320965.1 Panulirus ornatus
CCCGGCCACCACAAGACTATCAGTGAACTCCCCCGCCCATCCACCCCCACCCACCCCTCACCCAACACACACACACACACACACACACACACACACACACGTATCAGCTGCCGGCACGTATCACAGCTGACAAATGTCAACAGAAATAGACTGGTGGTGACCCGGGCTTGCACTTGCATTCACGCTGTAAATAACACCAATATACAAAATGAAGACCAATCAGCGAAGACGATAAAATATAACGACACACGGAGAACATTTCTATTACACCGAAGAACAACCAACACATATATGGGATCCTGTGCGTGCGTACAATCAACAAACACACAGGAGCAGAGGCCGAGGAGAACGGTGGCCATGAATGACGACGTTCGAGTCAAAGAAAATGTTAGTTCAACAGAGGAACGCCAACTATCGTATGACTTAACGCCACAACTATGCCTCCGCTGGGCTTACGACGCGGATATTAAACGTGGATCACCAGTGACCAACTGCGCTTCGTTAATCTACCGTTAGGCTTATTCCCAACCCTCCAGAGCGAATGCAAAACAATTCATAAATCAACTGATTATTGAACATAACACACACTGCCGCTGAGGTGACCCAACAACACCCCTCCCTCAGCACATGTCTCACAAACCTATACGTAAGGATCTGCTGGGACAACATAATATCCTGTGTGTGTGTGTGTGTGTGTGTGTGTGTGTGTGTGTGTGTGTGTGTGTGTGTGTGTGTGTACCGAACACAGCAACACATTCGTTACAATGGCGAGGAAAAGTAACCGGGTATATCAGTGACGCATTCGGTAGGCACGTGCCGTTATCCGATGCCCTTTCTGAAACCACCTCAGCACCAAAGTCTCTCCTCGGGGCATTCAACTTGGTAACAATACATCATCCATCTATTTACGTTATCCCCGATAAGATAATGTACATAATTTAAACCTGGATTAAACAAGATCTAAGTACCGACAAAAGACAAAAGCTACACACACACACACACACACACACACACACACACACACACACACACACACACACACACACTCATCTCATCTTCCTCGTAATTCTAAAACATCTTAGTGTTTACAAAATCAAACCTTTCACGTCTTCTTGCTTCACCCACCTCCAACCCATATTCTCTTATTTCTACTTACTCCAAAATAGTACCACGACAATTACCACTTGTATTTTTGTTTCTCGATACTTCCCCATTCATGGTAATCCCTCTCCTTCCCTCGTCTTCCAAACAAGCTTCATCGCACTCGCAAGTTTACCGCCGTTACCCCCCTCCGCCGCCCGTTCTCAACTCACCACAAGCTAACTTTCCCGTTTTCTATATCTCGTACCCTGGCATAATTCTACGCATCGAAATTGGCAACTTTCACACACACACACACACACACACACACACACACACACACACACACACACACACACACACACACACACACACACACACTGTCTCCAAACTGAACTAATACGTATACTTAGCCCTAATCTCTTATGAGCTCACCTTATGTTTAGAGAGATCATCGGTGACTACGATGGAGTAGAAAACAGGAAGATGAACAGCAAAATACTAAGTACAGGGGCGCTGGCTGTCCTGCCCCAACTCTGAGACTAGGAACTTCTTAATGACACTGATGATATATAAATGGGCGGGCTACGGTGCAATGAACGAAGAAAAAAAAGCATCGCAAATAAAACTTTGCTGGGCAATGACACTACAGCAGAATCCGAACATCTGCAGCTCCTCCAAGTACAAGTTAACATAGAGTACAAGTTAATACAGAGTACAAGTTAATAGAGCACGTTAATACAAGTTAACACAGAGTACAAGTTAACACAGAGTACAAGTTAACACAGAGTACAAGTTAATACAGAGTACAAGTTAACATAGAGTACAAGTTAATACAGAGTACAAGTTAATAGAGCACGTTAATACAAGTTAACACAGAGTACAAGTTAACACAGAGTACAAGGTAACACAGAGTACAAGTTAATACAGAGTACAAGTTAACATAGAGTACAAGTTAACACAGAGTGCAAGTTAACATAGATCTAATGAGATACTGGTCGTATATGAGGCACAAACGAATTACAATGTAGATGAAAGTTGAACGCGGGGGTTGGAGAAAAATAAACTAGCGCAGGACACACAATAAATCGTTCAGCTTAAATGCGGTGATGGTTCGAACGACAAACGACCACGTTAAACATCTTTCGCATGTACATGATCCTCTGTATATATATCAACCCTGTTCACAACCTAACTACGTGCAAAAGCCCCCCCGATGTCAAAATCATTTTCATGTACTTTTTGCACTGTGTATGTAACATGGGCGGTGTCTTGTGTAATCTAAAAATCTATTTTGTATTCCATCTTTATCGTGTTTATGAGAACTTAATAATGACTATATGGTAACCAGAGGTGGCCATGTCAGAAGTGAGGTGGGGGAATGTTTTGGCGAGGGGAGAGACCAGAAGGGTTGGGTTGGCGACTGAGCCGGCCGGTGTGAGGTGAACGCTTTGGTAAGGACAGAGCGGCCGAGGGAGGGCCGGGTTAGGTAGGACTCCTGTTTTCTAACAAGATCTGGTTATTACACTTCTTTCTTTTGCCTTCCGCAAGTCGCTACATCTTGTACTGTTAAAGAGTTCGATCCGGCTGTGGTCATTTCTAGACTTGAAACCTTATTGATTGTAGGTCTTGTTCCTGTTCTGCATTCCAAAGGCACGTTCATGCGCATCCTGGTTCTTATACAGTGTGTAATGACCCTGACCTATGGCAAATGACGTGCCACTACCTCTGGTAAACATGTAAACAGTTTTTTTCATTCCTGTAAATCATTTAACTTTTGTCTGCCGTATATAATTTCCTTGAGTGTACTTTACACACTGCAAGTTTTCTTATGAACGAGTTGTGTGTGTGTGTGTGTGTGTGTGTGTGTTGTTGTTGTTGTTGTTGTTGTTGTTGTTGTTGTTGTTGTTTCATTACTGATTAGAGCGTTGTTGTGGCGAATCTTTAAATACACACACACACACACACACACACACACACACACACACACACACACACACACATACACACGACCACACCTAACAACCCGACCCTCACTCAGGCAGGTCGTAACAAGCCCTCCCAGCTGATGATGATGATATGAGAGGGAGAGGAGGAAGAGAAATGCGTAGTAATATTTCTGTCCAGGAATTTCCCAGGAATTCCACCTGCTGGGACACGCGCGAAGGGTCCAGCTACCGTCAGAGTGGGGAAACGCTACGACCTCTACGCCCTATCACTCTAAAGTGGGCGCGAATGGTACCGTGTTTGCAGACTTCACCAGCTCAACGTTTTGAACGCTCTGTTCGAGGATGCGCAGTGACTGCGCGTCATCCTTACCGAGGCGATGACAGACATTAACCCTCAACACCAGACACTGAGAGACAAGACAGAGACAGACGTAAGCGTAGTGATCCACTGCTTCACTAAAAACAGCGAGCTCCCCAATGGAGATAAGTCCAGACTCCTCTGGTATGGGGGAAAAAAGAGGGGGAAAAAAAAGGACAGACATGGACACCCATCATATCAGGTTCGCACAATGCTGAAGGGTAGTACTGTACAGGTGCCACAATGACTCCTCCCTCGAAGATCTATATAATGTCAGCCTCATTCACCCCACTTTGGGGTACTGCTCGCGCACATCTTACACCTCGCTTTTGGCCCCGGAACGGGACCAAAAGCCCCCATCTGTCTTTAGCTCTCCAGCTATCTACAAAATGCAACCCGTACAGCACCTCTCCCCGGTGATCACTGATCGATGGGTCTGTTGGACCCGGTAGCTGACATGCCTGCATATTAAGCGCAAGTGGTCTGGTTTTATTCCGGTAATGTGTGAATGCGGGTACGTATGTAGGGCTGGTGTAAATATAGATAAAAACAGTGTAGGCATGATGGCTGATGATTATTTTTTGGTTAAATACGTAGTAAAAGTTAAGATGAATATCCCTCTTTTTTTTTGTAAGTGTGGTATGACTGTTCTGGTTGTGCTACGAGAACTAGTAAGCAGGACTGAGACCAGAGTGATGAACTATGGCAAGAAAACATGAGGTAGCGACAAGGAGACTCGAAGTCTGTACACACGTACACACACGCAAGTATTTCCATGGACGACTTGCAGTCTCTTAACTTGCTGGTAAGGCTATTAAGTTTCGATGATTTCATAGCGAGCGACCCGTATCCAACCCTCGCGTTACAGGAGAAAGTTACGAAGGAATTCATACAACAACAGGCTTAAGTTCAACCTCTTTTCCACACCCAACACTTTATTTCTTCCAATCCCTTTGTTAAGCTGCTCCATCAGTCAGTCCCCTTGAGACCACACCGCTATCATCATCATCAGTTCCTCCGTCTCCTTCACTTCCTTCGGAAAGCCGCTGCGTCCCTCCTGCGTCAGGCGCTCGTCTATCCTGCCACCACCCCCTCCGTCAGCTCTCCTGTCATCTTACTTCCTCCCCACATTGTCTACCTCCCTTTCCCTCAGCGAAACTTCTCCAGAAAACCTCTGCATCAGCTCCAACATCAGCACTCCCCTCCTCAAACAGGTTCACCCACACCAATATACCTTTTCCAGCACTACGTGTAAACCCCCTTCGTCAACCAACACCCCCTTCCTCCCCCTTCCGTCAACCACTCCCGGCACCTCCTCGGTCAACCCGTGATCGAAGCCCTTTGCGTGTGTGACCCTACACGAGGTCATCCTTGCCCACATCCATCTCCGCGGCCCAGGGGAAACTCTCCGTGTTAGCATACGCTCCCGCTGGGACGCGACCCACTGCCGTTAATCATACCCTCCGTCGCTTGCCTCCCCCAACCCCACCTCCTCCCTACCAACAACCTGCATGGCGAGCCACAGCTCCGACGTCCGGTATTCCTCCATCCGCGAAGGAACTTGTGAGCTCTACGTTACGTGCGCTTTGCCCGTCGTTGGTGCGCGGCTCCCGCAGACCCCGGCCGGGTTTATACCGTAATAGCGTGCCTTAGGAGGTCATATGAGACCCATGGCCTGGCGTGTCCCCGGGTGATGGATGGTGACCTCCGCCACACGTTAAACCTCAGACTGGTCCTACATAACCCTCGCACCTCTTTGGTCCATGCCTGACCTAAAACTCCCACTACTGGTTTAATGTTTTTGTCTGGTATTCCTCTAGGATAAAACAAATTCCTGACGGAAATGAGGAGTAAAAAAAACTACCTCAGGCCCTCCGCAGGGCGGCCGAGGTGGGCTCTTGGTAAGGGCTGGCACACTACGGCCCTCTGCTGCAGCACCGCAGAGGAGGGGACTGACGGATCTTACGTGAGGAAGAGACTTAGAAAAATACTTATCACTATAAAATTTGTCTATTACTTATATTATCTGTTGTTTGGTTGCTTTTAGTATTAATACTTTTGAATTTCATCTCTCCGCTTCGACTATAGCACCCGTGAGCGGTACAATACGATCCTTGAGCAGTACAATATGATCCTTGAGCAGTACAATATGATCCTTGAGCAGTACAATACGATCCTTGAGCAGTACAATACGATCCTTGAGCAGTACAATACGATCCTTGAGCAGTACAATACGATCCTTGAGCAGTACAATATGATCCTTGAGCAGTACAATACGATCCTTGAGCAGTACAATACGATCCTTGAGCAGTATAATACGATCCTTGAGCAGTACAATACGATCCTTGAGCAGTACAATATGATCCTTGAGCAGTATAATACGATCCTTGAGCAGTACAATACGATCCTTGAGCAGTACAATATGATCCTTGAGCAGTATAATACGATCCTTGAGCAGTACAATACGATCCTTGAGCAGTACAATATGATCCTTGAGCAGTATAATACGATCCTTGAACAGTACAATACGATCCTTGAGCAGTACAATACGATCCTTGAGCAGTACTGTACGATCCTTGAGCAGTACTGTACGATCCTTTGAGTACGACGGTACGACCCTTTGAGTATGGCTGCCTGTCATCTGACCTAGCCCCCTTAAGAGTCAGGTCACCGCTCACACCATCAACATGCCCCACAGGGTTGTGTCGTCGCGTCGTGCTCAAGGGTCGCGCGCTCAGGGGATATGGTTAAATACATCTAGCTCCACCATGTCGGAGAGGTCAGTCAAGGAAGCAGCGTCTCTTGCACAATCCTAGCGGCACCTCCACCTCCTCCTGTATTACCCATCTCCTCCAATCAAATCATATGTCTTAAAATTCAACGTACCCGATCATATAATTTACGGCCCCCCAAAAAAACAATTACGACGGAACTCATCTGACGGTCCATTAAAGACCCTAATCACTTGTAAGTAGGCAATACCAACAACCTATTAAACTCCGCGCTACACACGGCTCTTATCAACGCTTCAACAGCTGCAGAAATCTAATAGCATACATCACACTTAACTCCATGTGCCAGACAGGTTTCACAAATCGTACTACTGCCTCAAGCAACCCACAACCACTACCACCACCAATCAGAATGCGGCTCACAGACCACCTGAAGAGCAAATACGTAGACAGGTTACAAGAAGTTTAGACCCCGACAGGATGGGGAGTCATATATCAACTTAATCATCAATAACCTTGTTCGTAACAATGACAAAAAAAAATAATTAACTTCAGAGGTGGGGGGTTTTATTCCTCTATCGTATTCATGGTAGGTCAGAGGTCTCTGGTAGGGACGGAGATGTTGCAGTCAGTGCTGTGCTTGGTGCCCGATGCGTCACCAAGATCCCTCATCGTGGGGGTGATGAGTACGGTCACCATCATCACCAACACCACATCCGTGACCGCTCCACCGAGCAACCCCCGCCAACTCTTTGCGTCCCGTTACATCAATCTTCCGAGGCCACACGTCACCAGTGGTGTGTCTCCGGTGTTTGGTCTAACGACGACCCAACGCGAGTCCCGGTGACTAATACCTCAGATCACCAACACGGGTCTTGGCGACCGTACGCCACCTCCGTCAGTGCTCACACGTAGGGCATAACATCCTACAGACTTTTTCACAACAGGTGATCACCGCGCCGCCTCTGTCCTGGTAACTGTCACGCAAGGTCACCAACACTTGTCCTTAGCAATGCCGGTCCCGGTCACCGTCCTGGGAACTCCGCACCGCCTATCACCAACACTGTCCGAATACTGCCGATCTCCAACACCGTCTCTATATGGCATATCTCCAACACCACTGGCCAAGCACTGACGAACCGATCACCAGCCAAAAAGAAAAAAAAAAATAAGTCCTACTGTTGCTTGCTTGTTCCCCACCAAACGCCCTCTTGGTCCGACTGCACACACCGCCTCACACCAACAACAATTGTCCTGGTGAGAGCATACGTGTGGCGGACCGGACCGTCACGGGTCACCACATCGCTGGCGAGGAACACACACACACAGATGACACGTGTACACAGATGACACACACCCCAGAGCGACTACTCTTCCTCTCGGCGACCCAGAGGACACGACTCGTCTACCAACCCCCCAAACGCACCAAAAATGATAGGTGTATCGTCCGTAATGGTGGCATATGCGGGCCATGGGGGGGCCCCCGGCCCTGCGAACTCCCCCCCCCCTTTTTTTTTTCCTATCACGTATAACGGCGGGTCTATGGCCTCTGTGTTAAATTGGTATTGGGGGTATGTGGGGGCGGAGGGGGAGGATGGGTAAAAGGAGGTAGCGGTGTTGGTGGAGTGGAAACGAGAAGAGAGAGAGGGAGTGTAGCGATGAAGAAGGAGGAGGAGGAAAAGGAGAAGGAGAGAGGGTGGAGGTAGGGGAGTAGAAAGTGAGGGTGGTGGAGCTGGAGTGCGAAGTGGATGGGTGATGCCGGAGAAGGTGGTATGGCAGATTATGGAGTGGGAAGGGAGCGGTACTGGAATGGGAATAGGGTAAGGGAGGGTACTGCAGCGGGACTGGATGAGGAGGATGATTTAAGGGAAAGAACGTGTCTAAGGAAGAGAGGTCATTAGAGGAACGTGGAACGCTAAGAGAGAGAGGACCTGATCACTGTAAGGAATCGTTGAAAACAGGAAGTCCTCTAAAAAAAAAAAAATCACAGAAAACGCGAAAATGTACTTTATAGAGAACAAACAATATTGAAAAGCTAAATAAGCTAAAGTAAGCAGGGAAAACGTGTATCAATACCTATATGAAGAAATTCATGATGACGGGACGTAACCAAGAAGACTCAACAGAAAACGTGGAGTGCCACTTATTGGAAGAAATCCCGTGAAAACGGGACGTGACCAAACTGAAACCAAAGAAATCGTGGTTATTCCACCTATTGGCTGACAGGTACAGAAAACGGGTCCCTACTGACCTCGAGAAATCACAAAAGACGTGAAATTGCACTCGTTTGTCCTCCTTATCATTGTTTAACCCAGGCCATATGCGGGTAGTTAATGGGAGGAGGGTGGAGTTTGCACGATTGGGTCTAATGGGGTGGGGTTGACAGGATGGGTACAGAATGGTTAGTAAAGAGAAATAAAATTGGTGGGGAAAGTCGAGGGGATAGATGGCGATGGAGCGAGTGGGAAATAAGGGTAAATCAAAACTGGGCCGAGTTATGGTGAAGTGGGAAGGGGGGGTTTAAGGTGAAGTGGGAGGGGGTTGAGGTGAAGTGGGAGGGAGATGAGGTGAAGTGGGAGGGGGTTGAGGTAAAGTGGGAGGGAGTTGAGGTGAAGTGGCAGGGGGCTAAGGTGAAGTGGGAGGGGGTTGAGGTGAAGTGGGAGGAGGTGGAGGTGAAGTGGGAGGGGGTTGAGGTGAAGTAGGAGTGGGTTAAGGTGAAGTGGGAGAGGCTAAGGTGGTGAAAGGGGTTAAGAAAAGGAGGGCACTGACGACAATCCAAATGTACTCAGTCTACATCAAACAACTTTTCCATATATACATCTAACCACTCCACGATGATCTGCCAGATATATATATATATATATATATATATATATATATATATATATTATGCACTTCTGCTTCGTCTTCAAAATCTGGAGCAAGTCGGAGTTTCGACCCTCATGGTAAACGATTCGACACTTGGGTACCATGGCCTGACATTCTGACCTGACCCCCCCCTCAGGATCGTATCCTCTTAATTGGGGGTTAATAATGAACGAGTCCTCGAGGACGCTCTGACCAGTCTTGTCCTCCCGTACGTGCAGTCTGGCCAGTACCCACACACACACACACACACACATACATATGGTCAAGTACACCATCTCTTGAATCTGTTCCAATATGTCCAACGACCGGCATCAGCGAGACGGTGAGGCAAACTAGCCTTAACTACACTACAGGGCGATCCTCCGCAGGGCAGTCGTGTTCAGTACGTACGCTTCAAGTTGGCTTCTGAAGGTCGTCTCGCCTCGTCTCTGTCTGTGGGAATGGCCCAAGCCACAGACACACTAGCCTCCTCGCGGTGACCACGAAATATCCGAGTGGTTTGAGCGATAAGGAGAAAGGATCAAAGAGGAAGATTTAAAGTTTCTTGAAGCAGTGGGGAAACTCGACCTGACATCTAAAGACAGACAGGCTGCATCATTTTTGGTGGGAAAAATATCATATCTACCTTCACCGTCTGGGTGTGTCTGGGTCTTAAGGTAGGATGAACAGTTAGTTCTTTTTTTGGTCTCTCGGGTTGTCTGAAGCATCAGCCCGTTCACTCCTCCACAATCTGGTTATTGAAGAACACTACACACAGGCACGTGTTCCACTGCAATGTTATTTCTCTCGCGTTCTCCACAACGTTTGTAAAAAAAAAACCTTTGTTCGTGAACTGACCTTGGGCTAGCTAAGCTTGGGGGGGGGGGGGGGGGGGGGTTTACTGTCTTCTACCCCGCCAGCTTAAGTCAGTCTACGACCAAGGCCAAGCTTCCCTAACGAGTACACCTCGTCTACCAGGTTATACGAGGCAGCACATCTCCACCTAGGATTCCTAACCAGCTGGCCTGATTACATCATGGAGGGCTGTCCAGCCCCGTTCTGAAGACGTCCAGGGACCTTTCCAGCGATGTTCCTTGTACCTACAGTTGCCTGGCCAAACAGATACGAGGTCCTATGATAATGCATCCACTTTTCTATTTTTTTCTAACAATTCCAGCAAGTATCTCTTTGTTTTATTGGAATCTAACGCTGCACACTCTACCCCCAGCTATCTCTCCAGCAAAGGACTGAATTGGAGGAGTGAGAGCAGGAGGGAAAGGATGGGGAGAGGGAGTGCGAGAGGGAGGGTTTAAGCTAAAGAGGGAAGCGAGAGGGAGAGTTAAACGAGTGGACAGAAATTTGGGAGATGGCGATGAAAAGTAAATCAGAAGGAAGCAAGTGGGTGAGGCACAGTCTTGTGTTGGTAGTAAGCAACATGACACAAGTGAGAGGTGTAGTCTGTGTTGGCAGTAGGGTCTGTGTTGGTAGTGGAAGACATCGATACAAGTTACGAGACGCTGTCTGTGTTGCCAGGAGACATCACTTATGCGAGAGAGAGAAGCGTAGCTTGTGTCGTCTGTAGGAGACATTTAAACAAGGGAGTGATGTGTTGATTCTCGTCAACAGGAGACACAAAACAAGGGAAGTGCAGGTTGTGTAGGCAGATGGAGACGCAAAGGAATACACCCATCGCCACCACCCACTTACACCTTAACCTACACTTCACCAACCCACCAATTACTGTCATATTCTCGCCAGTGACACTACATCATCCCATGATAAATGCAGGTGTCTGACATACACCATTTTTTTTTACATATATCAAAATCCAAGACGAATTCATAAAATCATATTGTGACTAATATATATATATATATATATATATATATATATATATATATATATATATATATATATATATATATATATATATATATATATATAATGTATGAGAGTTTCGTATACGTGGCCCTAAATAACCCACACTAAACGTCCACTTTCCTTTCACAAGTCCCACGCAGCTGATTTGTGGCATCTTCACAACTTCGTCCACATATCTACACAAGCATATGTTTCCCCAGTGCCCACAGAGTCGATTGGACTGACGCTACCGATCGGGAGGGAGTTCTCCGGGAGAGCCTTCAGGCCCAGTGATCAGTATGACACACACGTTACACAAGCGCGTCCTCGGACATTTCTTAACGACCCCACAACTCAACAGTCCTCGTTACTGTCACGTGCCAGATTATACTTCGAGGCTGAAGGATGTCCCCCCCCCCCCACTCTATCCTGCTTCGCCCTCGAATATCATCTTCATCACCACCTGCATCGCATCCTTCAGGGAGCGACCCAGGACCTCATTCTCAACGTCATCATCTACATCTCAAGACACCACAGCCCAACAGCACCGCCTTTAACCCATCGTCACCATCATCATATCCACCACATCTCTCCATCACCCAGAGTTTCCGTCACCACCAACGCGCACATCACGATCCTCCAACAACGCCTAGAGACTGCCATCATCACAAGCCTCCAACACGCGCCTAGTCTACTCACACCATTCACTCTGATGTTGAAGACGTACACTCCCAGGTCTTCCACCAAGTGGCCCTAGCACTCTCCTCCCTCCCTCTCCTGTCAGGGGTCAAACTTGAACCCTCAACATACACCCTAGCTACAGACCCTTACCTGCCCTGACCTCACCCCTTCCTGACTCTTCCGGATGCCTTTCACAATCCCTTTATCCTCATCACAATCTAAAACATACCTAATATAAAAACTTTTGAGATACGAGTTTACCTCTAACTATTCTGTCAAGACTCAAACACCACCTGCATCCCTGCAGTCGACGGGAGCTGCCTGCGGGGTATGAGCGCAAATGGGTCTCCACGGAGACAGAGAAACAGGAAAATATAATCGGAAAAAAAAACACACACAGACAATCACTCAGTCGACGTACCCATCATGTCGTTTACCAAGCGTCACAAGAGGACCTCAACCTCTGGTTTTCACCGTTAATACCAGGACGATAAATTGGCCAGGAGTGAGGATAACCACCGGGCTGGGCTGGACAGGTAGGTAGGTACGGAACCCAACATTTTGGTGGTGGGTACCCGTACAGCCCCAGACACTTTTCTCCGTCTACTCAGGGGGCGTAAGAGAAATTAACTCCCGCACTGCCTTATCCGTGGACGATCTCTTATATCATATTTGAGGCAAAGATTAAACGCTAAAGTCAAGGAACGGAGGCTCAAGTGTGATGTTCTAATCAGGGGAGATTGGCTGGCCAGCACCGAACATGCCGCCCCTCCGGAGGTATATACCAGATTTAGGTAATTACTGGGGACGCACTGTCGTCTTACTGTCATGGTCCTCAACTTGGGTTCGTCGAGTCTTTACGCCTGAAGTTCTAACGCAGCCAGACGACGACCGATTTTGGTCCTCTCATGCACAAAGTTTATATATACATATGTGTTTGTGTTTGTGTGTGTGGGTGTGTGTGTATAACTTCGTAGACTTGATGCGCGGATTTCCGCAACTCAAGTCTATCTGCGACCAACCTTTTCCCTACTGTGTAGACACATCGCGCATGAGAAACAACCTGGAGCACAACAGTACGACCCTTGAATACGACGGTACGACCCTTGGGTGCGATGGCAAGGCTATTCACCCCTAGTAAGAGTTAAAGACAGAGGCCAAGGCATCGTAACCTAAGGGGTCGTGCCTTCGTGTTCAAGGGGCATCACGTCGTGCATTAGAACACATACATAACGAGGTAATAGGCCCCTCGGTCACCCCAACACCGCCCGTCTCTTGTGGACATCAGCTAAGGAGGAACTTTTCAAACAGAAAACGGACAACACTTGATAATGGCGGGTAAACCCTACCAATACACAGCCCCCATCATCTCTCTCTCTCTCTCTCTCTCTCTCTCTCTCTCTCTCTCTCTCTCTCTCTCTCTCTCTCTCTCTCTCACGGAAGAATGAAACAGAAATCCACTGCCGTGTCAACATACGCATACCTAAGGGAACAATAACAGAAAAATACGTCAACGAGGCACACATACACTGATACGAAAGGACAAGCAAAAACAACACAGAACATACACACACTACTAAGTACACATTTTTTCTTTCTTTTCTTTTAAACTATTCGCCATTTACCGCGTTAGCGAGGTAGCATTAAGAACAGAGGACTGGGCCTTTGAGGGAATACCCTCACCTGGCCCAATTCTCTGTTCCTTCTTTTGGAAAATTGAAAAAAAAAAAAAAAAAAAAACGAGAGGGGAGGATTTCCAGCCCCCCGCTCCCTCCCCTTTTAGTTGCCTTCTACGACACGCAGGGAATACGTGGGAAGTATTCTTAATCCCCTAATACTGCTACCCGCCCGGGGTTCACAGAAAACGACAGAATGAAACAGGGGCTTTATTAATGCCTTTACGAACGCACTGTATCCACCATTACCTGAACCAACCGTGTTGTATCGCGGCAGATCAGATGTCATGAGCTACTTTAAGCCAGCCGTGTTAAACCACCGTGTCCGAGTCAAGTCCACACGGGAACCAAGTGCCATTAAGCCAGCTATGTTAAACCTGTCACATCGAATCGACCCGAGTGAGCTTTGCTCAACTAACCAGAAACCAACTGTGCCAAGAGGAAATTCGTAGCAATAAACAAGTGAATGGAAGAACGGGGAGGATAGGCCAAGTCAGAACCATTATCCTTTGGGGATGCGACCGCCTGAGGCAATGCTAACATTCCACACATCACTGAGGGGCGCCCTTGGCAGCAACGCGGGCACGCAAGCACGGCACATGACTCTTAGGCACCCGCTCACCAGTGAGGCTTGGTACATAGTAGTCCTCGCCTCGTCTCGCCCTCCGACAGTGCGGTCGTAAATGACACTCACCTGCAACAGGATGAGAAGGGCAAGCGAATCCACGATCTAAGCCCCTCATGTACCATCCTCCAGGACTAGGACACGACCCTCAAGCTGGTCAAACCCAAGGCCAGGGGGCGGGGGCCATCACACCTAAAGGCCGTAGTGTCGTGCTCAAGGACCAAACCGTCGTGCTCAAGGACTTACGAAAAAAAAAACAAATATTACGACCAAGAGAGACGACACACCACATGATCCCCTTCGAACCATCCCGTCCATCTACCTGTCTGTACGTCTGCTTAACACCCACCTCACACCTCATGTGACCAGGGTGACTCTAGCATATATTACCCTCTTGTTGGACGAGACAAATACGCCGCAAGGGAGGAGTGCCAAACGCAGGGCGGTGGTGGGACACCTCCCCCACCACAACTCGGATCTCTCGCCACCAACACTCCCTCTCTCAACGCATCGTACCGAATCGTCTCTCCATCACCTAAGCCAACCGCACCAACACGTATCCCAATCCTTGTGATGGATTAACTGCCCTTGCGATGCGCCTCCCTGTCTCCCTCCTTCGTCCGCACTGCCGAGGCAATTTAACGGTCAATCTCGACGTGTTAGTTCGGCCAACAGGTGGAGAGAGATAATCCTACTAAATACGGCTCGGTGGGCGACGTCTCTAAATGCATGTTGAAATCAAGAAACGTAAGAAAAGAAAGGAAAAAAAAAAAAACATGTACAAAGAACAGATTCGAAAAAAAAAAGATTATATTTTCTGTTTTTGTTTGGCCGCCTGACTTTTACGATCAAGTTTTTTTTTTTTGATCCTTTACGTGAAGGTCACAGTTATGATACTCTTCAGACGAACTCCGTGGATTTGCAGAGGGAGAGCCAGGCAATCTACACAGCTCTGAATTCTTATCAAAACGAAGCCATGACTCGACCAGATTCCGAGCGTCGTGTCTATGTAACGCTATGCCACTTGATTTACCCTGCCGTACGTACTACACCCGCTTTTATCGCTCCTGAATCAAACACACACTAATGTATATAGTTATATCGAAGAAATGTGAGCACACACCCACACACACACGGTAAAGTGTGTATACGACATTGGCTGTATATACACTGGCTGCTGTGGTGTGAATTAACCACGCTACTGCTCGCTCTGGAAGCCGTCGATCGAATGGCGTGCACAATGGAATTCTCCTAAGGTTAGCATTTTCACTACCCTGAGCAACTGTGTATAGCAAGCCCCGGCACTTATTCTGGACCCTTGTCTTCTCCTCACACACCATAACCTTTCAACCACCTTTTCTCCACATATAGAATATATTTGCGTCCCTCAATCACCTTCGAAAAACCCTGGTGCCATCATGAGAAAAGCGAAACTCCTAAAGTTGTAAAGTACATTTTAGTATTACTTTAATGATCACTGGGTAAGTTAACGGAATAAAAAAAAAAATGCAGTAATTCGGTGATGAAGTGAATTCTACCGCTGGTCTTTTGAAAAATGAGAAACCTATCAGTGAGGAGCACTAGGCTGCATTCTATGCATAAACTCGTATAATTTTGGAGTAATGTTTTGAAACCAGCGACTTGCGCGAGCTATTCTGAGCTGAAGACGACTTCTCTCCTGTGTCTCTACACCACCTGCAGTGGTAGGGCAAGACTGCCCACAAAGACACAACAGAGAAGTATCAAGAGACACAGCCGAGACACATCTATGATGCTTATGTATCTTACTCTGTCTTCACTTTAAGCACCAAAAAAAAACAGAGCATCAGACTCTGTCAAGAGAGTGATACCCTTGAATAATAAAATATTCTTGCAGTGTCGTCAGGAAGGTTAAAAGGAAAAGGGAACGCACTAATAAAGGCTCAGCAAGGCAACGCCTATTACGATAATCTTCGTTTGTCTTTTTTTTTTTTTTTTCCTTCGTAAACTTCGCGTCCGAAATAGGTGGATTCCACTTGCCTTCCCACTGGTAAGCGCCGCCCCCACCCGCCCGCTGAGGAACGCCTGTCTTTTTTTTTTTAAGACGACCAGATCAATATCTACATCGGGTTTTGATACGCGTGTTCTAGACTTGATGGACTTTTGGCAACGATTTCTAGGTAGACTTTTGGCAACGTTTTCTAGATACACTTTTGACAACGTTTTCTAGGTAGACTTTTGGCAACGTTTTCTAGATGGACTTTAGGCAACGTTTCCTAGGTAGACTTTTGGCAACGTTTTCTAGATGGACTTTAGGCAACGTTTTCTAGATAGATTTTTGGCAACGCTTTCTACATCGACTCTTGGCAGTTCGTTCTGAGTCGACTTGTGAAGAAGTGCATGAACAAGACTCCAGGGGAGACCTACGTGACCCTTAACCCAGACGGTAAGCTTAGCTTGAAGCTCATCTGTCATGAGCTTTGAACAGATGATGCTATAAAACTATACACACACACACACACACACACACACACACACACACACACACACACACACATGTACACAAGAAGAAAATAAAATTCGTACCGTCCTTACAGTTCACCCTGAAATCGAGGATACTCAATCAACACTTGTCCACCAGCTGAAAACCCTTAGCAGCAACGCCGTCCAACTTAGGAGGCGGCAAAAAAAGGGGGGGAGAGGCTACAGTGGCCCCGGGCAACGAGAGAGAGAGAGAGAGAGAGAGAGAGAGAGAGAGAGAGAGAGAGAGAGAGAGAGAGAGAGAGAGAGAGAGAGAGAGAGAGAGAGTTACGAAAGCAAGCGGTGAATACGTTTCTAACCCGAGAGATAAGGAACGACGCTGTATATATATATATATATATATATATATATATATATATATATATATATATATATATATATATATATATATATATATTTTCTTTTCTTTTAAACTATCCGCCATTTGGAAAATTAGAAAAAAGAAAAAAAAAAACGAGAGGGGAGGATTTCCAGCCTCCCGCTCCCTTCCCTTTTAGTCGCCTTCTACGACACGCAGGGAATACGTGGGAAGTATTCTTCATCCCCTATATATCTTTCCCCTCAAACGAGTCCATATGACCTGGAAGATGTGGCGGGTATATCACAGTCATCAACACCCTTTTAAGGGAGAAGGGCGGTACGACCCTTGAAAGAGACGGTGCGACCCCCTGAGCACGACGGTACGACCCTTAAGCACGACGGTGCGACCCCCTGAGCAAGACGGTACGATCCTTAAGCACGACGGTGCGACCCTTGAACACGACGGTGCGACCCTTGAGCAGGACGGTACGACCCTTAGGCACTACGGTGCGACCCTTGAGCACGACGGTGCGAACCTTGAGCACGACGGTGCGACCCCCTGAGCAAGACGGTACGATCCTTAAGCACGACGGTGCGACCCCCTGAGCAAGACGGCGCGACCCTTGAACAAGACGGTACGACCCTTGGGTATGATGATGACCTGCCCTCTGACCTGACCTGAGGCCTCAGTGGGTTCCGTCGTGTTCAAAGGATCAAATACTCGAGGGAGAGAGAGAGAGTCTGGGAAGGTCCAGCAGCCACGACTTAACATAAGAAAGACCATGTAGTACGTCACATGAACACGAGTCTACGGAGAGAGAGAGAGAGAGAGAGAGAGAGAGAGAGAGAGAGAGAGAGAGAGAGAGAGAGAGAGAGAGAGAGAGAGAGAGAGAGAGAGAGAGAGAGAGAGAGAGAGAGAGAGAGAGAGAGAGAGAGAGAGATAAGAAAGCTTGGGGATGAGAAGGATGAGAAATGAGAACGACATGAGGCGAGAGTGAGAGAGATGGATGGGGGAGGCGGGCGTGAGTGATGAGGGTACGCGGCCAGATGATGGGTTGCATGGGGAGACTGTTGGCCAAGAATGGGGGGAGGGATGGAGGAGGAGAGAGGAGGAGGGGGAGATACAGACATGGGTACGCCAAACCTCGACACCCCCTCCCACCGAAATCTCCAGTGCCAGACTTCCATCGTCGGGTTTGGCAAACAATACACAACTTATGGGTGGACAGAGAAGAGACAGGCGGTGCAAACCAGATGGACAAATGCCACCACATGGCAGCCGGCGGAACGCATCATGAGGCAACAGATGGTGACTGATGGCATTTCGAAACATAGTTACACGACTCAGATGATGGCAGCAGGCAGTAAGCAACAGACGGCAACAGGAAATATACCGGAGGTGGTGGTACACAGAGAGCAACAGGTGGTAATGTGCGAACAGACAACAGGTGGCAATGTTCGAACAGACAACAGGTGGCAATGTTCGAACAGACAACAAGTGGCAATATGCAAACAGACAACAGGTGGCAATGTGCCAACAGGCAACAGGTGGCAATGTGCAAACACAACAGGTGGCAATGTGCGAAAAAGACATAAGGTACCAAAGGCCAACAGGTGGTAACAGATGGCAAGTCCCTGACGCCATAGGCCAACAGATGGTTACGTGGCAAGCCTCTTACACAACAGGCCAGAGAGGCTAGCAGCTGGTAACAGATGGCAAACCCTTGGCACAAGAGTTCAACAGGTGGTAACAGATGGCAAACCCCCTGACACCAATGACCAACAGGTGGTAACAGATGGCAAACCCACGACACCAATGACCAACAGGTGGTAACAGATGGCAAGCCCACGACACCAGATATCCACAGCTGGTAACGGGGAGCAGAACCCATATAAACTCACCACTATACGAGGCGTTTGGGAGTATCCTAATTACACTCCCCAATACGTGGTGTCGGGAAGATTTCTATACCAACTCCCCACTCGTCGAGGTAAGGTGACTACGAAAAATCCTACTCATTAGGGCACGCTACCATCACTGTCTGGGCCCCCGCGCGCGCGAGAGGGCTCACCTCGGGGACCCGGCCTTATCAGTGTATAGCATCGTAATGACACACGGAGGTGTTGCCGAACTCCCCCCGCCCAGCCTGTGCTTAGACCGCGAGGCCTCACCACCGTCAACGAACGAAAGTTAGTTCTGCTTCGTCCTGGAACTTCTGACTCCTAAGAGCATCATCGTCAGCGAAAAAAAGTTAGTTCTGCTTCGTCCTGGAAGTTCTGACTCCTAAGAGTCCATCATCCTCTTCCTGATCCTGATTGGAGCGCAGCCTTCGAGCTCCAGGGGGCCTTACATAAAACGAGGTCGTAGAAGTTGTAGGAGTCTACTCCTGCAGCGACGAGGCGCCTCTTGTCTTAAATCGCCCAAACAGAACTGATACGAGGCGTGGATGCGACATCAAATGTACAGCAGGGCCGTTGTTCACACCAACCTCCTGACTCATGACACAAAGGCCACAGGAGGTTAATAGGCGACCTGTCAAGCATATCTGAAGTTCTCAATAAGACTCCTCCAACTCCCGCAGCCACCCTCCAAAACACGATCATCCCCCCCCCCTGCGATCCCTTCTCTTTTCTCCCACCCTTGCCTCACCCGCCATCCACATATTACCTAACGCTTGCTGTTGGTTCGCTCCTCCTGCCCTGCATCACCATAAATCAAGGGGTAATCGGAGGTGCAAGGTGGACAGGAGCAGCACCACCACCACCACCGGCAGCAGCAAGCTGGCTGGTCTGAGCACCCGACACGCCCGCACCGCTCCATCCTGATCATACACCCTCCACACCCTTCCGCTAACCCCGCCTGTAGCTATCGGCAACAGTGAAGCCTCAGCAGGCAGCTGCAGCAGCACCTCCTGTTCCACTCCACCACAAGCAGACAACGCACCCCAGTAGGAGCAGCGCCTCCTGATTAGCCCCAACTGTCAGCAGCAGTGGTAGCGTCTCAGCAGTACCTCCTGATAAACCGCCATTAGCTGAGGAATCAATTGCAGTGGCAGTGTCAACAGCACCGCCAGTAAACCCCATGATAAAACCCTCAACCCTCACAAAAAGCTGGGAATAAACCACAGGCTCAGCGTCAGCAACCCCATGATAAAACCCTCAACCAAAGCTAGGAATAAACCACAGGGTCAGCGTCAGCAACCCCTTGATAAAACCCTCAACCCTCACACAAAGCTAGGAATAAACCACAGGGTCAGCAACCCCTTGATAAAACCCTCAACCCTCACAAAAAGCTGGGAATAAACCACAGGGTCAGCGTCAGCAACCCCATGATAGAAACCCCACGAGCTAACCCCACTCGATCCCTGCTGGACAAGCCATACGTAAAATCTGCATCACAGCTTTGCCTTTACTGACTGGTCCAACATCGCTGTGGCCGATTCGGGGCATATTTATCACTGGACCTGTAGTAGTAGGAGGAGAGGAGCTGCCAACCCCACCTCCCAATAACAATACCATTACACGACACCAGCAGCACGACTCGCCACCAAAACAAAGAAGGCCCCCGTTACACCCAGCACGATCCCCACCTTCAACGGGACGACCCATCACCGCCAAAACAAAAACGACCCATCCCCAAGGGCAGCCCCGCATTACGAAGTCAGTGACCCCAAATAAAAAAAAAAAAGTAGTTAAAAAAAAGAAGGGGCAGTATAACGCTATATAAAACTCATAAACATGCAGGTCCTACGCAGCGTACAAATTAAACAAAATATACATCCAGGATTATACAGCTCCCCGGGCGCACGATGGGGGTCGTAAAATTTCACATTACTGCATCTCCAGTCAGGACGGAGTGTGGCTCCCGAGCGCGGGAGAGGGACGGAGCCACGGGCCATCATTTGCGCCGTAATGAGGGCCATTCCAGTGCACAACACCAGGCGTCGTGACTGGGGCGGCCGCTCGCAGCTGGGATCTCTCATTATACAAACCCCCCACCCTCATCTGGTAGGATCGACCCAAGCAACACCCAGGGGGCATGGTTCAACCCCGAGATGATTAAAAGATACGTACACTGGTAGGTCGGGGAAGCTTAAAGTCGGGTCCAGACGACCAATAAAATAAAGGAGTAAATTGAAACGATGATGCAACTGGATTCGAGAGGGTTCAAGAGGGGGAGATGGCGAAGTTGAGGAGCGAAGAGGAGAAACGCCACACACGACTTTTCATACAAAGGGGTGTGTGCCTGGGACGGCAGGGGCCTGAGAGAGAGAGAGAGAGAGAGAGAGAGAGAGAGAGAGAGAGAGAGAGAGAGAGAGAGAGAGAGAGAGAGAGAGAGAGATAGCGGGAGGAGTATGGAAAAGACATGTGTAAGAACGCGATACGAGGGCCGGTAAGGACTTTTTAAGAAGCCGAAGGAGGGGCCGGTGGGGACCCTGTGAGGACCTGAGAGTACCCGAGGTACGGACCGGCGAGGACCTTTGAGGAGAACGAGGCAGGGGCCTTTGGGGACCTGTGAGGATTCGATAGGGTGAGTGACTTGAGAGGACCCATGGCCAGGGCCGGTAAATGACCTGAATAGAGGACCTACGATGACCACAGGCCCTATCGACCACATGACTGACCTGCGGAAGGCACGCGCCACCCGTCGATAGCACGTGCAGTCAACCACATGGTAGGCCGATATGGGGCAGGTTGTGACCGCTTCCATGACCACAGAGTGTCAGGTCCGCCCTGCAACATGAGCCCAAGGACTTCGCCAAAGGCTGTCTGCCTCACGCTACCTAACTATAGTCTCTGATCGATGTAATATGACGCCCCAGTCTTAATCAGTTCGCGCGCGTGCGCGCGCGCGCGCGCGCGTGTGTGTGTGTGTGTGTGTTTGTGTACAAACATCCAAAGGCAGTTTGTGAGGACCTGAGAGACGGCATACCTACACGTCCGCCCCAACTACGGTCCTCAAACTGTGGGTCGCTGGATGACTGAGTGGATCGCGCGCGGGTTGAAAATTACTTTTTATGAGAACCCCAGCACCTGAGGCGTCATTTACTCGTAGGACACACAAGGATGGGTCCCGTGGATGAAGGCGAGGAACAATATCTATCACCTAACATTCCTCTCTAGTGCCCATCATAGTCTTCCACCTCACTAGTGCCCATCTTCGTCTTCCACCTCACTAGTGCCCATCTTTGTCTTCCACCTCTCTAGTGCCCATCATAGTCTTCCACCTCACAAGAGCCCATCTTCGTCTTCCACCTCACTAGTGCCCATCTTCGTCTTCCGCCTCACTAAACCTCATCTTCGTCTTCCACCTCACTAGTACCCATCTCACTAGTGCCCATCTTCGTCTTCCACCTCTCTAGTGCCCATCATAGTCTTCCACCTCACGAGTGCCCATCTTCGTCTTCCACGTCACTAAAGCTCATCTTCGTCTTCCACCTCACTAGTGCCCATCTTCGTCTTCCACCTCACTGGTGCCCATCATAGTCTTCCACCTCTCTAGTGCCCATCTTCGCCTTCCGGCTATCACCCGTCACCACGCCCCACTCAAGGGCTCCACCAGACACACCACCACCAGACGATCGTCCAGTCACTAACAACGCCTGACCAATGCTAACTATTCAAACCCACCGTTACCACCCCTTGAGAACGACGGAGACAACCACACGACGATACGATCCTGGAGCACGACGATACGACCCTTGGGTACGACCCGACTATCAACTCCCAGGTTATTACCCTGCCTTGTCCAAGGGGTCGTAAAGTCTTCCAAGGGTGGTAGACTTCAACTACAGCACCGCTACCATTTAATACCATAATTTAGACAGCATATGCGTAAAAATATACCCATATATACATGGACTGCGACCAGGGTGGGGAGGTAGAGGTCGACTACCCTGTAAATAACCCCAAAGCCTGGCCAGGTAAAAGTGACAGGCTACCTTACCCGAGGCGACGTTATTAAGCCGACACGTATGGTGTGGGAACCCAACACACTCACGCCGACCACATCCGCCACATCCGTGACTGCCATCCACCGTCACCGCCACCACACCGTTCACCGTCATGCCAAGCTCCACCACACGGCCTACTAACAAACTACACCCTCACCCCAGACAGCCACTCTGTTCCCTCACACCGACCCCAACACCACCCAGCACTTTAATACCTCAGGAGAGAACCCCACCTCCCTAACCCAACCCCCAACCTGTAGCACCCGTAGCTGATACCCATCATCAACTCCCCTCCCTAAACACGCCCAACACCTCCCCAACCACACACCCCACCTGCCAGCACCACCCGACAACCATCCATCACCCACTCCTCCTCTTCAATCATACATCCCCTAGTACCCAAGGCGTCCCCCAACCAAACTCAAAACCGATAATACCCAGAAGCCACCCACCACCATCAGCATGGCCACATCAACCATCAACCACGAGCCACCATCGCCTCCTCCTACAACCCTGACTGATCACCTAGCGGCCCGTCAGTCACTCCGGCACCACAACAGGTAGTAGTAGGAGGGGTTGTGGACGAGTGGCCGGCCACCGAATAATGGTGGAAGGGCACCACGGAGGCAAAGTGGTTATGACGGTGCACTGTAAGGACTTCAGGGGAGAACAATGATTCCTTTCCACCTTCACCATTCAGAAGACGACCAAAGAACATAACGTCTACCGCCACAGTTCTACAACGAACAGACCAGGCGTCTGACAGCACCGTGTGCGGGGAGATGGTAAGCAACCCTGAGCGAGAGAGAGAGAGAGAGAGAGAGAGAGAGAGAGAGAGAGAGAGAGAGAGAGAGAGAGAGAGAGAGAGTCTGAAGACCACCATCTTACTTAGCATGATCGAGACGGGATATATATATAATAAACCTGACACTCCTTTAAGAAAAAAAAAAAAAACAGTTCAACAAGAACTTCCATCACTTGAGGGGAAAAAATAAAAAAAAAACAGGTCCTGAAATTTCTACAAAGTCAACACGGTATTGTGTGCGGTAGACATTACGGTTCAAAACGGCCAATATAAATTTCATGGTTTAATCACCCGATCAAACATCGATGGTCCTGGAGGCTGTTAATCTGGCCCGCTCGTCTCGAACCGTGATCAATCTTCCTCCCCCCCCCTCTCCCCCCCTGTCAGGAACTGATCTTTTCAAGCTGTTTGAGGCGCCAGCCGACAAGCCCCCCCCCCCCCCCCCCCCCCACACACACACACACACACACACACACACACACACACATCTGGCGCACGTACGCCCGATAAGGATAATTATTTTCGGAGAAATCTGACAGACTTCAACCTTCCAGATCTCAAATAAAAAGGAAAATAAAAAAAAAAAAATCTCTGCTGCCAAATCTTCCCCGTAGCAAAACTGGACAGTCTTAAGCCCTCCCCCTGACATCATCAATACATCAAATACCACATCAGTCTCTTCCCCGACATCATCAATACATCAAATACTACATCGGTCTCTTCCCCGACATCATCAATACATCAAATACCACATCAGTCTCTTCCCCGACATCATCAATACATCAAATACTACATCAGTCTCTTCCCCGACATCATCAATACATCAAATACCACATCAGTCTCTTCCCCGACATCATCAATACATCAAATACTACATCGGTCTATCTCGCTCGCCCCGCCCGCCACTCCAGCGAAATGTTGAAAGCATCAGTCAGTCCATCCAACACCGTCGATCTATTTCACAGGAATCATACTACATCCCCCACCCAGACCAACCCTCCTCAATACACACAAAAAAAAAAAAAAATAAATAAAATGATTTTTTTTAATGTATTCTAACAGTTGGCGTTGGGTAAACCAACGCGTGGGGTGACTTTTGGTATGTATACCATTACGATGGTTTCCATCCCTCATTGAACACCAAGCTGACGTCTTGGTAACTCCTGTTCAAACTAGCTGTTGAGGGCTATGTGGCCCGCAGGCCTTACGCAGTCACCACAACCTGGACACCACATTTTCCGGCTAGGATTGGAAGATGAAAAATAGAAATGAGGGTAGAAAGCGCGTGCCAAAAGGGGAATTTACACCCTGTGGTATGAGAATAGAAAACTGAGGAAGCTGCACAGACACCGTAGACAAGCCTTAAACCACCACAGACATCCCTACTCACTGGAGGCATTCCTGCAAGCACCGCAGACCTCCCTATGGTACTAGAACCACTCCAGTGGACACCACAGGAATCTCGAGCCGCCAGAAGCCGCCTTCCTGCAAGAACTACAGGAACTCTGGCCGCCAGAGGAAGCAGTCCTGCAAGCACCATACACATCCCAAGCCACTAGAAGCACCACAGACGTCCCCAGTCATGAGGAGAAGCAGTCCTACAAGCACCACAGACATCCCAAGCCACTAGAAGCACCACAGACGTCCCCAGTCATGAGGAGAAGCAGTCCTACAAGCACCACAGACATCCCAAGCCACTAGGAGCACCACAGCCATCCCCAGTCACGAGAAGAAGCAGTCCTTCAAGCACCACAGACATCCCAAGCCACTGGAAGAAGCACTCCCGCCAGCACTACAGAACACACCTCACCACGACAGGCTCTCCCGCCAGCACAACGCATGAGTCTCTAGCTACCGGTGACATCCCTCGTACTTCTGCTCCTTCGTCAGTAGTAAAGAAAATAATAGAGGAAAAAAAATTTTCCAGATATTTTTCACACTCCACGGTTTTATTCTTTTTTCTTCCGCTTTTCCATTCTTATATATATATTTCTCTTCATCTAAGCTTGCTGATATGGATAGCGATGCAGAGCATGATCTCCATGCTTCACCTGGACCCCAGGTGTCGCTAACCTCGTATGCAAATTACGTCACCGCCGGTTGACAAAGGCTGGGCTGAAACGTGATCGGCGAGGCAAACTGAATGGCTCGTACAATCTCGGTAACTCAACCGTGAAATTTATTCGAAAAATCCCACGAAAGCTGACGAGATGATGTTCCCACCCCCACGACGGGCCACCCTCCCCAAGTGACACGGTGAGTGACACTCTCTCTCTCTCTCTCTCTCTCTCTCTCTCTCTCTCTCTCTCTCTCTCTCTCTCTCTCTCTCTCTCTCTCTCTCTCAGTGTGTGTGTGTGTGTGTGTGTGTGTGGGGGGGGGGGGGGGGGGTTACCATGACAGTGCGGGCACAGGCTGCATTGGCGTGGGGGGGGGGGTGTTTCGTGTAGGCGTAAACAGCGAGCGGTTGATATGGACATGGCAGCGTGGGCATGGGCAGTCATGTGGGTGTGGCTGGCAAAACCAGGAACGATGACGGAACCCGAATCCGACTCCCAAGGGACTGTGTGGTACCTCCCCTACACACACACACACACACACACACACACGCACACACACACACACACACACACACCAACTTACCTGGCAGGTATGGGTGGGTCTGGGAGGTGAGGGAGGGGTGAGAACGTCAGTCTGCCTTCCACACTCACCCTTCCTCCCTATACCCTCCTCCCTCAACACGAGATCGCTGCTCCCTTACCTGAAAGAAGAAAGGTAAGAGTTAAGAGAGAGAGAGAGAAATAAAATATCCAACTCGGCTCTCTCCCGAGCACACAGCCACCCTGCATCGCACAAAGCAGAATATAGCACATGGTTTTAGGGTAGTATCTTAAGTGATAGGATTTATGCACCTGATCCCAACGAAATGATGAGTTAAAAGGGGTTCATAATCCCCCATCGGGGCATCAGGACGTCCCCACATCCTATTCAGGCCAGCAGAAAAGGTTCCTACGTCCTACTAAGGCTAGTTAAAGGTCCCCACATCCTATGAAGGCCAAGAGGAGGTCCCCACATCCTAAGGAGGTTAGTTAAAGGTCCCCACATCTTATGCAGGCCAACAGGAGGTCCCCACATCCTAAGGAGGTTAGTTAAAGGTCCCCACATCCTATGCAGGCCAACAGGAGGTCCCCACATCCTAAGGAGGTTAGTTAAAGGTCCCCACATCTTATGCAGGCCAACAGGAGGTCCCCACATCCTAAGGAGGTTATTTAAAGGTCCCCACATCCTATGCAGGCCAACAGGAGGTCCCCACATCCTAAGGAGGTTAGTTAAAGGTCCCCACATCTTATGCAGGCCAACAGGAGGTCCCCACATCCGAAGTGGACCATTTAAAGCCCCCTACATCCTAACTAGGCCACTGAACATGATCTCACATCCTAACCGGGCCACTCAAAAGGGGGCCCCATGTCATAACCCGGTTATTCAGACGGGCCATACATCGTGACCGGGCTATAGGGTGGGGAGAGCCCTGAGCCCACGCGCAACCCACCTGTACTCCCACTCGGGGCACCAGAGCTGTCGGTAATGATCCTTCGGGTCGGGAGGCCAGGCCGTCCGTCCCACTCCCATATAGGGAGCCACAAATTACACGCCGACGCCGCGAAGTTGAAAGCCAAAATCATGTGAACATCGGCAGAGGCGGCAATTTCTCCATTTCCCTTCCGCACAAAAATTGCGACACTGGCTTTTCACGTTTATCAAAAAATATGACATTTTCTTTCTCCATTTAAAAAAAAGAAAAAAAACTCGTGATATTCTGATTTTTCTCAATCATCTACACTACATGACCTTATCTTTTTATTCAAATATATCGAAAAAAAATAAAAACCTTATTCTTCAGAATAACAAAAAAAAAAAGATATATTTACTTTTCACACGTTAAAAAAAAATAAATAGCATTTTGCCCTCGCATCTATCAAAAAAACATGACACGTTCCCTCACCTCCATCATAATACGAAGAAGCCAATGTTCACTGCAGGACATTGAAACGCTATCTCAAATCTGGCTTCAACATGGAAATCCGTGGGGCATGATATTAACATACAGAGCGCAATCAATATAATTCTTCAGACGTGTGTCAAACACCTCCAGGAGAATGTGTACAGTGTGACACGCAATATTCCTGGCTGGGGGGGGACGAAACCTGATACCCATTAATCTACTCAATATAGAAACTATCAATCACACAGCTCGATCCAAGGCACTTCGTTGTCTGCTTAAAGCCGTAAAATATTATACAAATCTGAACGCCAGGACCACGGGCAATCACAGTGAGGTAGGCAAAGGTGCACAAACCTGAGGGACGTACACAAACCTGAGGGACGTACACAAACCTGAGGGACGTACACAAACCTGAGGGACGTACACAAACCTGAGGGACGTACACAAACCTGAGGGACGTACACAAACCTGAGGGACGTACACAAACCTGAGGGACGTGCACAAACCTGAGGGACGTACACAAACCTGAGGGACGTACACAATCCTGAGGGACGTACACAAACCTGAGGGACGTGCACAAACCTGAGGGACGTACACAAACCTGAGGGACGTACACAAACCTGAGGGACGGAGAAAAGGATTGGCACGACTCTTGAGCGCGGCGATACGACCCTTGAGCACGATGGTACGACCCTTCACAACACGATGGCGTGATCTTTAACCTGATCATTAAGGCGCCTCTATGTACCCATGGGTCGCACAGTCGTTCTGAAGGGTCTCTGTGCGTCCAGCACAAACAAACCTCAGACTATACAATTCAATCTGATCCCTGCCGGTGACGCTGTGGTATATACATTCTCCGAGGAAGTGTATATATACCAAACTCAAGACTATCCAAACTTATTATCTCATGAGTTGGTTGAGCCATGTCTCCTGGCTGGCTGGGTGGGGTGTGGGGCGCCACCCTTGCCTATAGGGTGTAGCCTTCGCCGGGTAATGAGCCACGTCCAGTCTGCTGTTCAGTCTGTCCCTCCCCCACCACGCTCAAGCTGTGAGAGGTAGTAGCACGTCGAGCCTGCCCGCCCACCATTCATACCCTCCTCCCTCTCCCTCTCTTTCTCTCCAGCTTACCCCCAACATCACCAAAGCCCACCATCTCTCTCTCTCTCTCTCTCTCTCTCTCTCTCTCTCTCTCTCTCTCTCTCTCTCTCTCTCCAGCCCACCAACACCACCACTTCATTATGGATTTTGGCCACAAGTCTCTCCTGGTGCTCCACCTGGCTTTCACCGCACGCCCACCGCAGCTGCAGCGGTCTGCCGCCGCCGCCCCGCTACCCTCATCAAGCTGCCGCCCACCACGGGCCCCGACAGAATACTCATGACGTCCACTCCCACTCCCGCCCACCGAAAGTGCTACCACCGCCTCCGTTAACCATCACTCGCCGCCACCTACTTCCAGCGCCAATACAGAAGGTCTGTCCATAATGACCACCGCCGCCCAGAACCGTACGGAACACTGGTTATGGGAGCAGTCATTTGGGCTTCCATCTTGGGGGACCCGGTACACCAGGCTGTTTGTTGCTGCAGATGTTGCGCCTATGCTGCACACACCCTACCCACGCCCAACGCCGCACCATCACGGCTCACGCAGAATGCTATTGCCGCCCACGTCCACGGCCGCCCACATCCACAGTTGCCTCCTCCCACTCTGTCCCTAACCACACACTGTGTGGATGCCAGCCGCGGTGGTGACCCAGGGTATAAAAAACGAGTCACTGGTACACGAGCACTCCACGTCCCTTCTCTTATCTCTCTGCTTCTTCCCTTCATGTATCACCTTCTATATCTACCGTTTCTCCTCCTCGTCTTTCCTCTTTCACCTTTCTCCTCTTCATTCTGTTTTCTGTTTCGTCCTTCTTCCTTAACCAACCTCTTGCCTCACCTTTTCTGTTTCTTTTCCTCCTCTTCCTTCTTCTCCTTCCCCCTTACCTTCTCCCTTTTCCCCTCCTCCTCCTCTTCCACCTCTTTCTCATACTCCTCCCTCTCACTCTTCTTCCTCCTCCTAATCCTCCCTATCCCTCCTTGCCCCTCCCTCCCCCGTTCCTGCATGAGTCAGAGGGAGGTCAGGGAGGGACGTGTCTAAGGAATAATGGTCGTGGCCTCACACACACACACCCACAGTTGTACTGTGCCTCCAAACCTCGCCACCTCTACTGTCACCTGTGGCACAGACGACCAGGACAAGAAGATCCTCTACAGCCACCAGTGGCACAGACCACCAAGAACATTATGACCCAAATACTAACATGCGTAAAAGAAAAATGGTTCATAACGCATGGATCTGCTGGAGAAGGACCCCGACAAAGGTGATCACGGCAACAGAGTGTTACATCAGCGTGGCACCTCGACAGCGGACCAGTGCGAGGCGAGACAGGACGACGAAAGAGAAACAGATGCGAAAGATGTGGAAACTGAGATGAGGAGAGAGACACAAGGAGAAGTGAGAGAAAAGGGAAGGAAAAGGTGCGCGCGCGCGTGTGTGTGTGTGTGTGTGTGTGTGTGTGTGTGTGTGTGTGTGTGTGTGCACTAGACGTGCACATTTGCCACACTTCATTTTCAAGCTCGAATACTTCCGACCACTTTTTTTTCCCCCCAGTTCCTCCCCTGACAACTGGATGGTCCGGACACGAACCCAAGGCGGGAACTGACATCACGAGATGCAAGCACCGTCCTCCCGCCGGCTGATAAACATTTACGATGTCATAATTACGCCTCTCGCTCGGCCCTCCGTCCCCCACGGGATACCAACACACCCGGCCATGCAAGACCTCCGCGCCACGACATTTACGATGCACGTCGCCGAACGCATATTAATCGCCGCGTTAACTCGAGCTACGTACGAGTCGAGTAACCCGTTCCCTGCCCGACATTTTACACGAGGATGGTGTGGTGAGGAGGCATTGGCCTGCCAACGGACGAACACACCTTGGGATGCAGTCTCAGCCACGGAGAACAACACCTCCTCACCTCTCTGACCTTGAAGGGGTTTTGCTTCACTTGATCAGTCAGGTTGTTTGAGGCCTCAGTCTGCACACTTCATGTACATTCCCTTCATACAAATGAGTACGTATTTCTTAAAAGGTCTTTCCTTACATACCTCAACGTATGACTTCTCTACAGTCATTTTAATCAGAAAAAAAAAAAAAAAACATACGGCACTGTACTCTCTTACAAGGAAAAGATGTTTACAACCTACAATACTACAAAAACCCTACTACAACCACTCTCTTACAACCCACAAAACTACAGAACTCTAATATGTCCATATGCTTACAACCTACAACAGGACAAAACTAAGACATGTCTACTCTTTTACAACCTACAACACTACTGATCTCCAACATGTCCACTCTCTTACAACCTACATCAGTAAAAAGCTATAACTTGTCCACCCTCTTACAACCCAGAACAGTACAGAACTCGCATACATCTACGTTCACCTGAAGTCCTCCTACACCTGTATGATGATCTACAACCCCTTATCGTCATATCGGTAACAACCCAAACCACACACATCTCCCAAGGCTAATTTACTTCTCAATCCTTTTTTCGTATCTACTTCTTCCCCTTAGCTTTCAGAGAGACACAATCGCTGCCTTCGTCCAATCCTCTAGCAGAAGACCCCCCCCCATTTTCCCATGCGTCCACACACACACACACACACACACCGTCAATATCAGTTCAAGTAGTCGTTAAATCCGCTCTTCTTCGGTTGGCCTGGTTATTTGGGGCTTAAGGCCGACACGCTACCAGGATCATCGATGCCGTCAACGTCAAGTTACGAGCACCACCCGAAACATACTTATAAAAACCCTGCTCAAGGGATAAGACTAACCCTATGGCCATATACACTCGTCTCGTACGAGGGGTCCATGATTTCGGTTTCGATATCACCTACAACCAACAATACCCCTCCATCAGCCTATGCTTCTGCCAGATGACCTCTCCTGCGGCCTCTCGCGTAATAACAATCTTCGTCGCTCGTCTGTGTCTAACTACCGCTGTCTCGCAACAGGTACATCTTCAGCAGCGGCAGCCAGCAGCGGGCGACACAGGCCACTCCGGTGACTCACACCTGACCTATCATCACCAGATAATTGAGGCAACGACGGAGAGCAGGGCGGGCGCGAGTGAGGGAAGAGTGATGACTGGGCACAGCCAAGAGCCCTGGGCGGAGGCGGCGATGCTCCTTCTGACGCGGGGCGGGCAAGGCGGAGAGGGAGAGTCTGGCGCTCGTCTGCGCCACCTTCAGGTCATTCACTCTGGGCTCCTCCTGCTCCCGCCCTTCATTTGCCCGTAATGCATGTACAGTTTTGCGTGGAGGCTGAGCAACGCCCTCCTAGTCCTTCTCTGGTCTCTCTCCCTCACAGCAAACACACCAACCAATGTGTGAATGCAACCGACGTCGCTAGTCTCTTTCACCTCGTGACTACCTGGTGAAGTCCTCGGGTGGGTATTCACCCCCACAGCCCGGGCTGGGCCCAAGCTGCTGGATTTGGACGTTGGTCGACCAAGCTGATGGAAGCCGCAGCTCTCAGGCCCACACAGCCCCTCACAGCCAGGCTGGTCTGGTACATTATGTAGGTACTTGTCCAGTGCACTCTTGAACTTCACTGTGCGTCCATAGGTTGTTTCTGGCGGTAGACTACAAGGTGTTGAAGAGTCTTGGGCCCCTCAGATGCTTAAGGTGTTCTCTGCTTTTGTGCATATCGCAGCTCTGGACTTCAAACGTAGCATTTTACGAAGTCTTCAACGCCTGTCGTGCCAATAAGATGTTATTTCCGAATGAGAGTTGGGGAACCAAACTTTCTAGGATTTTCCAGGTATGCATGATGCACCTCTCCCGTCTAAAACCCTGGGAGGACAGCCCCGGAGATTTTCAGCCTTTCCCAGTACTCTGGTTCCTTTACCACAGAATATGGGCACCGACAGATCTCTGAACACTTTCTAATTTTACAATTTTGCCCGCCCATGAGCTTCGGCCACGAGTCATCAACACGAGACCAGAAGTGACACGATCATACACCAACATTGATTCATTTCCTACACTGTCTTACAATTCAGTATCTCTTAGATTCCCTAGAGCACGCACGCATACACACACACACACACACACACACACACACACAAACAAAATCCTTTTTTTTCTAATTAGTGTCTCTCGGTGTATCCTTATTTTGGCTCCATTCCTGAAAACCTGTTTAACCCATAATTTAAAGGAGGGACGTGCAAGGCGCGCGCGGCGGAGGGCACACCCAGTCATTTTCTCTCTCCTCTCCCGTACCCTCCAACATCTGCGGCGGCGCTGGGCCAAAACTTCTCAACTTCTCCAAACATTCAGGAGAGAGAGAGAGAGAAAAAAAAAACCGAGGAGAGACAAGAGAGAAAATAAAAATCCTCCGGGAATCTCAACCCGTGTCTTAAAATATCCGAACAGACGTGACCCTCCCAGAAACATGATCCTATTCGTCAATAATGTATGTAAAACTGTCTACCTTACCCATCTTCAGGGAGGGCGGGACACCACGTTCGGCTCGCTCCGCACTCGATCTTTCCCAGTGTGTTTAAGGATGCAAATGACGGGGGCGCCCCGGCGATCAAAAGTCGCGGATGTTTCATCGGAATGGAGGGCGGAGGCTGGCGCACTGATAAGCCTCTCTCCTTATTACTGGTCACACACACACACACACACACACACACACATACACACACACACGCAAAAACTTTATGACTGGAGAACCAGAACCGCCGCCTACGACGGCACCATGACCCTGCAGAAGAGAACTTCAGTTGAGGCGCTGCTAAGATTAACCCGAGACATCAAACCAAAAAACATCAGGTAATAAATGGAAAGCTATTTACGTACGTTCCATGAGGAGCGCTGCTGGAATGACGAGACCGTACGATGCATGGATGACTTAACACTTCAAGAACACGACCAGAACTAGGTACTTGGTTCTCCTTCTTCGTATGTTGTTCCAAGTTCCAGTAATTCTCAAGGGTATTCCAAGACCCAGCACCACCCAAACTTTTTCCAGGACCCATAATAATCTCCTCATGCTACATCAATGTCCACAATTAACCAACAGTCTTGGGCCCCAATACTCAACATGCTGTCTGGAGATCCTAGTACCTTCCAGAGACTGTCTCTCACTCTCTATCCACGTCATTTCAGCACTTAAAAGTCTGCTCGGGTTCTTCCAGGCCACAGCATCCTCGTGTCCATCCCCCCCCCCCCCCCAAGTTTATCCCTGGACCAGCGCCCCCACCAAAGGTAACCTCCAGGAACTTAACCATCAACAACTTTTGAGTCATGACCCAAGTCGTGGGGCGTTCGGTCGGTGCGGCGGAGGTGACGGCGATGTCCGGGAAGAACGACCCGTCTCTCGCCTGCTGGCCATCGTGACCAACCGAAGACCTGACGATGGAAGGCCCC
The DNA here is from genome assembly GCF_036320965.1 of Panulirus ornatus. Classification (NCBI taxonomy): domain Eukaryota; kingdom Metazoa; phylum Arthropoda; class Malacostraca; order Decapoda; family Palinuridae; genus Panulirus; species Panulirus ornatus. The sequence goes on from NC_092228.1 coordinate 10,794,645, forward strand.
CACTACAGGACGAATACCTTTCCTGCCTCCACAACCACCCCCTCCAACGATACTCCATCAGATCTTCATGACCCTATCACCCATTATCTCCACACGTCTCAACCACCTTATATCACTCTAGTCTTCCCGCAGACCTTTAAAGACCCACCAACCCACTTCCTCCCACAGATCTTAACGAACCACCACCCACTATCTCCCTTCACACTGTTGCACAGCTTTCCCACCCATCGTCACCCCCCAAGAAACCCAAATCAAACCAAGATCCTCCGTCAATGAAGGATATCATATAAAATATTCTGAAAACGATAAGGAAACCTTCAAAGTGAATAAATGAGTCAATACAGTATTTATCACAAGACCACCAGCAAATCATCAACGGTACAGCAAAGGGAGTATACAATGCTAATCGACATTAAAGAGAAGTCTCTAAGACTTGAAATTAACGAGACCGTCTCTAAAACTTAATTTTCTAAGATGCAAATGAATCCAGTAAACGTTTTTAAGTCACTGATTTCATCAGTCAACAGACAACACACGCAATGTGGATGACTATTAGTGTTGACCAGTTCAAGATACGACCCGGTCTCTCACGCAGATCTTACTAGTTAACCAACCCAAGACGATCAGTCTCTCCCACACAGACCTTAACAAACGCTAGGCAATCAATCTCTCCCACAGACCATAGCCACCCACCCACTCATCCAATTTCAACCCACACACACCACAGCTCCTTAACTGCCCAGTCTCCTCTCAGCCCCATACACCACCTAGTCTCTCCTTAACTCTTAGCCGGCAGGGAACCATAGGCACCAATCACACCTGCCCCACATCATTACCTCGACCCAGCATCAAACAATACCACTCCCTCCTCCTCCTCCTCCTCCTCCTCCTCTCGAGCAATAAGTAATCTCCTCCTCCTTCCTAAGCCGAGGTCGAATGTGATCCTAAATAACCGCAGCTCTAAGGGATCCGGTCCCTCGCCGGCCGACCCCTTAATCTATCCCTCTGCCGCACCGTGCGATCTAATGAACGAGCTTTCGCGCACACTCGCCCGATCGCTATCGTCCGTTGTAGACCTTCAGCCTCCTCCATCACTGCCTGACTCCGTCATCCATTCTCCTGGCCTGGAAATCGATTGCGAAAAGAAGTTTAAAGAAAAACCTCTTGAGGGACGTGATGGCGGTTTCTTCAGTATCTTTTAAGGAAGTAATGGTGGGTGCTTCACTGTATTTAAGGGATGTAATGGCAGTTACTGCAACATCCTCAAACGAATTGGTGGTTTCTTTAATATCTTTCTGGGAAGTAATGGCCGTTTCTTCAATACCTTTAAGAAAAGCAACGGTGGTTTCTTCAGTAAATGAATGACACAACTAAACTATTTCTTTACTGACTAAGACAGATAGATAGATAGATACAGAGAGAGAGAGAGAGAGAGAGAGAGAGAGAGAGAGAGAGAGAGAGAGAGAGAGAGAGAGAGAGAGAGAGAGAGAGTACCTTCGTCAGTGTCATGGTGAAGTTATTCCTTCAAGCTGATGATGATTGCTGATGCCTGCCAGTGCCTTGCCAACTGGGTAGATGGGTAGATACCTTCAGCACTGCCGCACCTGCCTGATGTGAGCCATAACTGTGAGCCATTCATCGGCAACTGCTTAAATGCAATAAGGATTTCTTTCCCTTTTTAATCATACTTGCCCTTTCTGCCGCCCTACTCTACCCACTGTACCCTTTCTTCCTCGTCTGTGCACAAACTATTTTCTTTCCCTTTTCGTCTCTCTCTCTCTCTCTCTCTCTCTCTCTCTCTCTCTCTCTCTCTCTCTCTCTCTCTCTCTCTCTCTCTCTCTCTCTAACCACGCCTTTCTAAATGAACGCCCCGTGGTATCCTGTCTTCCTAAATGAACACCCCCTGGTGCCCTGCTTTCCTAAATGAACGCCCACCCTAGTTCCCTGTCTTACTATAAGAATGGCCCTGCCTTCCTGTAAGGACGCCCCCTTACCCTGCCACTTTTGAAGAACACCCCAGGTGCCCTGCCTTCCTAAATGAACGCCCCCGTACCCTGCCACCTTCAATGATCGCCCCTGTGCCCTTGCCTTCCCTTAAGGAACGACCACTCGACCCTCCTCAACCACCAGCTGAGGGGCAGATATGAATACCCTGCACCCTGCTGTGCTGAAGAGGGGGGGGGGGTGTCTTACTGCTGCTTCCCAAACTGCCCCACTCACTCTCGCAATCACCATTTTCCACGTCCAAGGCACGAGTCAATTACCTCCCAAGAACGCTGTCAGGGTGTGAATGGTGGCCATACGTTAGCACTCAATACGAGGGAAAAATCACCATGGTTAATAATCATCTTGGATAAAGCACTGGTGGCTTGTACATCCATCAGCTAATAAAGGGAATGGATGATCTGACACTCCAAACCAGTGGTTGTGTCGTTACTTTCACTCGATTACTCCACCGTCTGCCACCGTTAATGGCAAGACAGGGAGGAGGAGCCACGTCCTCTAATGCTAGGCACACCTCTTGATACACTCTCTGACAAGGGCTTTCATGTGCGCCTAATGAATCTTGTGGCTACATATGCATTTAGCCCATGAATGTCATGGGATAAAATGCACCTCGAAATGTATTGCACTTGTACTCGTAACTATGAATATCGACACACACACACACACACACACACACACACACACACACTCCGCGCTGTTGTGGGTAGTGTTACTGACAATGGGTTAGCACGGACCAGCCCGGGGTCGGACTGGCATGGGTTCGAATCAACGGAGCGCAGCAGTCGGCACCACAGACAACCCAGGTGTTAATCCTCCCCTCGGGGCTGGTCGATGAACAGGTACTTGGCTTCGGCTGGTGTGTGTGTGCGTGTGTGTGTGTGTGTGTGTGTGTGTGTGTGTGTGTGAGTGTGTGTGTGCGCGCATACATAGAGGCATGATACAAATATACAAACTTAAGTGACGAGGCAAGACGAGTGTGAAACTCTCTCCCTTCAACACTCACTCACAAACACATGCAAGCTGCGCGGTGTATACATCTGCGTGATCACAACACAAGGTTATGTGACGGGGCAATGCCAATGTGAAACTCCATCTCCCCGTAACACGAAAAGAACAGAAAATAGAATGACGCAGATCTGTACGTGGAGGGGTGAATCAGCGGGGGTTGGTAGTGGACCTGACCTGCCGTCAAGACAGGGAGAGACAAAAATGTCGACCTTAAAATCATAGGAGTCGTATACGAGGACACGTTCTTAAAGACAGCGTTCAGCTAAGTGTTCACGTCGCATGCCTGGCCGAAACCAGGGTACGCTTCCCAAGCTTTGGGTCACCGCACTCGAGGGGCATACAGAATAGGAGGGGCCAGGGGAAGACGCCAATGATGCCAACTAAATCGGGAGACGTGAGTTACCGAGAGAGAGAGAGAGAGAGAGAGAGAGAGAGAGAGAGAGAGAGAGAGAGAGAGAGAGAGAGAGAGAGAGGCACCACGCGAGTGCAGAACTCCCTCGTTATACAGCAAACATAAGTCATTACAAAACACACAGTAGAGATATACAAGACTTATGCGTGCGGGGTTAAGAGACGGGAGCACCACGCGTATAAAAAGAAAAATACATAAGAGTAACCAGAAATAGTAATCATACAGACACACACACACACACACACACACACACACACAAACACACACACACACACACATGAAGATGTGCAGAACGCAGGTAATTATATCCATTAGCATCTAACACAACAGAGACAGCGGGAGGTAGGTTCCTCACTTACACACAGACACACACGCGAACGCGCACAAGGTTCACTCCGTGCTAAGCCGCCTGCTGCCACCCCAGCAGGTCTGGAACATTGTCTCCAGCATGAGCGTGGAAAATGTAATGTGGGCCGCTCGTGCCCCAGTCTGTACCGGTTAATTACTGGATGGTGGCGAGATCTGGCTTTCTCTTATTTTTCCTCTCTCTCTCTCTCTCTCTCTCTCTCTCTCTCTCTCTCTCTCTCTCTCTCTCTCTGGATTCCAACCCTCTCCGCAGCTTGGAACCGTCGGGACACGAAGCCTACCTTCGCCGACCTCAGCTCAACCGACTTCTGACCCAAACACTCAATCGAACCCGAGGCCTTTAACCTCATCCTAGACCCTTAACTACAACCATCACGGACTCTTTTAACATTACACCCCCAACCCCTCTGGACCCTAACTTGTATCACCCCAGCACCCTTAACTCTACCAAACCCGCCCGGTAGCCCTAATACCACCACCAGAGACCACAACATGACCGTCGCGAACCACGAGATTATAACCATCGTGACCCAACACATTGGTCATGCTGGACCACCCCCCCCTAAAAAAAAAAAAAAACCCGACCGGTGCTTCGCACCAGCGAAGGTCGGGACAGAGGCGGCAACTGGAGTCACTTGCAAATCACCTCCCGCACCGCCGGGTTAACACGGTGAGAGCCTTTTGCCTCACTCAGACAGACGCTTGTAGACTCCGACGGCGGCTTATATATAGGGAGGCAGGCGATACGGGGGAGGGGAAGTCCACCACGCCACGGCTGGTCCGTCTGGATGATAGTGGCGGCGGCCGACCCGACGCAGACCCCCTCGGGGCGACGTACCCCAACAGGGGCCTGGCCGGCTTGTAGGGTTAGGGTACGCGCCGTGGCAACTTGTCCCCCTGTTCTCTCTCTCTCTCTCTCTCTCTCTCTCTCTCTCTCTCTCTCTCTCTCTCTCTCTCTCTCTCTCGATGTCTCACCTGGCTGGCAGACAACTAGCCAGAGTCATCAGACCTCCCGGTAATGAGATGACGAACCCTGGGCATCTGATGTTCATGCTGTTGTCTCATTATACATATCCATAGGACATATCCAGAGCGGGGCTGGCTTTTCCACGACGGTCTAACGAGGATTTCAGTCCCTCGCGCCTGTTATGAAATCCACACTCCTGTGCAGGGAAGAAGCCGGGACTTGCCGTGCAAATCTCGCGTCTTCGCGCAGTCCAGCAGAGCCTCGATAATTCTGAGCCTTTTCTGTGCATCTTCATCCTCTACGTGATCAACTCTAAAGCTGTGTACGATCTCTACACGGGAGAGACGTTCAGTGACATCATGTCGTCCACTAAGAAGCGGCACTGTGCCTCGATCGGTGCCATCGGCGGAGTTTCTCTCTCTCTCTCTCTCTCTCTCTCTCTCTCTCTCTCTCTCTCTCTCTCTCTCTCTCTCTCTCTCTCTCTCCTCACACGCAGGATCCAGACGATCGTCTTGAGAGCATGACTGAGCCTGGCTACCAAAGGTGAAGGGGGTATATATATGACAGGATCACACCCGCGGCCGGGGTGTCTCGCACGCTTCAGTGACAATTTATCTTCGCATTGGATGCGAGACGTCCAACAGCCATGTAGGAATGGGCTGTCGACTGGGTATACAGAGAAAACTAGACGTCTGCTCGTAAGCACTGTCTTAATCATTTACGAAATTATACGTGGCCAACAATGGTGCCTTGAATGGCATACCAGGCATAGAGCAAAATATAAACAAACATAGGTTGGGTGTGTGTGTGTGTGTGTGTGTGTGTGTGTGTGTGTGTGTGTGTGCAGTGTACATATGTACATAGTACATACAAGGTACATATATATGTAAAAGGTTAAGAAATGGGGCAACACGGATGTGAAACACCCTACCCATAGAAAACACACAGTAATTACACACTGCAGTCAGCATACATGAATTTTTCAAAAGTTGTATGACACATACTTTAGAATGTGGGACCCCACGAGTGTAGGACTCTCTTCCCGTACAGGATTAAGTAGATAATAACTACACACGAAACTACAGAAGAAAAATGAAAAACCTACGAAAAGGCTATATAAAAGGACATCCTTCAGCTATAACATCATCTCTGGAAAGACATGGGCGAGGGGCGTCTTTCCTATATCCAATGGTGTGCATCAAGACACCCACACTTCACCGAGTACCTACGAATATCATGAGCATAGAAAAAATCCACAACAATCAGAAGGCTTAGTGGGGATGCAATACGCATCACACAACTCGCTGGTGGCTTACAATATTGTCGAGATGATGCCGTGTGTCGCATCTGTTCGTACGTCAAATACGAGAATACGGCAATACCTTACGCACACCCTCTATTACGGACACCCTCTCAGTACGGACAGGTGAGGAAAGACAACGGGAATGATTACAAGGAGATCTTATGTATAACACACCTCCCCACCCGCAGTCCCACTCCAACCCATAACACCCTTTCCCAACAGCTAGGGGGAGAGGCGTATGCCTCACCCACCATAATGATCATATTCATACAGATCATTGGGGATCATCGGCCTCAAGAGAGTTTTTTCTTCCTCCCGGTGTACATGCAAGAGTATTATCATCATCTCCCCTCCCCCAATCCCAATCCCACCCTCCACCCACAGGTCAGCTGTTCTCCGTGTGGTAGGTTACTTGCTATGCCCAGCACGACGGTGCTGCTCTGGAAGGGAATGCGGCAGCCTCCTACACTATGCCACACACACACACACACAGCATGTGCACCATCGGTGATTAAGAAACATTCCACAGACAACCCCCCCACCCTCCTCCACCTGCAACATCACCACCACCACCGCCACAAGCTCCGCCGACACAACCACCACCACCCACACCAACGTAGCCATCACCAACACAAGAGTCCTTACCTTACTACCATCTCCATCACTGGAAGATGCATCGCCCCCGCCGCCCCTCCTCCAAGACTTCTTGACCACCGTCTCCACTAACGTCACCAAAGAATATTTCTTTAGAATTACCAGCGACATTATCATCACCAACACGACTCAAAATCACCTCTAGCTCAGCAGCATTTTTATCATGATCTCCAAACACAAAAAGGCTCCACCAACACACCTCAACACCAATACCATTAAAAAAAAAAAGAAAGTTCACTCGTCCACCAACATCACCACCACCACTACCATCACTATCACCACCACCACCACCAACCACCACCACCTCAAGCTTTCAGAGCCACATCACCACAATCCTCAACTACCACCTTCACCACATCTGACCACCACCACAAAACCCTTCACTGTCACCTCTACCATTGCGTCTCTTACGTCACGACCCGCCGTGCACCCCTACAGGAGGTGACTGTCGAATCTTACGACCGTCGCGATAAGATGGATACAACAACGAACATACCTTTAACTTCGTACTACCTGTGCAAGCTATAACGCGTCTCTAGTGTAAACGTCCGTATGGTACGGTGGAAAACAAAATCATTTACTGACTTAAAATCTCCTAATTATTACATAATCAAAGGCAAACCTAATATCTTTACGAGTAACCTTAGTGTCAACAAATCACACATACTGAATACAAGAAGACGACATTTTCTGTTAAGAGAAAACGGATTAATATGTACAAATACTGGGTACCATGCCGCCGTGTTTATCCGTATTCCAAATACAATATGACTTGCCATAATACACACGTTCTCCAGTCCTGTGCAGTCCACCTCATCCTGCAACACACGGCCCAAACACAAAACACCTCGTCTTTACAGAGTTCAAACATGTGAATCAAAAGAGGCAAGCCAGTTTGGATGCGGGAAGACCCATCTGCCTCTCAACGGAGAAATATAAACACAACTTCCAAATATTTGAGTAAGCTCTTCAACGCGATTGGCAATAACAGTGTCTCTTGAAGATCTTCACTGTCAGAGGCTCAAGTTGCGAATAAAAGCCCTCACAGAGACCAGGTCTTAACGAAACATGAAGGAGAGAGTTCAAATGACAGAGAATTGAGGAAAAGATTAGGAATTGCCATTAAAGAATTTTGAAGAAATTGGAAAACCTGCTCTCAAAGAGAAAGCGACCTGGTCACTGGAATTAGGAGAGACATGAGAAGGTAAAGAGTTTCAGAGCTGAACGGTGTAGGGAAACCAAAAGACATCATATCCTTGAGTTGCCAATGGCTACAGAGTGTAAACAATGATCTGCGGAGTAGTATTTGGTCCAGCTATGGACAAGAGCACACGAGCAGTTCCCGGGAGCAGGAACCGGAAAGATATCTACAGAGGAGGGAAAGGGAACCAACACTGCAAGGCAAGAGGAGCGAAGTCTTGAGGTCAGACTGGACGATACGCTACAAAAAGAATATTCCAAATATGACTCCGTCAAGTGTGTATCAGGAGGGACGACACAACCAACATCTACTTTACTCACAGTAATCATTTGGTACACCGGAGTAAACTCAAAGCAAAGACAACATAGCTAAAAGTAAACCCACAATACTCCAGGTTAAACTTGGGAGAGACGAATGCTTCGGGGGTCTGCTGGTAGGAGAGGGTGGCTGGCTTGGCTGGCTGGCGGCTGGCTGGTCAGGGTTGGCCCTGTGGTACGGTACCTGGACGTGACTCAGTCTTTAGCTAGAGGCAAGAGAGTCTCTGGTATGTCCTCCTCCCCAGACCCACTTCCTGAACCACCATCGCACTGGCTGACCCCGAAACCCTCGAACTCCCTCACCTCAGTTCGATTGTTTGCTTCCTTATCTACCTCTTTTTTCCATCTACGTTCTTTTTCTTTCTTTCTTTCTTTCTTTTTCTTTCTTTCTTTCTTTCTTTCTTTCTTTCTTTCTTTCTTCATTCCATCTCTTCTTTCCTTTCTGAAGAGTCTGTTACTATTTCGACTTCTTGTTCAGAAGTGAGACTCATCGGCCCGCAGTTCTCCCTCACATCAGCACGTCTGTCTTCATTCACTGATAACCTCTCTGATCTCCTTATTGAAGAACTCGAGAGAGAGAGAGAGAGAGAGAGAGAGAGAGAGAGAGAGAGAGAGAGAGAGAGAGAGAGAGAGAGAGAGAGAGAGAGAGAGAATTTGTATTCCGGGCCGAGGTTCATAGTAGGTCGACTCTGTCAATGCCCGAGAGCTGGCTGACTGAAGCCCACGGCAAGAGTTCATGACGCCAGGAAGGGCGGCAGCCTGGAGTGGGTGTACACACAGCCAGGCCATCCGCAGCGGCTCTGCCGCCCTCAACGGACGCGGCACAACGACGCCAACAGCACCTCCTGCGTACACACCGCCCCGCCCTCAGCAACAGGGGTATCACGAGCACCAAGATGAACACCGGTAACCGCTACTGGAAACACCAGTACTATCGCCATTCCCGGCACCATCATCACCGGTGGGAGTAGTAGTGGTAACATCAGCAACACGGGTGAGAGGGAGGGTCTCTCCATCAGCCTCACTAACACCAGAAAACTCGCTGCGAACAATGGCGTCGAGAATAACAACGCGGCGAACACGCTTCGCCTCTGCGATGACAAGGGAAGGAGGGAGGGAGCGGCTCGCCCTATCTTCACCACCCTCATTTGGCCGCCCTATCTTCACCACCCACTTCTCCAGACGCCCACGCCCAAGGCGGCCAACCAACCACCTGCAAGACGACTCCTAAAGCTATATGCCACACGGACCAGGGCGAGGAGAGGGGAGCCACCCTAACACAGTGAATGGCTCTTGATGACAGGTGTGGCCCCACTAGCGTCACACACCGCACCACAGACTTAACCCACACCATGTCACACTATACTCACACCAACCATACCACACCCACATCAGAGCAAAGAACACCGAAGCACATGACACATACGGCAAAGTAACAAACCCACACGAAACACCCATTACCACACCACACTAAACACAAGACATGACCACACCACACTACACCATGCGCAACGTGTTAAGACCACCACACCGCCACAGCGTACACAATGCATCACACTGAAACACACCCTACCTTACCACACACAGTATACCATAACATGCCAAACTCACCACAACTACACATCATTCAAAAATACAACCAAAAAATACGACGCGACAGTGTGTGTGTGTGTGTGTGTGTGTGTGTGTGTGTGTGTGTGTGTGTGTGCGTGTGCATATGTACATAGTACATACAAGGTACATATATATGTAAAAGGTTAAGAAATGGGGCAACACGGATGTGAAACAAACTACCCATAGAAAACACACAGTAATTACACACTGCAGTCAGCATACATGAATTTTTCAAAAGTTGTATGACACATACTTTAGAATGTGGGACCCCACGAGTGTAGGACTCTCTTCCCGTACAGGATTAAGTAGATAATAACTACACACGAAACTACAGAAGAAAAATGAAAAACCTACGAAAAGGCTATATAAAAGGACATCCTTCAGCTATAACATCATCTCTGGAAAGACATGGGCGAGGGGCGTCTTTCCTATATCCAATGGTGTGCATCAAGACACCCACACTTCACCGAGTACCTACGAATATCATGAGCATAGAAAAAATCCACAACAATCAGAAGGCTTAGTGGGGATGCAATACGCATCACACAACTCGCTGGTGGCTTACAATATTGTCGAGATGATGCCGTGTGTCGCATCTGTTCGTACGTCAAATACGAAAATACGGCAATACCTTACGCACACCCTCTATTACGGACACCCTCTCAGTACGGACAGGTGAGGAAAGACAACGGGAATGATTACAAGGAGATCTTATATATAACACACCTCCCCACCCGCAGTCCCACCCCAACCCATAACACCCTTTCCCAACAGCTGGGGGTAGAGGCGTATGCCTCAACCACCATAATGATCATATTCATACAGATCATTGGGGATCATCGGCCTCAAGAGAGTTTTTTCTTCCTCCCGGTGTACACGCAAGAGTATTAGCATCATCTCCCCTCCCCCAATCCCAATCCCACCCTCCACCCACAGGTCAGCTGTTCTCCGTGTGGTAGGTTACTTGCTATGCCCAGCACGACGGTGCTGCTCTGGAAGGGAATGCGGCAGCCTCCTACACTATGCCACACACACACACACAGCATGTGCACCATCGGTGATTAAGAAACATTCCACAGACAACCCCCCCACCCTCCTCCACCTCCAACATCACCACCACCACCGCCACAAGCTCCGCCGACACAACCACCACCACCCACACCAACGTAGCCATCACCAACACAAGAGTCCTTACCTTACTACCATCTCCATCACTGGAAGATGCATCGCCCCCGCCGCCCCTCCTCCAAGACTTCTTGACCACCATCTCCACTAACGTCACCAAAGAATATTTCTTTAGAATTACCAGCGATATTATCATCACCAACACGACTCAAAATCACCTCTAGCTCAGCAGCATTTCATCATGATCTCCAAACACAAAAAGGCTTCACCAACACACCTCAACACCAATACCATTAAAAAAAAAAAAGAAAGTTCACTCGTCCACCAACATCACCACCACCACTACCATCACTATCACCACCACCACCACCAACCACCACCACCTCAAGCTTTCAGAGCCACATCACCACAATCCTCAACTACCACCTTCACCACATCTGACCACCACCACAAAACCCTTCACTGTCTCCTCTACCATTGCGTCTCTTACGTCACGACCCGCCGTGCACCCCTACAGGAGGTGACTGTCGAATCTTACGACCGTCGCGATAAGATGGATACAACAACGAACATACCTTTAACTTCGTACTACCTGTGCAAGCTATAACGCGTCTCTAGTGTAAACGTCCGTATGGTACGGTGGAAAACAAAATCATTTACTGACTTAAAATCTCCTAATTATTACATAATCAAAGGCAAACCTAATATCTTTACGAGTAACCTTAGTGTCAACAAATCACACATACTGAATACAAGACGACATTTTCTGTTAAGAGAAAACGGATTAATATGTACAAATACTGGGTACCATGCCGCCGTGTTTATCCGTATTCCAAATACAATATGACTTGCCATAATACACACGTTCTCCAGTCCTGTGCAGTCCACCTCATCCTGCAACACACGGCCCAAACACAAAACACCTCGTCTTTACAGAGTTCAAACATGTGAATCAAAAGAGGCAAGCCAGTTTGGATGCGGGAAGACCCATCTGCCTCTCAACGGAGAAATATAAACACAACTTCCAAATATTTGAGTAAGCTCTTCAACGCGATTGGCAATAACAGTGTCTCTTGAAGATCTTCACTGTCAGAGGCTCAAGTTGCGAATAAAAGCCCTCACAGAGACCAGGTCTTAACGAAACATGAAGGAGAGAGTTCAAATGACAGAGAATTGAGGAAAAGATTAGGAATTGCCATTAAAGAATTTTGAAGAAATTGGAAAACCTGCTCTCAAAGAGAAAGCGACCTGGTCACTGGAATTAGGAGAGACATGAGAAGGTAAAGAGTTTCAGAGCTGAACGGTGTAGGGAAACCAAAAGACATCATATCCTTGAGTTGCCAATGGCTACAGAGTGTAAACAATGATCTGCGGAGTAGTATTTGGTCCAGCTATGGACAAGAGCACACGAGCAGTTCCCGGGAGCAGGAACCGGAAAGATATCTACAGAGGAGGGAAAGGGAACCAACACTGCAAGGCAAGAGGAGCGAAGTCTTGAGGTCAGACTGGACGATACGCTACAAAAAGAATATTCCAAATATGACTCCGTCAAGTGTGTATCAGAGGGACGACACAACCAACATCTACTTTACTCACAGTAATCATTTGGTACACCGGAGTAAACTCAAAGCAAAGACAACATAGCTAAAAGTAAACCCACAATACTCCAGGTTAAACTTGGGAGAGACGAATGCTTCGGGGGTCTGCTGGTAGGAGAGGGTGGCTGGCTTGGCTGGCTGGCGGCTGGCTGGTCAGGGTTGGCCCTGTGGTACGGTACCTGGACGTGACTCAGTCTTTAGCTAGAGGCAAGAGAGTCTCTGGTATGTCCTCCTCCCCAGACCCACTTCCTGAACCACCATCGCACTGGCTGACCCCGAAACCCTCGAACTCCCTCACCTCAGTTCGATTGTTTGCTTCCTTATCTACCTCTTTTTTCCATCTACGTTCTTTTTCTTTCTTTCTTTCTTTTTTCATTCCATCTCTTCTTTCCTTTCTGAAGAGTCTGTTACTATTTCGACTTCTTGTTCAGAAGTGAGACTCATCGGCCCGCAGTTCTCCCTAACATCAGCACGTCTGTCTTCATTCACTGATAACCTCTCCGATCTTCTTATTGAAGAACGAGAGAGAGAGAGAGAGAGAGAGAGAGAGAGAGAGAGAGAGAGAGAGAGAGAGAGAGAGAGAGAGAGAGAGAGAGAGAGAATTTGTATTCCGGGCCGAGGTTCATAGTAGGTCGACTCTGTCAATGCCCGAGAGCTGGCTGACTGAAGCCCACGGCAAGAGTTCATGACGCCAGGAAGGGCGGCAGCCTGGAGTGGGTGTACACACAGCCAGGCCATCCGCAGCGGCTCTGCCGCCCTCAACGGACGCGGCACAACGACGCCAACAGCACCTCCTGCGTACACACCGCCCCGCCCTCAGCAACAGGGGTATCACGAACACCAAGATGAACACCGGTAACCGCTACCGGAAACACCAGTACTATCGCCATTCCCGGCACCATCATCACCGGTGGGAGTAGTAGTGGTAACATCAGCAACACGGGTGAGAGGGAGGGTCTCTCCATCAGCCTCACTAACACCAGAAAACTCGCTGCGAACAATGGCGTCGAGAATAACAACGCGGCGAACACGCTTCGCCTCTGCGATGACAAGGGAAGGAGGGAGGGAGCGGCTCGCCCTATCTTCACCACCCTCATTTGGCCGCCCTATCTTCACCACCCACTTCTCCAGACGCCCACGCCCAAGGCGGCCAACCAACCACCTGCAAGACGACTCCTAAAGCTATATGCCACACGGACCAGGGCGAGGAGAGGGGAGCCACCCTAACACAGTGAATGGCTCTTGATGACAGGTGTGGCCCCACTAGCGTCACACACCGCACCACAGACTTAACCCACACCATGTCACACTATACTCACACCAACCATACCACACCCACATCAGAGCAAAGAACACCGAATCACATGACACAAACGGCAAAGTAACAAACCCACACGAAACACCCATTACCACACCACACTAAACACAAGACATGACCACACCACACTACACCATGCGCAACGTGTTAAGACCACCACACCGCCACAGCGTACACAATGCATCACACTGAAACACACCCTACCTTACCACACACAGTATACCATAACATGCCAAACTCACCACAACTACACATCATTCAAAAATACAACCAAAAAATACGACGCGACACACGGCACCAAACACAAAAATGCATTACTGCAAATCAGACAAGTGTTTACCCAGGATAAACAAGGGGTTCACGAGAAACAATTTACCGCAGTCAGGGAATTTCTTTTTCTTCCTCCTAGGGAGAAAAAAAAATGCACTTTCTCAACACGTCTCTAACGCACACCAATATCAAATTTTCACGGTACGAGACAAAGAAAAAAAAAAACACGAAAATCCATTAAAACCCACGACTCTCGCAAACACATTCATGAAATCACACCCTCACGGACATAATCACACTGATACAAATCAACTTATGTGGCAGCGCGTGACATCGGTCATACGACGCGTACATTTCCCAACGTGTAATACAACGGCAATAACTCGACCAAACACCTGACCAGCGTCGTCCATCCATACTGACGAAGCAGAGGGAGGGACGAGAATCAACGTGTGTGTGTGTGTGTGTGTGTGTGTGTGTTTTAGCGGGCTGAGTGTGTCGTGTTGGTGGCGAATTTACGAGTGGGCCAGGCCGGTCTGGGAGGGAGGGAGGGAGGGAGGGAGGGAGCGGGGGGGTCGTAGGTGAGAAATATGCTGATACATACAGCAAGTGATGGCAGTGTGGCGCGGGGCGTAGCTTGTCATTATGTACGCAGCGACGACCTAAATTGACGATGCCCTACCCTCCCAGGATATGGGTACCTCCACCTGGACGCCTTGACTCTCTCTCTCTCTCTCTCTCTCTCTCTCTCTCTCTCTCTCTCTCTCTCTCTCTCTCTCTCTCTCTCTCTCTCTCTCTCACAGTCACAAAGTCTACGGTACGTCAATGTCCATAATCACTGAACAGCAACACCCTCGAGGGTTTTTCGTTACCTGATGCCTCGGCAGGTGACTAATTTTCTTGTAAGACGAAGTACAGCATGATCAACATTCATAGCACCAGGAGAACACACGAGGACAGTAGTTAAAGTGTCATCCAGACAACAAGAGAACATCAAGACTTCAGTAACGTTTCGTGAGTTCCCTAATATCTTCCGTAATAGGGATAAACAAATGAGTCAACTGATGTATCTATAGATGATCGAGTACAACAGACTGAGGACCAGGGCCTCTATGATACCTCACATGTACACCACATCTCTCCTGTCCCCGCTACACACCGCAAAGTCTTCTTCGTTAACTCCAGTCGTTAATGACTCCCGACTCTGTCAGCACGAACGGATAAGGTTCTCTACACATTCACTCACACAGCAACTTCGCCCGTCCTCAGAATGTGATATCAATACTATTCTCGTCTGCAGAGTTGACGTAGGTTCTTCACAAAGGCGTCCGATAGTTCTCAGGATCGAGTGCACCCATTTTATTTCCTAAACGAAGCAACAGTTGCTTTCACGACATCCAGAGAACGAGAAGACCCCGTGTCGTCAGTCTTGGACCTAGCGAGTCCAGTAACACAGAGGAGGAGGAGGGCTGCTGTGTGTTATGCCGCCCTCCTAGTTCCTGGAGAGCTGAGCTCGCCCGCAGGCTAAATCGGTTCGTCAACGTTAAGGCAAAGACCTACTTACTGCACCCAGGCGCTTCTAGTACTCGGCCTCACAATACAGGACCGCTCGTAATTAGGAGACACGACAACATCTTCCACTGGTCGTACGTGAGAGACGTGGGAGGGTATGTCCCGTGGATCTCAGTGGGGACGAGTTAGGCAAGAAGAGCCGGGAAGACTACCCAGCGCGTTCTGTACACGGCCACTCACAACATCTGTTTTTCCCCCCCCAAAGGCAACGACGCGACCAACACTCAAAGCACATTTCCCAACTAGTAAAATACACGCTTTGTAGGTGGTCAAATGCTCCGCCACCAAATACGACCTCGTATTACTTGGCAGTTCGAGAAGAAAAAAAAAAAAGCTGTACCAGTCCGGTAGCTTTTTAGTAAAAAGACTAAAATTTTACTCATGGAAATGAATTCTGTTCTTTTAATAAACACGAGTCCTACGAGCAGTGTTTTCGGCGTCGATGACGATGGTGGCTGGAAACCGGGAGAGGGCAATTTACTGGCACCATCTGTCATCACAGATACATCATCACCATCATCGTACGGCGAGACACGGGACGATCCCCTTACCATGCACTGACTAGCGCCAAAACCCCCACCAGGCTTCCCACACACGCTCTCCAGCCAGTCCACGACCTCTCTCTCTCTCTCTCTCTCTCTCTCTCTCTCTCTCTCTCTCTCTCTCTCTCTCTCTCTCTCTCTGCTCTGCTGTGGTGTTTTCCTCGCTACTGTGGTGGGCAGAGCACGAGGATGTTGACCTCACTCAGCACGACGGTCAACACCTTACGGTGGAGGGAGAGCCCTACCCACGAGGGGGAGGCAAGACTCCTCCACCGCTGAGGCCGCGCCCGACACCACATCCAATCAAGTGCCGCGACTCCCAACACTCCCTTACGATACTCCCCAGCCTCCTTAAGGAACATCAGAGTTGCATTAGCAAGTGGCTCGCCGCACTGCGATACCCCCCCTCTATGTTTACGAGCAACAACCTCCATATGCGGGGCGTTCATCGCCATAATTTCAATCGATACGGATGCTTGCCATCATTTGAAACAGCGCCCGGCACCATAGCTGCCCCTCCGTACCTTATCCCAAACATGGCGAACCCATCCACCCTTCTAAGCCCCTCTCCCCCTCCCTCCTCTTTTCACCCCCCCCACCACAAACACCTTACCCACACAGCATGGTCTATTCATCACGCCTCTTCCCAGCGATGTTCGCCTCTTCGATTCACAATCCACAATGATACGACAAAGAAAAAAAAAAAGTGTTCATAAGAATCATTTGTGGAGAACCAAATATAGCAGGTTCCCCTTTCCCTCCCGACCCCACCCCTTTCTCGACCACTGTAGGAGGATCTCTATGGACTCTGATGATGAGAAATTCAGGCCGCAGCCAGCCAGCAGGCCCGAACCCTCCCACAAAAACCACAACACCGAGGCTTTGGACGAAGGGGTCAGAGACGCTGGCCACGCTGACCGCCGCGATCGACTTCCGCGGTGTGTAGACTCGTCATATCCCCGGCGCCTAGCGTTGCTGAGATCAGACTTATGGCCTCGATGGTTATGATCCTTGAGAGCACAAAGGTGCGACCCATTTGGTCATGACTGCGCTGCCTCTGACCTGACCCTTAAGGGCAGGATGAAACGTCGGGCCATCATACACAGCAAAGGTCGACCCGTTGTGTTCAAGGGACGTGAGGTCTGACGTTGTGTTCAAGGGAAACTAGTCGACTGACAGCACAATCAACACACATCAGACACTACACGATGAAGATTAGCACTTGGACGGCTGCCATTCTCCGCAATGCGCACCATCTTCGTTCAACGTTCAACATGAACAACCCTTGCCCCGCAGCGTGCTACACGATCCTTGATACACAACTACATCGCACGAGGAATAGTAAGAATGAGCGGTGTTCAGGTCGTTCAAGCTAGCTACTCATGACCATCTGAACACTGGAGGACGACCTCTGACGAATCCCATCCCACCCCAAGACACGGAGGATACCCCGACCTGAACTCACCACACGGAGAGGGAGAGACGAGCGGGCGGGACAGTGTGTGAGGAGGTCATCACCTGACTTACTCCTCACACACGATGCTCCAGAGTCACCACTACCACCTTTCTTGTCTCATGTGTGAACTTGTGGTTATCACACCCTCGGGCGCGCATGGTGAGGACATGGCCTCCAGGTCGTTATTCGCACACTCTTCTAACTTCTTCCCCCCTTCCCATGTATCCCTCCTCCGCATCTACACTTCTTGTAATATCACACGAAATGCAACGTATCTCAGAAGTCAACGTCCTTTCAAAGACCAAAACTGTTACCCTTGTGAAAATTTCCACGCTTCTACAACAAGGACTCACTACGCCTTCTAAATAAATCCACAACATCTTTTCCAAAAGAGACTGCGTACCTCAATGAACAGCGTCCCAAAATACATCAGGTTCTCCACGTCACTAATGTTCAGTGCGTCCAAAAGATCATCTTCCCCTCAACGTTCTCAGGGCATCATCCGATCCGAAAGAGCAAGTTCGTACGTCCCCGGGAAACCCGCAAAGGATGGTAACCGATGAGGAGAGAAATCATGTACATCGTGACTCGACGGCATCAACAGGGTGTCCTTAATACCGGGAGGAGTCCCCTCTTGAGCGGCACTAGCGGAAGTCAGTCATCGACGCCCTACCTATACCTCGAGTGCAGTAATTAAGGACCTTAATCAAGGACCTTCTCCCTCCTTCATTTGCATATCCAGGGACGGATCTAAATTTCGATTGACTGAAGAATCTTCTTCAGTTGAATGCCAAAATCCCCCGGTGCGATTTCACGGAGAGAGCATCTGCGAGGCCCTTAAACAAAACCTTCCGACCGAAATGGCACGCCACGCCACCGCGCATGATCAACGCGGCCAATAAATCGGCCGGGGGTTGTATCGCCGGCTTACGCCATCGACTATACCCCTGGTTGTATGGCTGACCTGCGTCTCGTCCAAGATGTCTCCCGCAGCTCACTCCGACTGACCCAATCTCTCTCTCTCTCTCTCTCTCTCTCTCTCTCTCTCTCTCTCTCTCTCTCTCCAGCTTAGACTGGTCAAATCCCTCTACCCTCAGGTGAGACTATCCAGAACCCTCTTCCCTCGCCAAGAATACGGATCCCCTGTCCTCACTCGTCTGAATCTCTCGTCGTCCGACCCCTCTCTCTTTATCATCTCCCCCCTCCTCCTCCACTCACTCCCTTCATGACCTCCCTTAAGAGACAGGGGCTGCCGCCAAAACATGGCCGTACGTATTCAGAGATCGACCACTATACGACCAACCCAGGGGTCGACCACAGTACGACCAACCCAGGGGTCGACCACTACACGACCAACCCAGGGATCGACCACTGTACGACCAACCCAGGCATCGACCACTATACGACCAACCCAGGGGTCGACCACTACACGACCAACCCAGGGATCGACCATTGTACGACCAATCCAGGGGTCGACCATTATACGACCAACCCAGGGATCGACCAGTATACGACCACCCGAGGAATCGACCACTGTACGACCACACCATGGTCCCTCACCCCTCCATGGTACGAGAGGCCTGGGCGGTAAGCGATGCCGGTCGGCCGCCCGTGTTTTAAAGCCGACCAGTAGTAAAACCCGGGCGCCTTCAAGTTCTCCTATTATCTTTAATGGAGTCACCCACCACGATTGGTCTGGTGCTGGTAGGCGGGAACCCGGCCTCTCGCTGGACTGGACTGGTAGAGGAGGCAAGTGAAATGTGGTTGAGTGAGTCCAGGCTTTGTTGGAGACCACCCACTCGAGCCGGAGAGAGAGAGAGAGAGAGAGAGAGAGAGAGAGAGAGAGAGAGAGAGAGAGAATTTCTAAGAATGGCTTCCGTGCAAACTATCTTAACCTGTTATATGATTTACTGCTCGTCTAGGAGCTTTGAGAAATGCGTTTTCGTAAAATAATAATAACAATAATTATAATCAATAATAATAATAATAATAATAATAATAATAATAATAATAATAATATGAAGAAGAAGAAGAAGAAGAAATAAAAATAAACTGATAAATAATATTACTACACGTACCTCAACCATCCCATGGAAAATGAGATTGTAGTTAATGAGACAAAAGACGGACACATAAATAAAAGCTGTGACTACCGGGAACGGACCAGGACCACGGCTGGACCGGAGGGGCACCTGGACCACGGTTGGACCGGAGGGGCACCTGGAACACGGCTGGACCGGCTCAAGACCACGGCAGGACAAGGGAGGAGGTACTCGGACAGCGCCGGGGGAACCACGGCGGGTGGGGATCACTCGTTCATGCCGCGTTGAAATCCCCAGACGAGAGATTATCCGCGCGCGCCCGAGAGAGAGAGAGAGAGAGAGAGAGAGAGAGAGAGAGAGAGAGAGAGAGAGAGAGAGAGAGAGAGAGAGAGAGAGAGAGAGAGACCACCTAGAGCCGCGTACAGCCTCGCTGATTTCCTCAATCAACCCCAGCTGTCTGTATGACCAACTCTTCATCGCCTTCATTTAAGGTTCCCCACCAGCGCCGGTAATACATCAATCCACATTAATATCAAAAACAATAACTTACTTTCGAAAGACAAAAATCACTCATCTAAAATCCCCTTTCCATAAATCTGAAACAGAGATGCCAATATAATAAGGATTTGCGAGCGATTAACTGTTTCAATCACTAAGACAATTAACAGAGATGTGGTCAAGATAGATGTAATTAGAGTACGCAATAAAAATTACTAAGACAATTAACAGCAATGAGGTCAAGATAGATGTAATTAGAGTACGTAATAAAAATTACTAAGGCAATTTACAGTGATGAGGTCAAGATAGATGCAAAAAGAGTACGTAATAAAATTACTAAGACAATTCAAAGTGACGTGGTCATGATAGATGTAATTAGAGTACGTAATAAAAATTACTAAGACAATTTACAGCAATGAGGTCAAGATAGATGTAATCAGAGTACGTAATAAAAATTACTAAGACAATTTACAGCAATGAGGTCAAGATAGATGTAATTAGAGTATGCAATAAAAATTACTAAGACAATTTACAGTGACGTGGTCAAGATAGATGTAATCACTGTACGTCATTTTGCCGACAGCGGCATCGCCTGAACTGCCCGCAAGATAAAAACACCTCGCTCTTCCCTGGCAGTCTGCAGAGTCTGGGCGACACAGACAACCGTGCATCCACAACGCCTCGCTACGTCGCCTCAAAGGCTGTACAAAACCAGATGGGAAATATGCCTCGTCCATAGCACTGGCTTTTCAGACAACGCTAATTACCTGGTTATCAACGACCTGGCGCTGAATTACTGTTATATATATACAATGACTTAACAATGATAACAACTAACTCAGCTATA